>NC_086109.1:85144518-85468685 GCF_963921235.1 Mobula hypostoma
ACTTCCTCAGTTATCATAGAATCATAGAATCATAGAAAATAGGTGCAGGAGTAGGCCATTCGGCCCTTCGAGCCTGCACCGCCATTTATTATGATCATGGCTGATCATCCAACTCAGAACCCCGGCCCAGCCTTCCCTCCATACCCCCTAACCCCCGTAGCCACAAGGGCCATATCTAACTCCCTCTTAAATATAGCCAATGAACTGGCCTCAACAGTTTCCTGTGGCAGAGAATTCCACAGATTCACCACTCTCTGTGTGAAGAGGTTTTGCCTAATCTCGGTCCTAAAAGGCTTCCCCTCTATCCTCAAACGGTGGCCCCTCGTTCTGGACTTCCCCAACATCGGGAACAATCTTCCTGCATCTAGCCTGTCCAATCCCTTTAGGATCTTATATGTTTCAATCAGATTCCCCCTCAATCTTCTAAATTCCAACGAGTACAAGCCCAGTTCATCCAGTCTTTCTTTGTATGAAAGTCCTGCCATCCCAGGAATCAATCTGGTGAACCTTCTTTGTACTCTCTCTATGGCAAAGATGTCTTTCCTCAGATTAGGGGACCAAAACTGCACACAATACTCCAGGTGTGGTCTCACCAAGGCCTTGTACAACTGCAGTAGTACCTCCCTGCTCCTGTACTCGAATCCTCTTGCTATAAATGCCAGCATACCATTCGCCTTTTTCACCGCCTGCTGTACCTGCATGCCCACTTTCAGTGACTGGTGTATAATGACACCCAGGTCTCGTTGCACCTCCCCTTTTCCTAATCGGCCACCATTCAGATAATAATCTGTTTTCCTATAAACTGCTTCAGATTATAAACTGAAAACAGCTCTATTAGCAAGACAAGCACTAGTAATAAAAAACTATAATTTACACAGCATGTTCTTTTGACTGGGAATCCAGGAAATAAATAGAAGCAATTTTGCATTAATCTTGCTCCTAATACCAGACATGAGAAACCTCCTCTAAACTATAACACTGCAAAATGACTTTCATTTACCCTCCCATGGAATCTCCATGCTTGCATTGAGTCCTGGCAGAAGATCCTCAGAGGTACAGTCCCCTGTCAGCAACCAGGCATTGGAAATATGTCTTATAGAGTCAAACACATCCTTCAAACAAGTGCAAAATAGTGCCAGCAACAATATCTGCTGATCCAGAGATTAAATGCTGCAAAGTTAGCAATCTCTCTCCAGTAGGTCAATAAATATTGGCATCATGAATTGAGTGATTTTAACTGAGAAGGCTCCACTAGAA
Source organism: Mobula hypostoma (assembly GCF_963921235.1). Classification (NCBI taxonomy): domain Eukaryota; kingdom Metazoa; phylum Chordata; class Chondrichthyes; order Myliobatiformes; family Myliobatidae; genus Mobula; species Mobula hypostoma. Next base: position 85,145,776 of record NC_086109.1, read on the forward strand.
TTTTTAAAAAAGTGCCAAAGGTCTTCCACTTGAAATATATTTACTCTTAACAAAACGTTGAACTATCTAGGTAGGAAGGGAATCTATTTTGCTTAAATTAAGGAAAAAAAAATACAAAAATCTAAAAGATTGATTCTTAGCAGAGTGGAGGAACAGAGGGATTTTGGATATGTCCATAGATCCCTCAAAATTGCTGTGCACAATGAAAGGATTGTTAAGAAGGTGTACAGTGTTGGCGTCGTTAGTCAAACGATTGCGTGTTCGTGAGCTATGAGGTGATGTTGCAGCTCTATAAAACCACGGTTAGACCACACTTGGAGTACTGAGCTCAGTTCTGCTTGGCTCATTATAGGAAGGATGTCGAGTTTTAGAGAGGGTGGAGAGGAGGTTTACCTGGAGTTTGCATGGATTATAAAGCATGTTTTACGAAGTTGAACGATCTAGGACTTTTCTCCTTGGAGCAAAGGAGGATGAAAGATGACCTGATAGAGGTGTATAAGATGATAAGAGTCATATATAGAGAGGCCTGCTTGGGCAGAAATGGCTAAATCGAGAGGTCATGATTTTGGGTGTTTGAAGGGAATAATAGGGGGGATGTCAAAGGTAGTTTTTTTTACACAGACAGAGGTTAAGTGCGTGGAAGGTTGGTGGTAGGGGCAGATACATTAGGGAGATTGAAGAGATTCACCTAGGCACATGAACTAAAGAAAAATGAAGAGCAATGTGGAAGGGAACTGTTAGGTTAATCTCAGAGTAGGTTAAAAGGTTGAAACAACATTGTTGGCCAAAGGACCAGAACTGTGGTGTACTATTCTATGTTCGACTGTATGTTTGAATATGTAAGTGCTGGGAAAATACACCAAGTCAGATCCAGCCTTGATCCATTTCAGTAGGAAGCCAGTTAACCCACCATGCTTGAATAGTTAACCAGAAAAAACTGTCCATCATTGGTGGCAGTTTCAGAGATGAGAGCTCAATGCTGGCTTCAGGTGCTGTCCGCATGGAGTTTGTGCTTTCTCCCTGTGACTGCATGGGTTTCCTCCAAAACCTCAAAGGTGTGGATATCAGTAAGGTAACTGACCATTGCAAAGTGCCCCTAGAGAGGAGGTAATGGGTCATGGTCTGAAATGTTGACTGTTTATTCCTCTCCATAGATGCTGCCAGACTAACTGAGTTCTTCCAGCATTTTGCTTGTGTTGCTCAAGATTTCCAATGTCCACAGACTCTCTTGTGTTTAGAAACATAGAAACATAGAAAATAGGTGCAGGAGTAGGCCATTCGGCCCTTCGAGCCTGCACCGCCATTTATTATGATCATGGCTGATCATCCAACTCAGAACCCAGCCTTCCCTCCATACCCCCTGACCCCTGTAGCCACAAGGGCCATATCTAACTTCCTTTTAAACATAGCTAATGAACTGGCCTCAACAGTTTGCTGTGGCAGAGAATTCCACAGATTCACCACTCTCTGTGTGAAGAAGTTTTTCCTAACCTCGGTCCTAAAAGGCTTCCCCTCTATCCTCAAACTGTGACCCCTCGTTCTAGACCTCCCCAACATCGGGAACAATCTTCCCGCATCTAGCCTGTCCAATCCCTTTAGGATCTTATACGTTTCAATCAGATCCCCCCTCAATCTTCTAAATTCCAACGAGTACAAGCCCAGTTCATCCAGTCTTTCTTCATATGAAAGACCTGCCATCCCAGGAATCAATCTGGTGAACCTTCTTTGTACTCCCTCTATGGCAAAGATGTCTTTCCTCAGATTAGGGGACCAAAACTGCACACAATACTCCAGGTGTGGTCTCACCAAGGCCTTGTACAACTGCAGTAGTACCTCCCTGCTCCTGTACTCGAATCCTCTCGCTATAAATGCCAGCATACCGTTCGCCTTTTTCACCGCCTGCTGTACCTGCATGCCCACTTTCAATGACTGGTGTATAATGACACCCAGGTCTCGTTGCACCTCCCCTTTTCCAATTGGCCACCATTCAGATAATAATCTGTTTTCCTATTTTTGCCACCAAAGTGGATAACTTCACATTTATCCACATTAAATTGCATCTGCCATGAGTTTGCCCACTCACCCAACCTATCCAAGTCACCCTGCATCCTCTTAGCATCCTCCTCACTGCTAACACTGCCACCCAGCTTTGTGTCATCCGCAAACTTGGAGATGCTGCATTTAATTCCCTCATCCAAGTCATTAATATATATTGTAAACAACTGGGGTCCCAGCACTGAGCCTTGCGGTACCCCACTAGTCACCGCCTGCCATTCTGAAAAGGTCCCGTTTATTCCCACTCTTTGCTTCCTGTCTGCTAACCAATTCTCCACCCACACCAATACCTTACCCCCAATACCGTGTGCTTTAAGTTTGCACACTAATCTCCTGTGTGGGACCTTGTCAAAAGCCTTTTGAAAATCCAAATATACCACATCCACTGGTTCTCCCCTATCCACTCTACTAGTTACATCCTCAAAAAATTCTATGAGATTCGTCAGACATGATTTTCCTTTCACAAATCCATGCTGACTTTGTCCGATCATTTCACCGCTTTCCAAATGTGCTGTTATCACATCCTTGATAACTGACTCCAGCAGTTTCCCCACCACCGACGTTAGGCTAACCGGCCTATAATTCCCCGGTTTCTCTCTCCCTCCTTTTTTAAAAAGTGGGGTTACATTAGCCACCCTCCAATCCTCAGGAACTAGTCCAGAATCTAACGAGTTTTGAAAAATTATCACTCCTTGTATTATATGGCTGTTCCCAATGGTCCTAGACTTCTCCCACTATAGGAAACATTATCTCCAGATCCACTCTTTCAATGAGACTTTCCCCTCGTTCTTCAAAACTCCAACACATACTGGCCCAGGGCGATCAAATGCTCCTCATGTATTAACGACCTCATTGAAGCTTTTTCCACCAGTTGCATTTTGACTTCAGTTTTACCGGGGCAAGGTTATCTGCCACTGAGCAAAATGCTCTATCTTGATATCAAGACAGTCACTCTAACGTCACTTCTGAAGTTCGTCCTATGGTCCAAGTTCTGAAGGTTCCTCAAACAGTCTGCTGAGAGAACTCAGTTGGTCAGGCAGCATCTCAGGAACATAAATTGTTGATGCTTTGAATCGGAAGCCTGCATCTAGACTGGAACCGAGTGGCAAAACCCAAGCTATCCATTGGTGAATAGATTATTTATTTATTTGTTTAATTAATTTAGAGATACAGCACAGTAACAGACCCTTCTGTCCCAATGAGCATAGGCAGCCCAATTACACCCATGTGACCAAATAACCTACTAACCCATATGTCTTTGAAATGTGAGAGGAAACCAGATCACCGTATTCTTCCATACTCTGGCAGTTTATGTGCCTCTAAACACCTCTTAAATGCAAGAATTGCAAAGAATATCATCATGTATCAACAATATCAACAATAACAATATCATGTGTAAAATAGTCTTCCCCTCAAATCCTCTTTAAAATTTCCTCCACCCAACTTAAAGCTGTGCCCTATTGTTTTTGAATCCACTATATTGGAGGTGTGGTGGGGATGGGGGTGGAAGATTCTGACAATTTACCCTATCCATGCCACTTAAAATTTTATATATCTCCATCACGTCACCCCCTCAGACTTCTTCAGCCAAAGATAAGAAGCCAGGTCTATCTAATCTTTCTTGATAACCAAGACACGTCATCCCAGGTAACATCCTGATGCAGGATTTCAGCCCAGAATGTTGACAGTTCCTCCCCCACCCCCACAGTCATAAAGTACTACAGTACAGAAACAGTCCTTTTGACCCAACAATCCATGTCAACCACAGCATCCTCCCTGCTAGTGTGAGGTACCCACACTTGGCCCATTACCCTCCAAGTCTCTCCCTTCCATATATTTTTCTTAAATGTTGCAATTGTACCCACCTTAGCCACTTCCTCTGGCAGCTCATTCCAGGTACTCATCATCGTCTGTGTAAATAGGTTGCTTCTCAAGTCTCTTTTAAATCTCTCCCCTCTTATTGTGTATCTGTGCCCTCGAGTTTTGGACATTTCAACCTTGGGGAAAAGACCAATACTGTCACCTTATCCAAACCCACCATGATTTTATAAACTCAAAGAGATCTCTCCTAATTCTCTTATGCTCCATGGAATAAAGATCCGGTGAGAACAACCTCTTCCTATAACCCAGGCCCTCAAGCCCAGGCAGCATCTTCTTAAATCTCTTCTGACTTGCTTGTAATGGGGTGACCAAAGTATTTAGACAATACTTCAAGACTTTGTTTGTAAATGATATTTCATATCTTCTATTGTATTTCTTTATAAATGCCTGCAAGAAAATACATCTCAAGGTAGTATGTTAATATATAGGCAGTTTGACAAAAAATTTACTTTCAACTTTGAAGTGCAGCCTCACCAATGATTTATATATCTGCTGCATAAAGTTCCTACTTCTAAATTCAATGCCCCAACGGATGATGGCCAGCATGCTAAATGCATTCTTCACCACCCTGTCTGTTTGCATGACCACTTTCAGTGAGCTATGCACTCGTAGTCACAGTTCCCTTTGCCCCACAGCATTTATCAGTGCCGTGTTTCTCACTGTATATGTTCCACACTGGCTTGAAGGTCTAAAGTGCATCAACTCACACTTAACAGAATTGAAATCTATTTGCCATTTCTCAGTCCCTCTACCTAATTGATCAAGATCTCTCTGCAATTCACTGGAACCTACTTCACAATCAACAACACCCCTAATTTAGCATCAGTAGCAAACTTGCTAATCATAGAGTCATAGAAAAGTACAGCACAGAAACAGGCCCTTTGGCCCATCTAGTCCATGCTGAACCATTTAAACTACCTACTCCCATTGACCTGCACCTGGACCATAGCCTTCCATACCACTTATATCCATGTACCTATCCAAACTTCTCTTAAACATTGAAATCAAGCTCACATGCACCATCTGCACTGGCAGCTCATTCTACATTCTCACCACACTTTGAGTGAAGCAGTTTCCCTTCATGTTCCTCTTAAACATTTCACCTTTCACCCTTAGTCTAGTTGTAGTCCCACCAAACCTCAGTGGAAAAGGCCAGCTTGCATTTACCCTATCTACACCCCTCATAATTTTGTACACCCCTATCAAATCTCCCCTCAATCTTTTAAGTTCCAAGGAATAAAGTCCTAACCTATTCAATCTTTCCTCATAACTCAGGTCCTCCAATCCTGGCAACATCCTTATAACTTTTTAATCATGCCAAGTATATACATATCCAAAGCATTTACATTCACAATGATGTTCCAAGCCTGACCTCCAGGGCACTCCACTAGTAACAGGCCTCCAGCCAGAGAATCAGTCTTCAACCATCATACTCTGCTTCCTAACATCAAGCCTCTTATGAACGAATCTACCTCACAAACCTCCTTGTGAGTCCCATGCAACCAAATGTTGCTTGAACTGCTGAGTTCCTCCAGCAGATTATTTGTTGTTTCAGATTCCAGCACCTCCATCAGACAAATCTCCTCTGTGCAGTTCAATCACGTCCTCCCTGCAGTATGGTGACCAGAATTGGGCAGTACTCCAACTGAGGTCTGACCAATGTTTTATAGAATTAGAGCACAACCTTACTGCTCTTGTATTCAGTGGCCTGACTAATGAAGGCCAGCATCCCATATGGATTCCTAATCATGTTATTACCTATATTGTCACCTTCATTTATCTTAGGACTGCTGAAACATCCTGGTGAATCTCCTCTGCATCTTCTCTAGTGCATCCATATCCCCTTTTGTAACGTTCATTTGTAACCTCTTAACTGTTATAGTCACTGCTGAGATTCACGAACTCAATCATTGCATCTGCCTTTTTCATCCCCTTTGCTACCTGTGTTTCCACTTTTAGGAAATGATGGACCTGAACCCCTGTTCACCAGTATTCTGAGATAAAATTAATGGGTTCATGGACCAATCAGAAATATCATGGTGGTGAGGAAGAATTATTGAGAGAGGGTCTTCAGGTTTCTGTACCTCAGAGTATTAACTTTGTATGGTAGTGATAAGAAGAAGGTATGTACTGGATGCTGAGGACTCTTCATGATCAATGGTGTCTTCATTTATGTCTTCAGTGGTGGGAGGGCTGTGCCTGTAATAGAGCTGACCGAGTCTACAACATCTACAACTCTCTGCAGCCTCTTGCTATCCCGTGCATTGGAGCCCCTTCATACTGGGCATTGATGCAACCAGTCAGACTCTGTCCATCAGGCCTCCGTAGAAATTTGCCATTGTCTTTGGTGACATACCAAATCTCCTCAATGGTTAATGCAGTAGATCCATTGACATGCCTTCTTCATAAATGCATCAATGTGTTGGGCCCAGGGTAGATCCTCTGAGATGTGGATGCTCAGGGACTTAAAGGTGCCAACCCATTCCACCAATGACCCCTCAATAAGGACTGCTCTGTGTTCTCCTGACATCCCCTATCTGAGGTCCACAATCAATTCATTGGTCTTCCTAGTGGAGTGTGAGTTTGCTGTTGCAACACCACTTAACCAGTCAATCTACTTCACCCCTGTAAGCTTCCATAGCCATCTGAGATTCTACCAACTGTGTTGCCACCTGCAAATTTATAGATGGAGTTTGAGCTGTAACTTGCCACACAGTCACAAGTGTGCAGAGAATAGAGCACAGAGCTAAATACACCATCTTGATACCGGACCCAATTCGATTTCCCAAACTGCAAGATCTAGCACTTGCCCAAGTAAATTTCGTCTATCAACACTCCACCCAACTTTACACCCGACCCATTTTCTGATTTAGACTACCTTCTCAGCTGTCCATTCCACCACAAATCCTTGTGTCATCCGCAAACAGACCTTCATCCCTTACTAAGCGTATGCAGTCTTGGATGTGAATACCAGTGTATCTCCGGCAGATGACTGGGCGCAGTTGCCCTGAATTCGGACTCTTGGCAGATTGAGTTTAAGGTTACAGGAGGTTTAGATATTTGGAATAATTTCTTCCGCCGAAGATTCTGCGTGTGTGCGCCCTGTAATCGGCTAAAGCCGAGATGCTTCTGCGAGGACTTAGCGTTGGGCTTCACACCTATAAGCCCGCTGGAGCAGGAGCAATGCAACTCGGGCTCTGGGAAGAGAGGCTGCGGAGACAGCCCGCGTCTGCAGCGTTGCTTGGTGTGCGGGTTTGAGGTGCATAGCCACTCTTCGTCTCACGCTGCACGGATACAGTGCCGGTCCCTCCCGGCTGCAGACGGGACCAGCAAGACTCTGAACTTATCCTCCCGTTGGTCATCGCCTTGTGATTCAGAGCAAGTCCTCTGCGCCCATCTCGGTCTATTTAAGACCTCTGCCTCTTTCCCCACGGCGCACGGTAAGAGATGATTTGGCTATGTCAAAAAAATGCTGCTTACAGTAAGTGAATTTGCGATGTCTAGGCGAACCGCGCGTTGATAATTTGGAGAATGACGCTAACGCGGTTCCACACATTAATATAAGAACTTTATTTTCTAACTACGGTTTGTTCTTCGGTAAATGAGTCTAATAAGCGGTAAAGCAATTAAGGTGTATTCACCGAGTTTCAATTCACAGCTTTCGTCCAATTACACTTTACACTTCTGAAGATCCCCAATTTAAATTGTGGGGTCAATTGTACCTCGTCCCAAGGTGACATTAATTGGGTCACTTAACTCAAACCTTTGCAAATGCTTCCATGCAGCCGTTTTACGTCCCTCATGTCATTCCTCAACACCGACTTCTGCTAGCAAGCTACCTCGAGCCTGTCTTAATGTTTTTTTCTTCATGTTGTTCCCAGTAGGTATTTGGGTCTGAACGACATTGCAAAGCTTTTTGAGTCTTATAGACGAAGCTAATGTGGTGCTGAATTGAAAATTGATGCTTGTGTTAGCATGACATTGGTTTCACGGCAGAAGAGTGATACAAGAAGCGAATAACAGGTTGGATTCATGTGGACCTTGTTTCACCCACATCAGTCCTCCTATTTTTTTTTATATATCTTTCACTGATCACATCCTCTTTGCTATTCCGGTTTACCTTTTCTCAGTGTGACTTGACGATCATCCTGTTTTCCTTCTCTCTAGCATGTGGAAGAGAAGACTTCGATTGATCCTAGTGTAGGGTAAAAAGGTGGGTACAACATTGTTAGCCAAAGGGCTCACTGAGCTGTAGTTTGAATTTCAAAGTAAATTTATTATCAATGTACGTATATGTCACCATATACAAACCTGAGATACATTTTCTTGTGGGCATTCTCAATAAATCCAATAATCGTAATAGAATCAATGAAAGACTGCACCAAGATGGGCTTTCAACCTGTGTGCAAAAGACAACAGGCAGTGCATACGCCAAAAGGAAAGAAACAGTAATAATAAATAAGCAATAAATATCGAGAACATGAGATGAAGAGTCCTTGAAAGTGAGTGTACAGGTTGTGGGAACATTTCACTGATGGGGCAAGTGAAGTTGAGTGAAGTTATCTCCTTTGGTTCCCCTAAAACCCTCACTAATTTTTATAGATGCACTGTAGAAAGCATTCTTCTAGGGTGCATCACAACCTGGTATGGAAGTTGTCCTGTCCAAGACCGAAAGAAGCTGCAGAAGATCCTGAACATGGCGCAGCACATCACACAAACCAATCTTCCGTCCGTGGACTCACTTTACACCGCACGCTGTCGGAGCAGGGCTGCTAGGATAATCAAGGACTCGACCCACCCAGCCAACACACTTTTCATCCCTCTTCCCTCCTGGAGAAGGTTCAGGAGCTTGAAGACTCGTACGGCCAGATTTGGGAACAGTTTCTTTCCAACTGTGATAAGACTGCTGGATGGATCCTGACCCGGATCTGGGCCGTACCCTCCAAATATCCGGACCTGCCTCTCGATTTTTTTGCACTACCTTACTTCCCATTTTTCTATTTTCTATTTATGATTTATAATTTAAAATTGTAATATTTACTAATTTTAACTATTTTTAATATTTAATATTTGCAATCCAGGGAGTGTGAAGCGCAGAATCAAATATCGCTGTGATGATTTTACGTTCTAGTACCAATTGCTTGGCAACAATAAAGTATAAGAGTCTGATGGTTAAGGGACAATTAAAGTTCCTGAACCCGGTAGTGTGAGTCCTAAAGCTCCTGTACCTTCTTCCTGGAGGCAGCAATGAGAAGAGAGAATGATCTGGGTGGTGGGCTCCTTGATGATGGGTGCTGCTTTCCTACGACAATGTTTTGTGTAGATGTGCTCAATGGTGGAGTGGGGAGGGTAGGGTGGGGTGCTGTTCAATATTCTATGTTCTGTCCTATAAGGTGCATTCACTGTTTCACTCTTTACCTTAAAATCCATTCTTAACCCTCTTGTAAATTTCAGAAGCTCTTCTCTTCATCTTTTACAGTCCTTGCATTAAGTTCCTTATGGGTATCTTCTGTCCATAATCCAGCTTTCATGGAAATGTGGTTCATAATATCATTGTTTAGGTTATCTCTCAAGGTCCTATTCTTTACAATATACCGTTTAGGAGGTTTAGTATCAGTTCATTTGTGACACCACATATATTTCTCTACAATATATATTCTCTCTTCCTTAGTTACTATTGTTTAATCTACACGTCCTACAACAGAGTTTAGATTCTTCCTCTGGATTCACTCCTCTCCATCCTGACCTACCTCTCCCTCCTCTCCTCCTCTCCTCCTCTCCATCTCTGTACATACGCTGTACTAGAACTCTCAGAAGTTAGGAAAGGATATCAGTGGGATTATTTAATAAAGTGGATATCATCCAGACAATTCCTCACCATTACCATATTGTTCTTCTGGGATTCAGCACCCCAAATTGATTCTTGAATAATTTATAGTGTCATTACAGCCGTATTGGAATAGGAAGTGGTTTATCATTGTTACATGTACCAAGGTACAGTGAAAAACTTAGTTTTGCATGCCATTCCTACAGATCATTTCAAAACTTTATTAGGCACCTACTTTACCTAATAAAGTGGCCACTGGGTGTATGTTCATGGTTTCCTGAGATACTCAAGCCACCCTGTCTGCACTAACAATCGTTCCACGGTTATAGTCACCTAGATCACATTTCTTCCCCATTCTGACGTTTGGCCTGAACAACAACTGAACCTCTTGACCACGCTTACATACTTTTATGCATTGAGCTACATGATTGGCTAATTATTGATATTTGCATTAATGTGCAGATGTACAGGTGTACCTAATAAAGTGGCAATGAGTGTGTTATTACAGTTACACAGAAAGTGGGGTGTAGATAGACAATAAGTTGCAAGACCCATGATGTGGTAAATTGTGAGATCAAGAATTCATTTTAATGTTCAAGAAATTAATTGAAAACATTTAGAACTACAGGATGGAGCTGTTCTGTACTTCCTATTTAACCTATAATTTCCTTTTTTTGCTGAAAGGCTGAGATTGACCCTATTGTTATTGCAAACGCAGCCAATTCTGAATTTCAAAAAGAGAACCTTTGAACCACTGAGAATATTGTGTGATTGACAAAAAAATACTTTGATACTATTAAGTAAGGTATTTCCCCCAAAATATTGCAGCAATACTGTGTGATTTCAAATTTGTCACTTTTGAGCAAGTTACGACTGGTTCAACCAAGACGTTCATTGATGTGTTGAACTAAGTGCTTAGAAACAAAGAATTTGAAGAATTGACTTCATTGGGACATTTCAAGCTTCTAGTGCTGACAGTGAACGTGGATTCAATCTTATGAATTCAATCAAATGTAAATCCAGAAACAGACTGGAAGTGGAACTTTTGGATGATCTAATGAGAATTAAGACAATTCTTTCATCTGAATGCAAAATTAATCCGGATAGCGGATTTATAATAAAGACAGATGAGAAAAAATTATGAAACGTGAAGATTTTCTTTGTTGAACTCTGTTTTGCTATACCCTTCAACTATTAAATAAAATCAAAAGTAGAGTATGTGATTTTAAAATTTTCATTCTAAATATTCAGAGCATGCATATTAGAAAAAGAAATATTTAAAGTGCAGCACAGTTTTCAGGCCATGTAAACATTTCCTGCTCAGAGTGATGCAGCTGTAAAAAAAAATACAGGGAATGTTGGTTAAAAGCTTGCCATTCTCTTAACTCATCATCAGGAAATCTATAATCCAGGTGATAACACACACATTGAATGATTGGAATAATAAGCGCAGCATCAATGTCAGAACTTATAGATACAAGCGGATCTTTCACTTTTTCACTGCAATAAACTATTTCCCTATGATACTGTGACTAACTTGTTAATTTTGCATACTGCAGTGCTTCAATTGTATCCAAACAGCTTTTCTGAAGGAGATGCCAGATCTTCTAAAACATCACTAAGGGTAAGTTATGCTAATCAATATTACGGATTGATCACAATCTTCAGGCGGTGGTTGCTAATTGGATTGTTGCATTCACTAACTTGCCCTTTGCAATACTGGATCAAAACTTCATAATTCCTCATGAAAGCAGTAACGGCAAGATGTCTTGATTGCCATCTTACTTCATTTAGTTAGTGGTCTAAATGATATAACATCATGGTCTGTGATGTTAGATAATTCTTCTAGCTTTCCTCTTATAACCAATGACCTGCTGAACATTGTATACACTGTTTGTAGCAGTGGTTCAAAATCCTGCATAATTGATACATTTTTCATGCGTCGTTCTATCCCAGGTCTTCTCTGTGTGCAACGCAATATTGCTCAGATAGATGCTTTCTTTCTCATTGAAGAAGTGCCTTCACACCATTATTCTTTCCAAGCATAACATCCTTTCCAACATAACATATTAACATAGTTTTAAAATTATGTTAACATTATATAAAATAAAATTCCAGCTGTGCGGCAACAAAGGCTATGTGCGCGGGGGCATTTCTGTCAGTGTACGGCTGCTCACCACGCATCTTAGAGGGGCTGACCCATGTTACATTGTGAGTTTCTGCCTTTGCTGGAAATCCAGAGTAACACACACAAAATGTCAGAGGAACTCAGCAGGCCAGGCAGAATCTATTGAAAGGAATAAACAGTTGATATTCTGGGTTGAAACCCCTCATCAGGACTGGAAAGGAAGGGGACAGAAGCCAGAATAAGGTGGGGGAAGAGAAGTACAGACTCTAACCTAACAGCATTAATATTGATTTCTCTAGATTTCAGTAATTTCTCCCCCTCTCGTTTTCCATTCCCTATACTGGTTCCCATCTTACCTCTTCTTTCCTCCTCACCTGTCCATCTCCTTTCTGTGGTGGCCCTCCTCCTTTTCTGGTCCACTCTCTTCTCCTTTCAGATTCCTTCTTCTTCAGCCCTTTTTCTATTCTACCTTTTACCTCCCTGCTTCTCACTTCATCCCACCTCCCCTACCCACCCACCTTCTCTCTCACCTGACTTCACCTATCACCTATCAGCTTGCACACCTTCCCGGACCCCACCCTCTTATTCTACCTTCTTCCCCCTTCATTTCCAGTCCTGATAAAGAGTTTTGGCCTGAATCATTGGCATTTTTCCTCTCCATAGACTCTGCCTGAACTGCTGACTTTCTCCAGCATTTTGTCTGTGTTAATATGACACTTATCCTCCAGTAGCTGTGGTTCATTGTGTTCGAGCTCTCAGTGAATTGGCTGAGTTTCAATTCCCAAACAGCATTCCTAAGACAAGTGCAAAACACCTCAGCTATTGAATGATTAGTGTTATGCTGTTAAGTGCAAGGCACCTTGCGCTCTTTATACAAAGATCACATGACACTTACAGCAAAGGAATCAAAACATTCTCTCTGATTTCCTTACCAATATTTAGACTGATGATTTATTTAGAGATAAAGTGCCGAATAGGCCCTTCCAGCCCTTCGAGCCACACTGCCAGCAACCCCTAGCCTAATCACAGGACAATTTAGAAATGTACCAATTAAACTACTAGCAGTCCTAATGTCTTTGGACTGTGGGAGGAAACTGGAGCACATTCCACGGAGAGGATATACAATGGACCCCGGAACTGAACTCCGATCTTTGACACTTCGAGCTGTAACAGCGTCATGCTAACCACTAGCCTCCTCCAGGAGGACCACAGCCTTGTTACTGGATCTGGAGGCTTGCATACCTCAATGACCCAGACAGCCATGTTGACTGGAGTCAGGACCTTGGGCTTTGGCTTATGGTAGGGTCACCCATGCCAAACAGTTCAAAGGGTAGAGGCCAGACTAAGAGTGGTCCACTGGTCCTCCAGGTTTGGGGGCTCGGCTCAGGGCTAACAACCCTGACCGGTAAAAAACAATTGTTACGGAAACAGCAATGAAGAATCCTTCTATAATCGGTGTGGGATGTTATAGACAGAGAGAGATGGAGGACCTTCATTGCCGCCCTAAACGCCAGCACAGTAACGGGCAGTGAGTAAGTAAATAGGAACCGCTACTCTACCATGGTGCCCCATTAAGTCACATTAAGTTATTATTTGAGTTATTGATCAACACATTGAGTTTGTGGCCTATCATTACATACTGTTTAGCTGTCTTCTTTGCTATATTAGTAACTATACTTCAGAAGTCCTCAGTTGGTGGTCACATGTGGAGACACAAGAGATTGCAGAAGCAAAAAAAAAGGCAAAATGCTGAAAAAACTCATCAGGCCGAGCAGCATCCACGGAAGCAAAGGGACAGTTGGTTGTTTCTGGATCCTGCATCGGTTTGAAAGCTGAATTCCTCCAGCATTTTATATTTTTCTGGTTGTCAGGTATGTTGAGTCATCCTGAAATCTTGAAGGGTGTATATTTTAATCTTACTGTACTTTGATCCAGTAAAGGGATGAGTCTATTGTTCTGATTCCAGGACATTGGTGCCTCTCAAGAGTTATCTCACCAAAAAAAAAATTACCAGGGACTGGACGTTTGTGTAGAAATCCCATTCACATGTCTTTACTGCAAAAGATAAGGATATTTTTTACCTAGAGGCAATATACTTCAACCTTCCCAGCTGGCACTACGGATTCAAGATGGAGTAGAAATATTGACACACAGCGTTAGAACAAGCAGAATCTCCTATTTCCCCATACTTTGCTCAGTGTGTAACAAGCATCTTGTTTGACTTGCAGGCTGGAATACAATCTTGGTTCAACGTTCACATAAAATAATGCAACCTACCATCTTCAAGGTCCAGAGGATATCCTGCCGTTCTCAGAATTCCCTCTGAGTTTGATCCCATCGAACAAATATCCACCACACTGTTCAGAGCCCAGAACCTATAATGAATGCTAGTGTCGATGCTTTTATCAGTCCTTTCCTTTATCAGACCCTACTCTATAACTATAATGGTACAGATACGGCCACTGCCACAGGACACTGGCGTAACAAAAGCATTGGTCCTCACTTTCAACTACCGGTCTTCTCCAGCGCAGCTAAAGTAAGAGTGGGGATCACCATCCTCGTTTTCACCATTTCTGCTTTCTGCAACCTTGGCGTGCTGTGGATTACCAGCCGGAACCGCAAGAGGAAATCCCACGTCAGGATTCTGATTGTCAACCTCGTGGTGGCGGACCTCCTGGTGACCTTTATCGTGATGCCGGTTGACGCTGCCTGGAATATCACTGTGCAGTGGCAGGGCGGGGACGTCGCTTGCAAACTGCTCATGTTCCTCAAGCTGATGGCCATGTACTCCTGCGCGTTTGTCACCGTGGTGATTAGCATCGACCGCCAATCAGCCATTCTAAACCCCCTGGGCATCAGTGAGGCTAAGAAGAGGAATAAGGTCATGTTGACTGTGGCTTGGCTACTAAGTGGCACCTTGGCCACGCCCCAGGTGAGAAAGCTGTTCTGTTTTTGATCTTCATCCCTGAGGAACTGAATTCTGACCCAAGCTTTGTCCCACTGAGTGCTTATATCCAATTGGTTTTAAGGTTAATTGACAAATAATATAGCTATTGTTATGTTTCAGAAAATTGATAGATGTGTATAAGATGATAAGAGGCATAGGTAGAGTGGACAACCAGAGCCTTATTCCTAGGGTGAGAATGGTTAATACAAGGGAGCATAATTTTACGGTGATTTGAGAAAAGTATAGGGGGGATGTCAGAGGTATTACGAGGGTCACGAGTGAACTCAAGTGTAGGAATCACAGAGACTTCAGCAATTGAAACAAAAGTAAAGATTTATTACAGAGATTAACTAGAAAAAAAACACCAACAAGAGCTCAGGCAAACTGTACAGGATATTAATGAACTTAAATGATACACAGACAAACTCGGTTAGGGTTTCACCTGACAAGGAACTACAATGACTAACAAAGAAGGTTTGGCATGCGCCCCTGAAACCCAAAATACACCCCGAAGCAGAGAGGAGTTCCATAGCAATTGGGTAACACAATTGGTCCAGACAAAGCGATGATCTCCAAAGCCAGCAACTGCAATACCAGACTGTGCTAATTAAGTGATCCCAGGTTGAATAAAAGTGATAAGATACAACGGGAGTTTAACAGTCCCCGTGATACTAAATGAGACACCTGCAAAACAAAGCGAACACCCAGAGTTAGTCCAAAGACAAACAATTAGAAAAAGTGAACAATCCAAGGACAATGCATACCAGTGAGGTGACACTGTGAAAATGCAGTCTACATACTACATGGTTGTGACAGGTAGATTTTTTATAGAGTGGTGGGTGTATGGAAAATGCTGTTGGGGGGAGTCAGTGGAGGCAGATATGCACATTAGGGACATTTAAGAGACTCTTAGACAAGCACATTGATGAAAGAAAAATGGAGGGCTCTACAGGAGGGAAGAGTTAGACTGAATTTTCAGAAGGTTATACAACTCAGAATACAAAGAAGTCCCTCTTAGAACAGAGATGAGGAGGAATTTCTTTAGCCAGAGGGTGACGAACCTGTGGAAATCATTGCCACAGATAGCTGAGGAGGCCAAGTCATTTGGTATATTTAAAGTGGAGGCTGATAAATTCTTGACTAGTAAGGGTATCACAGATTCCAGAGAGAAGTTTGAGAATGGGGTTGAGGGGGATAATAAATCAGCTATGATGCAACGGCGGAGCAGACTTGGTGGGCTGAATGGCCAAATTCCGCTCATATGTCCCATGGCATTATGGTCTTAAAAGGTCAGCACAACACAAAGGTCTTGCACTGTGCTGAAATGTTCTCTGTTCCATGTTCTAAATTACTGTCCATTCCTGGTGATTAACAGAAGAATTTGGCCAAGCAAATCATCCCTAACCAGTAAAAATAGTTTGTTGAAATTCCTGCACCAACAAGTTTCCAAAACCACTGTTTCACTGCTTTAACAACTAGCTAAACCAAAGAGCATTTCCTGTCAATAGCTTGGCTCCCCGCGATCAGAATTCACTTCAGACGCATCAGGAGTGAAACTCACCGCAGGGAACATTGTAACACAAATGGTACAACAGATAGATTAAAGTCTGTGACTTTTAACCATGTTTGTGCCTTGCCATTGGGAAAAACGCTAGGTATTCATCCTGATTTTCATACTTAATTTTGAAAGACAGCAAGTTAGGAAGGTCAAGTGGTCGAGAGAGATCAGATCCAGGAATTTTAAACACCAGATGTTCTGCAGATGCTGGAAATCCAGAGTAACACACACAAAATGCTGGTGGATCTTAGCAGCTCAGCTTGATAGGTTCTTGATTAGTATGGGTGTCAAAGATTACAGGGAGAAGGCAGAAGAATGGATTGAGAGGGATAGTAAATCAGCCATGATGTGATGATGAAAATGACTCGATGGGTCAAATGGTCTCACTCTGCTCCTATGCCTTATGGTCTTATGGTCTTAATTGTACCTTAAACACAATCCCTGTTCTAGAATATTATTTCTCCATTCTCCTCCCTGCTTTGTTCTCTCTCCTCAAGATAAATTAACATAAAACTCATAACTGAGGAAAAATTCAAGGGGGAATTCAGACTGCAAAACAAGAAGGCTAGACCCAGGTAAAAAATTATATGACAGGTGACAAGTGTTTTCTTATGTATACATGGGTACAGAATGTGGCCTCAACCTTGGCCGTCTGAAATAAGTGGTCATGTTCCTAGAAAACCCGTTTTTAGCAGTGAAAGTGATTCTTGAAGTAAATGAGATATTTATTTTCATAGAGAAGTGGCATTTACAGTGGCCACTATATTAGGCACACCTGTACACCTGTTTATTAATGTAAATATCTAATTAGCCAATCATGTGGTAGCAATTCAGTGCTTAAAAGGCATGCAGATGTAGTCAAGAGGTTCAGTTGTTGTTCAGACCAAACAATGAGATGAGGAAGAAATGTGACCTAAGTGATTTTGACTGGAATAATTGTTGTGGTTTAAAGGTGGTATAAGTGTCTTCGTTACTGCTTATTTCCTGGGATTTCCACACCCAAGTCTCTAGAGTTTACAGAGAATGGTATGGAAGATAATAAACATTCAGTGAGAGGCAGTTCTGTGGGCAAAAATGCCTTGTTAATGAGAGAGGTCAGACGAGCATGGCCGAACCGGTTCAAGCTGACAGGAAGGTGACAGTAACTCAGATAACCACACAATAACAATGATGTGCAGGACAGCATCTCTGAACGCACAACACATTGAACCTTGAAGTGGATGGGCTGCTGCAGCAGAAGTCCATGAACATGCACTCTTTTTTTTCCCCAGTCCTGATGAAGTGTCTCACCCCAAAATGTCGACTCTTCTATAGATGCTGCCTGGCCTGCTGAGCTCCTCCAGCATTGTGTGTGTGTTGCTCTGGATTTCCAGCATCTGCAGATTTTCTCATGTTTGTGATGCATTAGGTATAGGAAGTACCACATAAAGTTGTCACTGAGCGTGTTATTATAAGTGGTCATGTTCCTGGAGATCCTTACTTAAGCAGAGAAAGAAGTTAACGTAATCAATTAAAGATTTGTGTCCATTGAAAACGGGCATTCAGATTTTGCTTTCAATGTCGTGGAAGTGTAACAAAATTGCTCAGCACGTCAGTAGTTCACGTTGAAAACAAAATTGGAGACCTTTTCAGCACTGGGAAGGGAAACATTACTTGCTGCTAATTACAGAGTATGTACCTGGTAATGGTTTTAATGATGGGATGTAATATTTCGCAACCACAGGTATTATAGCAAGACTTGCAAATTGCCATCTGCATGTCACATTTCTTTCCATCCACACTCCACTGTACTGCACCTTAATTCTGCAAAAATTGTAAATAATTTATTCTTTGAATTAAACTGAAAGAGGTCCGAATAACTATTGCAGATTACGTTATTCATTATACTGAGTAAACCTCATAAAGACCAGTTCACAACATCCCAAAGTAGCTTCCTGCTGAATGAGTTTAGACGCTGTCATAAAGTGGAAAAACACAGCAACCAATGTGCGCATAACAAAAAAATCCCAGAAGCAACAGTGAGCTGAATTTTAAGATGCCGACAAATGTAATTTGCTCTTATTACCTGCATGTGTTAAAGAGCATTACCCTTAAATATTGCAGCAGTTCTCCTGTGTATCAAATAAGAAATATTGTTGCAGATAATGCGGTAGAATGCATTTCACCAGTTGTTAGTTGTTAATTAGGTTTCTATGTACTAGAAATTTGTTTTGGTGACATTTTCAGCAGTGTGGTTGTAATAATTTTATGAAGCTATTCATAAGACCACAAGATATAGGATCAGAACCAAGTCATTCAGCCCAGTAATCAGAAGTATAAAGGGACTTGGGAGTACTTGTGCAGGATTCCCTAAAGGTTAACTTACTGTTTGGTTCAGTGGTGAGGAAGGCAAATGCAACGTTAGCATACATTTCAAGAGAACCAGAATATAAGAGCAAGGACATGATTCCGAGTCCTTATAAGCCGTTGGTCAGACCACACTTGGAGTTTTCTGAGCAGGTTTGGACCCTTTATCTGAGGAAGGATGTGCTATACATAGCAATATTCAAGATTCAAAATTCGGGATTGTTTAACGTCATTTGCTGTGCACAAGTGAAAAGAAGAATGGTGGAGGGGAACTGATTGGGTCTGGAGTCCAAAAAATAGCGGAGAGCTTTGAGACCTTCTTGGTTTCTTGGCTCCATCCCTCCCCCTCTTGTCTTCTCCTATCACTTTGGATCTCCCCCTCCCCCTCCCCCCTTCAAATCTCTTACTAGCTCTTCCTTCAGTTAGTCCTGACGAAGGGTCTCGGCCCGAAATGTCGACTGTACCTCTTCCTAGATATACTGCCTGGCCTGCTGCGTTCACCAGCAACTTTGATGTGTGTTGACAAAATAATTGTTATTGGATTCAATGCAGCACAAAAAATCACAATAAGATAAAGAATAAATTTAACAACACAATAAATATAAACACATAAGATAGCTTATTTACATAGATTGATTGCATGTTGTGATATAGGGTGACTCTGACAGGAAATGATAAAGTAGTGGTGGTAGGGGGGGTTGGTGGGATGGGTTGGTGAGTGGAGGTGTTCATTAGCCTTACTGCTGAGAAAAGTAAGTTTTTGAATCTGGTGGTCCTGGCATAGTTGGTACGTTGACTCCTTGCTGGGAGCGGGATGAAGAGTCCATGTGGAGGGTGGCTGGGATCCTTCATGTTACTGGCCTTTTTCTGGCATCTTTCTGTGTATATGTCCTTAATGGCGGCCAGGCAGGTGCTGGTGATGCAATGGGCAGTTTTACCCGCCTGTCGTAGAGCCTTCCTGTCCTCCCCAGTGCAGTGTTCGACCCACGCAGTTAAACAGCATGTTAGGTTGCTCTCTACTGGGCATCTGGAGAAGGACATGAGCTAGATTTCCATAGTCCAGCCCTCTTCTGCCTCCTCAGAAAGTAAAGGCGTTAGTGAGCATTCCTGACTGTGTAGGATGAGTTCTGGGACCATGAGAGGTTGTGCGACTTGTGCACTCCCCGGAGTTTGGAACTGCACGCAGTTTCCACCGCTGTGCCACCAATATGCAAAAACATTGCGAGCAAGGCAGTGCAGAAAGCAGCATAGAGAAAACACAGTAATGCATCAATAGAGATATAGGTACTGTACATGAACTTGTTATGGAATACTGTATGTGTAATTTCTTTTTCAGATTGTCCTGTTCCATACCGTAACCATTAATGAACCCCAGAACTTCACACAGTGTACCACTGTTGGGAGTTTCAAGCATCACTGGCAAGAAACCTCCTACAACATGTTTACCTTTGTTTTCCTGTTTCTCATGCCTTTGATGATCATGATATTGTGCTACACCCGGATCCTGATGGAGATATCAAACAGGATGGCCAAGGAAAACTGTAAGTTACACTCCCATTATTACCAGTTTCATCTTCTTCCCTGCATGGGTGCTGAATTTAGATGAACACTCATTTCACAGCTTTTGTTTCACGGCTCATTCTCAGATTTCCCAATCTGCAGAAATGCATAACTTACTCAAATCTCTCTTCCAGATTTTTCAATTTTACCCTCACTTTTCAACTTAATTAACCCACTCTGCTATATGTTTGAGCCGGGTTCGGATTTATTTTGTAAGTATTTTGCATCAGTCTTCACTGAGGAAGACAGCAGTATACCGGACACTCAAGGGTGGCAGGGACGAGAAGTGTGCGCAGTCACAGTTATGACAGAGAAAGTACTCAGGAAGCTGAATAGGCTAAAGGTAGATAAATCTCCTGGACCAGATGGAATGCACCCTCGTGTTCTGAAAGAAGTAGCTGTGGAGATTGCGGAGGCATTAGCGATGATCTTTCAAAAATCGATAGATTCTGGCATGGTTCCGGAGGACTGGAAGATTGCAAATGCCACTCCGCTATTTAAGAAGGGGGCAAGGAAGCATAAAGGAAATTATAGACCTGTTAGCTTGACATCCGTGGTTGGGAAGTTGTTGGAGTCGATTGTCAAGGATGAGGTTACAGAGTACCTGGAGGCATATGACAAGATAGGCAGAACTCAGCATGGATTCCTTAAAGGAAAATCCTGCCTGACAAACCTATTACAATTTTTTGAGGAAATTACCAGTAGGCTAGACAAGGGAGATGCAGTGGATGTTGTATATTTGGATTTTCAGAAGGCCTTTGACAAGGTGCCACACATGAGGCTACTTAACAAGATAGGAGCCCGTGGAATTATGGGAAAGTTACATACATGGATAGAGCGTTGGCTGATTGGCAGGAAACAGAGAGTGGGAATAAAGGGATCCTATTCTGGTTGGCTGCCGGTTACCAGTGGTGTTCCGCAGGGATCAGTGCTGGGGCCGCTTCTTTTTACATTGTACATCAACGATTTAGATTATGGAATAGATGGCTTTGTGGCTAAGTTTTCTCACGATACGAAGATAGGTGGAGGGGCCGGTAGTGCTGAGGAAACAGAGAGTCTGCAGAGAGACTTGGATAGATTGGAAGAATGGGCAGAGAAGTGGCAAATGAAGTACACTGTTGGAAAGTGTATGGTTATGCACTTTGGCAGAAAAAATAAATGGGCAGACTATTATTTAAATGGGGAAAGAATTCAAAGTTCTGACATGCAACGGGACTTGGGAGTCCTCGTACAGGATACCCTTAAAGTTAACCTCCAGGTTGAGTCAGTAGTGAAGAAGGCGAATGCAATGTTGGCATTCATTTCTAGAGGAATAGAGTATAGGAGCAGGGATGTGATGTTGAGGCTCTATAAGGCGCTGGTGAGACCTCACTTGGAGTACTGTGGGCAGTTTTGGTCTCCTTATTTAAGAAAGGATGTGCTGACGTTGGAGAGGGTACAGAGAAGATTCACTAGAATGATTCCGGGAATGAGAGGGTTAACATATGAGGAACGTTTGTCCGCTCTTGGACTGTATTCCTTGGAGTTCAGAAGAATAAGGGGAGACTTCATAGAAACATTTCAAATGTTAAAAGGCATGGACAGAGTGGATGTGGCAAAGTTGTTTCCCATGATGGGGGAGTCTAGTACGAGAGGGCATGACTTAAGGATTGAAGGGCGCCCTTTCAGAACAGAAATGCGAAGAAATTTTTTTAGTCAGAGGGTGGTGAATCTATGGAATTTGTTGCCACAGGCAGCAGTGGAGGCCAAGTCATTGGGTGTATTTAAGGCAGAGATTGATAGGTATCTGAGTAGCCAGGGCATCAAAGCTTATGGTGAGAAGGCAGGGGAGTGGGACTAAATAGGATAAAATGGATCAGCTCATGATAAAATGGCGGAGCAGACTCGATGGGCCGAATGGCCTACTTCTGCTCCTTTGTCTTATGGCCTTATGGTCTTCTGGTCTTATTTATCACGCGTACTCTGAAACATACAGTGAAGTGTGCCACTTGCGTTAACAACCAGCACACTGAAGGATGTGCTGGGGGGCGGCCCACAAGTGTCACCACATGTCCCGGCACCAATGAAGCATGCCTACAAATGGCAGGAACAACAGAGACACTACAAAGCGGAACATGCCAAGTGACAAAAACAGCAGCTCCAAAACAACCCCCTGTTTCTCCCTAACATCCCACCCACCCATGCACAAGCATATTCCTCCAACACTAGGGCAAGCCATCTTTTGCCTCCAGCAGACTTGTGGATTCACAAACACTGGGGCTTCGACTTCCCTGGTGGATTTGCAGAGGTTCTCAGACTTGGGTCCTGCCTTGATAGTTTACTCCAGTAATTAACGTCTCCTTATACATTGAACTTTCAAATACCCTGCGATGCATTTTGAGCCTATTTGATGGAGGCGTTTTTGGTTTCAGTCACTGGGTATGGCTATTTCAGGGGACGAGGTGAGTATAATTGTCAATGTCCCTGGAATAAGAAAGGGAAAATCAAAGTAATTGACATTTAGTTACTTGATTGGGAAACATTATTTGTGGATGTCGAGTCAGGGCAGGATCAGATTTGGATTAATTTTAGGAAGTCAAGTGACTGATTAATATTTATTGTCTAAGAGCACAAATAAGGAGTGTTTACTTCATGGACAGTTACCATGACACTCATTAAGTCTACCTCAATAAACAAGGTACTGGCTACTGGAGGAAATCAGTAGGTCAGGCATCAGCTATGGAGGGAAATAGAGAGAAGTGACATTTAAGTTCAGACCCTTCATCTGGACTGAGTTCAAGATTCAAGATTAGACTTATTGGTCACATGTGTATCAAAACATACAGTGAAATGTGTCATTTACATTAACCACCAACACAATCCAAGGATGTGCTGGGGGCTACCCATGCATCCGGCGCCAACATAGTATGCCCATAATCTTCATCAGAACAACACGCAGCCAACATGTAAAAAGAAAACATACAACCAAGTTAGGGTTTGGGTTCGGGTGAAGTGTCTCGACCTGAAATGTTGACTGTCCATCTCCCTCCTCAGATGCTGCTGAGTTCCTCTGGCAGTTTGCATGTTGTTTCAGATTTCAGCGGCTGCAGTATCCCCATCAAATCAGACCAGTGGAAAACAATGCTGGAGAGCTAGATGAATTGAATAAGTATTTTGCATCAGTCTTCAATGTGGATACATCTAGCAGTATGCCGGAAGTTCAAGAGTGTCGGGGGGCAGAAGGGAATGCAGTTGCAATTACTAGGGAGAAGGTGTTTGGCGCACTGGACGTTCTGAAGGTAGATAAATTGGATGAACAATGCTCCAGGGCTCTGAAAGAGGTGGCTGGAATGATTGTAGAGGCATTAGAATTGATCTTTCAAGAATCAATAAATTCTGGCATGCTTCCTGAGAATTAAAAATGTCACTCCACTCTTCAAGAAGGGGGGGAGGCAGAAGAAAGGAAATTATAGACCAGTTAGTCTGACCCCAGTGGTAGGATGATGTTGGAGTTGACTGTTAACAATGTGGTTTCAGGATACTTGGAAGCACATGATAGACTAGGCCATAGTCAGCATGGTTTCCTCATGGAAAAACCTTACCTGAAAAATCTGTTGGAATACTTTGAAGACATAATAAACAGGATAGACAAAGGAGCATCGGTGGATTTTGTGTACTTGGATTTTCAGAAGGCCTTTGACAAGATACCATACGTTAGACTGCTTAACAAGTTAGAGCCCATGATGTTACAGGAATAATTCTAGCATGGACAGAGCATTGACTGATTGGCAGGATGCAAAGTCTGGAAATAAAGGGAGCCTTTTCTGGTTGGCTGCCAGAGACTAGTGATGTTCCTCAGGGGTCGGTGTTGGAATTGCTTCTTCTTACATCATATGTCAATGATTTGGATGACAGAATTGATGGCTTTGTGGCCACGTTTGCAGATGATACAAACCTACCTGGAGGGGCAGGTAGTGTTGAGGAAGCAGGGAGATTACAGAAGGATTTAGACAGATTAGGAGAATGGGCAAGGAAGTGGCAGATGGAATACAGTGTCAGGAAGTGTATGGGCATGGGCATTGGTAGAATAAATAAAAGCATAGATTATTTTCTGAATGGAGAGAACATTCATAAATCCAAGGGGCAAATGGACTTCAGAATCCTTATGCAGGATTCCCTAAATGTTAATTTGCACATTGAGTTGGTGGTCAGGAAGGCAAGTGTAATGTTAGCATTCATTTTGAGAGGACTAGAATATAAAAGCAAGGATGTAATTTTGAGGTTTTATAAGGCCCTGGTGAGGCCTCACTTGGAGCACTGTGAGCAGTTTAGTGCCCCTTATTTAAGAATGGATGTGCTGACATTGGAGAGGGTTCAAAAGAGGTTCATAAAAATGATTCTGGGATTGAAAGGCTTACCAAATGAGGAGTATTTGATGGCTCTGTGCCTTTACTCACTGGAACTCAGAAGAGTGAGGAGGGATCTCATTGAAACCTATCAAATGTTGAAAAGCCTCAAAAGAGTGGATGTGGAGAGGATGTTTCCTATGGTGGGGCACTCCAGGACCAGGGGGCACAGCTTCAGAATAGAGGGTCATCCCTTTAGATGAGGAATTTCTTCGGCCGGAAAGTGGTGAATCTGTGGAATTCGTTGCCACAGGCAGCTGTGGAGGCCACATCAATAGGGATATTTAAGGCAGATGTTGATAGATTCTTGATAATTCAGGACATGAATGGTTATGGGGAAAAGGCAAGAAATTGGGAAAGAGAGGGAAATGGGTCAGCAATGATGAAATGGTGGAGCAGACTCGATGGGCTGAATGGCCTAATTCTGATCCTATATCTTATGGTCTTATGGTCATAAATCAACATGCCTGAGAGAAAGGGAGAAAAAGTAAAATGAACAAAGTTCTCAGCGCAAGTTTTTGATTTCAATCTGTAATATTTTTGAGATGAAGATGTCAGTTTATTTTGTTTTCCATTTCCAGTACCTGCGACGGAGGTGCATTTAAGACGATCAAAGAACAATATACCAAAGGCACGCCTGAGAACCTTAAAGATGAGCATCATTATTGTCACCTCCTTCATTGTTTGCTGGACACCCTATTACCTTCTGGGGCTCTGGTACTGGTTCTCTCCAGAGATGCTTTCTGAAGGAAAGGTCTCACATGCATTGAGTCACATCCTTTTCATCTTTGGTCTCTTCAACACGGTCTTGGATCCCATCACCTACGGGCTTTTTACCATCCACTTCAGAAGAGGACTACAATGGTGCTGCCACACAGAAACATTGCCATCCCATTCAGACCTTAGTTCTACACGGACAGGCTCATTCAGGTGCTCGGGGTCGTCCGTTCGACTCAAGAGGTTACCTGCACCTGGTCAAGAAGGTCTAAGGTCAATCACAGAGACTGAGTCTCACAGCAAAAACAGCTATTGCAGGAATGGTTACCTTGATGCACAGGAAGGGTACCGGTGAAGGAGCTAGCCTGAGGCTCCAGACTGGTGAGATCACCAAACTAAATAGCAGGTCCGTCCAGCTGCAAGTAACAGTTCAATCAGTGTGTGCATGGTTTAATTTACCAGCTCTTTCAGTGGTTGAAGTTTCTTTTCTTCCCCATTTTTCCTATTGCTTGCCCTTGTGAGTTTACTCTGTACAGAGTCAAGGAGTAGTTAGATCACGGGTGCCATTCAGTCCATCAAGTTTTTACAATCCCTATCCAAGAGCAATCTAGTTCATCCTAGTACACCAACCTTCTCCCCATATTCCTGGAAATTCATCTCCTTTAGATACCTATTCAGTGAAACTGCCTTCAATACTTCAATAAGTATATATGTGGGGTGTTATATGGGAGGCAGGGTTTAAGGATTAGCTCAACATTGTGGGCTGAAGGGCCTGTACTGTGCTGTACTCTTCTATGTTCTATACACACACACACACACACACACACACACACACACACACAAGGGGTGATTGATAAGTTCGTGGCCTAAGGTAGAAAGAGTCAATTTTAGAAAACCTAACACATTTATTTTTCCTACATTTACACACTTAGTCCAGCGGTCGTGGAGCATACGGATCCCTTCTTTGTAGAAGTCGGCATCTTGGACCTCCAGAAGTGGTCCACAGCAGGGGTGATTGGTAAGTTCGTGGCCTAAGGTAGAAGGAGATGAGTTACTAACTTCAAACTTTCTGCATTTTCACTCAAAGAGTTGAACTGCACGAGCATGTAATGAGAGCTGTATAACTCATTTTCTTCTACCCAAGGCCACGAACTTATCAATCACCCCTGCTGTGGACCACCTGGAGGTCCAAGACGCTCTTGTTACATGCATGTGCAGCTCAACTCTTTGAGTGAAAATACAGAAAGTTTGAAGTTAATAATTCATCTCCTTCTACCTTAGGCCACAAACTTATCAATCACCCCTGCTGTGGACCACTTCTACAAAGAAGGGATCCGTATGCTCCACGACCGCTGGACTAAGTGTGTGCATGTAGGAGGGGACTATGTGGAAAAATGAATATGCTAAGTTTTTTAAAATTGACTCCTTCTACTTTAGGCCATGAACTTATCAATCACCCCTCGTATATATACACAGAAAGGTGTCGGAAAAAAGACGGCAATATCATGAAGGATCTCACCCACCCTGCTCATGGGCTGTTTGATCCAATCACATCAGGTAGGAGTATATGCCAGGACGACCAGACTCAAAGGCAGTTACTTTCCCCAATCAGTAAGGCTGATCAACACCTCCACCCACTAATACACCCCGCTGCACCCTGCACGACCACGACTTTTTCACTTCCTGTCAGAGGTACATTATAGAAACATAGAAAATAAGTGCAGGAGTAGGCCATTCGGCCCTTCGAGCCTGCACCGCCATTTATTATGATCATGGCTGATCATCCAACTCAGAACCCCGCCCCAGCCTTCCCTCCATACCCCCTGACCCCCGTAGCCACAAGGGCCATATCTAACTCCCTCTTAAATATAGCCAGTGAACTGGCCTCAACTGTTTCCTGTGGCAGAGAATTCCACAGATTCACCACTCTCTGTGTGAAGAAGTTTTTCCTAATCTCGGTCCTAAAAGGCTTCCCCTCTATCCTCAAACTGTGGCCCCTTGTTCTGGACTTCCCCAACATCGGGAACAATCTTCCTGCATCTAGCCTGTCCAATCCCTTTAGGATTTTATACGTTTCAATCAGATCCCCCCTCAATCTTCTAAATTCCAACGAGTACAAGCCCAGTTCATCCAGTCTTTCTTCATATGAAAGTCCTGCCATCCCAGGAATCAATCTGGTGAACCTTCTTTGTACTCCCTCTATGGCAAAGATGTCTTTCCTCAGATTAGGGGACCAAAACTGCACACAATACTCCAGGTGTGGTCTCACCAAGGCCTTGTACAACTGCAGTAGTACTTCCCTGCTCCTGTTCTCGAATCCTCTCGCTATAAATGCCAGCATACCATTCGCCTTTTTCACCGCCTGCTGTACCTGCATGCCCACTTTCAATGACTGGTGTATAATGACACCCAGGTCTCGTTGCACCTCCCCTTTTCCTAATCGGCCACCATTCAGATAATAATCTGTTTTCCTATTTTTGCCACCAAAGTGGATAACTTCACATTTATCCACATTAAATTGCATCTGCCATGAATTTGCCCACTCACCCAACCTATCCAAGTCGCTCTGCATCCTCTTAGCATCCTCCTCACAGCTAACACTGCCACTCAGCTTCGTGTCATCCGCAAACTTGGAGATGCTGCATTTAATTCTCTCATCCAAGTCATTAATATATATTGTAAACAACTGGGGTCCCAGCACTGAGCCTTGCGGTACCCCACTAGTCGCCGCCTGCCATTCTGAAAAGGTCCCGTTTATTCCCACTCTTTGCTTCCTGTCTGCTAACCAAATCTCCATCCACATCAATACCTTACCCCCAATACCGTGTGCTTTAAGTTTGCACACTAATCTCCTGTGTGGGACCTTGTCAAAAGCCTTTTGAAAATCCAAATATACCACATCCACTGGTTCTCCCCTATCCACTCTACTAGTTACATCCTCAAAAAATTCTATGAGATTCGTCAGACATGATTTTCCTTTCACAAATCCATGCTGACTTTGTCCGATGATTTCACTGCTTTCCAAATGTGCTGTTATCACATCTTTGATAACTGACTCCAGCAGTTTCCCCACCACCGACGTTAGGCTAACCGGTCTATAATTCCCCGGTTTCTCTCTCCCTCCTTTTTTAAAAAGTGGGGTTACATTAGCCACCCTCCAATCCTCTGGAACTAGTCCAGAATCTAACGAGTTTTGAAAAATTATCACTAATGCATCCACTATTTCTTGGGCTACTTCCTTAAGCACTCTAGGATGCAGACCATCTGGCCCTGGGGATTTATCTGCCTTCAATCCCTTCAATTTACCTAACACCACTTCCCTACTAACATGTATTTCGCTCAGTTCCTCCATCTCACTGGACCCTCTGTCCCCTACTATTTCTGGAAGATTATTTATGTCCTCCTTAGTGAAGACAGAACCAAAGTAATTATTCAATTGGTCTGCCATGTCCTTGCTCCCCATAATCAATTCACCTGTTTCTGTCTGTGGGGGACCTACATTTGTCTTTACCAGTCTTTTCCTTTTTACATATCTATAAAAGCTTTTACAGTTCGTTTTTATGTTCCCTGCCAGTTTTCTCTCATAATCTTTTTTCCCCTTCCTAATTAAGCCCTTTGCCCTCCTCTGCTGAACTCTGAATTTCTCCCAGTCCTCAGGTGAGCCACTTTCTCTGGCTAATTTGTATGCTTCTTCTTTGGAATTGATACTATCCCTGATTTCTCTTGTCAGCCACGGGTGCACTACCTTCCTTGATTTATTCTTTTGCCAAACTGGGATGAACAATTGTTGTAGTTCATCCATGCAACCTTTAAATGCTTGCCATTGCATATCCACCGTCAATCCTTTAAGTGTCATTTGCCAGTCTATCTTAGCTAATTCACGTCTCATTCCTTCAAAGTTACCCCTCTTTAAGTTCAGAACCTTTGTTTCTGAATTAACTATGTCACTCTCCATCTTAATGAAGAATTCCACCATATTATGGTCACTCCTACCCAAGGGGCCTCTCACGACAAGATTGTTAATTAACCCTTCCTCATTGCTCAAAACCCAGTCCAGAATAGCCTGCTCTCTAGTGGGTTCCTCGACATGTTGGTTCAAAAAACCATCCCGCATACATTCCAAGAAATCCTCTTCCTCAGCACCTTTACCAATTTGGTTCACCCAATCTACATGTAGATTGAAGTCACCCATTATAACTGCTGTTCCTTTATTGCACACATTTCTAATTTCCTGTTTAATACCATCTCCGACTTCACTACTACGGTTAGGTGGCCTGTACACAACTCCCACCAGCGTTTTCTGCCCCTTAGTGTTATGCAGCTCTACCAACATCGATTCCACATCTTCCCGGCTTATGTCCTTCCTTTCTATTGCGTTAATCTCTTCTTTAACCAGCAACGCCACCCCACCTCCCCTTCCTTCATGTCTATCCCTCCTGAATATTGAATATCCCTGAACGTTGAGCTCCCATCCTTGGTCACCCTTGGTCATTATGCGCAGACTCTGCTGTACCTAGTGTCACTTTATGCACATACAGTCAATCTATAAGCTATCTTAAGTATTTATGTTTATTTGTTTTTTTTATTATTGTGCTCTTTGTATTACTGTATTTTTTCTGTGCTGCGTTGGATCTAGAGAAACAATTATTTTGTTCTACTTTACACTTGTGTACTGGACTTGCTTACTTAAGCCCATCATCCCTACTGGGGCATAGGCTGCCAATAACAGCTCACCAGAGTTCTCTGTCCTGGGCCAGTTTTTCAAGCTGTTTGCAGGTGTAGCCCATCTTCAAAGATCCTTTCTCTACCAAGGATGGGGTCTTTCGAGCTTCTGCTGGCATTTCTGTAGCTCTGGGTTTTTACGGGATGGGGTTGCTAACCCCATGCCCAGCCCTCCTCCTTTTGCAGCCAGGCTCGAGACAAGTTACACTTGTGCACTGGAACTGACATTAAGCAATCTTGAATCTTGAATCCTGGACTCTGAGTATGGAAGTATTCAGAAACTGAATGCTGTGCTTCAGAAAGCTGATCCTGTCTTTCAGTTAGGTGACTAACCTGTTTTACTGGCACAGCAGGAAGATTCAAATTCAGTCAGACCACCTAGTATCTGAGCATTGCATCCCTTGGTCCATAAATACCACAGCTCATTTCATACGCTTCATGCCATTTCATCTTTTTAAAGCTGTTTATGTAATGTCAATATAGATACAGTAATCAATGTTTTCCAAAAATTTGTAAATGCATATAATTTTCTGCTTTGATCCACACCATGTATGACAGGTGTGGAAAATTCATTTCCCATTTGGAAAATCTTTCTAGTCCCAGATGTCTACAATCAGAATATGGAATGTGTTTAATATAAATTCTATTTTTTACCAGTGGAAATTACATTTGCCTTTGAATCCTGTCTTCTGCTGTCAACTGTGCTAGGTTTACCATGGCTTTGTAAATGAGTAGTGACTGCTTCCTCAATACATGAATAAACTTCTCATTGAATAAAATGTTACCTGCATTGTATATTATTTAAAGTTACCTCATCCAACCAGAGATGGCTTTATTAATTACTTCTTTGCCTCAGTAAATCAATACACTTACATGAATTCACATGTGGTTTTAACTCACAGCTTGAACTATGCTGAGATGAATAATTTTTGAAGTATAGTTTTATTTTTATATCTTTAGAGATACAATACAGTTACTGGTTTTTGTGGCCCAATGAGCCTCCCAATTGCACCCATGTGATAAATTAATCCATTAACCCGTACGTTGTTCGAATGTGGGAGGAAACCAGACCACCCATTGGAAACATGTACAAACACATGGAGAACATACAAATTCCTTTTAGCCAGTTGCAGAATTGAACTCAGATCACTGACACTGTAATAGTGTTATGTTAACCATGACTCTACTGTGACCCCTTTAAATAAGAAATATAATTATTGATCTAGACTGGATAAGGGTATAATCTGGATTCCACTTGCAGATTGACTACAGTTCTTGCTTCCCCAACCTCATGCAAACCTTCTCTTAAACTTACATTATTAGTGCTTCATGCTCATATCTAGCATTTCTTAAATGAGCCACTCTATGTTTGTCAACTCGTTGCAAGGATTACCCCTTAGTGCACACCTCCTAGGTTTTCCTGACCCTCCGGGAATAGACGAGGTAATACCCGGGTAAAAGAGTCTGTGCTGGCCAGTGATCTTCACACATCTGACGTGGGGTCATTCACATCTGCGATGGTTAGTCCCCAGAGTTGTCGCTGCCTGAGCTCCCAAGATCCTTCATTTTCATTCCTTCCCTTATCAGGTTAATCTTTGACATTTCACTTTCTTTGGTTTGAGGTCATCTGACTGACCTGTGTCAAATTCCCACTAGACGTACCCCAGGACATTGTTTTATGGCCTTTGCTTTCAACATCGTGCCTGAGATGACTTCTTTTGTTCTATTCAACTCGGACTGGTTCAAACCCAATCAAATTAGGTCATGCAGACACTGGGCCCAGGTGATGAGATTACTTCTGCAGCCCTTCCATTTTGCATAATAAGCAACTTCTTATCTGAGAATGGTCACCGGCTTAGCAGACCGTTCGCAGAAACCGCTTGTTTCCATTGTTCTGAATAAGTTATCCCAGAGTAAAGCTGCAAGGACAGACTCAAAAACTGTTCTCTTTTATGATTAATTCTACATGTTCATATTCTTGGCCAAAAAATTCCTCTTAAATTTCTATTAGGTTTATCAGTAACTCTCACATTTAAGATATTTCACCTCACAGCCAAAATTAGAGCTCAAAGGCAATATTTACACATACTGAGTAGCCGTCTGGTGGGTTGCATTAATGAGAATGGTGAAGTTAGAAGTGTTCACGGAAACTGACAACAACTTTAAATTATCTGCGGAAGTGCAGCTTAATGCAGAAATCTCAAAGCTGTTGTTAATGATTCAACGTTCTGTCGCAGGCTACAATGATGGAGTCTCCAGTTATGAAATAAACTGAAGCATTTAGTGAGACAGCCTGAGGTTGGGCAGGTGGCTCACTTCTTCCAGACTTCACCTTAAAAAGAGTTGAGGAGTCATACACTGAAACATGAAATTAAGATCCTAATAGAAGATTTTCTGCTCCAAGCACTTCTGGTTGGCACTTGCTGTAATTTCCACGTACCTGAGGTGAACTTCAATTCCGCTGCCTGGTCTTACTTCACAAGTTCCATTCACCCATCACCCCTATGCCACACACACAAAATGCTGGAGGAACTCAGCAAGTCAGGCAGCATTGATGGAGGAGCATAAGTGGCTGTTGTTTAGACTGAAGACAATTCATCAGGACTGGGAAGGAAGGGGGAAGAAGCCAGAGTAAGAAGATGGGGGAAGGGAAGGAGTACAAACTGGCAGGTGGAAAGTGAAACCAGGTGAGGAGAAGGGTGGGTGGATGAAGTGAGAAGCTGGGAGGTGATGGGTGTAAGAAGTAAAGGGTTGAAAAAGAAGGAATCTGAGCCATTATCCCTATTTTTCTGCCCTTTATTCACTTTTTGTGAGGGATGGAAGGCAGTGTATAACCTTTGAAGTGTGCTGCCAGGGCTTTGCTGGACATTCTCTTCACAGAGCCCTCAGCGCATCGGGCATTGCTGGTACAAGGAGGCAGAGAGCCATCGGCAACATCACTGAGACAGCATAGAAAGACTCAAGATGACTCTGGATGAAGAGAGCAAGCCCATGGGGATCTGCAGCACATGCTACCTGAACACAAGTCTTGTCTTGATCAACCAATGCTGGGTCACCTGGGTGAGGGTATCTGAAGCTGAAAGACCTGGAACACCTGGCGACCCCAGATTACATCACTGATGGTGTGTTCAGAGCACCCTGAGATGTATTCTTCAAATTTGAAAGTATTGATGCCATGATCAAGGCCAGCATTGACTTTGCAAAGATCAGTTATTGTGAAGGAGGCAGTCATCATTTTCTTGAACCATTGCTATAATGCAACCATTATCATACAACTCAATAGCTTGCTGGGACTCTTCAAAAGCCACATTGAGTCAACCGCATTGTTGAAGGTCAGGAGTTTGAGAGAAACACTTTGCTGTTAAAATGGCATTTTCCTACTCTGAGGACTTTAGCGAAGCAAAGTGTCTTTTATAACAGTAATTCATTCATGTTACAATCATCATTACCTAGGCTAGTGTGCTTTAAGTTGCAGGTTTTGCCATGGTGGGATTTGAACTTTCTATCTGGATTGTTCATCCAGGCCCCTAGATTACTAATCTGGTCACATAACCCACTGCTCCACCTAAACCACATCAGCCCCTCAGCTGAACATTTAATTTTAACAATATCATTTTTGTTTCAAAATCAACGTTCTACATCCCTGTATCCTTGACATTATCTAAATTCCAACAGTCTTCTGTGTGTTCTGTAGTCCATGAATTCAAAACCCAGCTGGGTCCCAACCTGGGCAGCAGCAATATCTGTCCAGAAGAAGGGCCTGGCAGTCTACTTCCATTTCTTGCCATGAAAACCCTATGGACCATGAGGTCACGAAGAGTTGGATGTGACTGAACAACAACAAAGGCTAATGTTGTTGAGGTTCCTAAAGGCAGAAAATTCTCAGAGAAATTACTTTATTCAGAGGGTGGTAAATCTGTGGAATTTGTTGCCCTGAGTGGCTGTAGAGGCCAAGTCACTGGATGCATTAAAGGCAGAGATAGATAAGTTCTTGATTAGCCAGGGCGTCAAAGGTTATGGGGAATGAGATGACTGGAAGAATTGGATCAGCCCATGATTGAATGGTGGAGCAGACTTGAAGGGCCGAATGGCCTATTTCTGTTCCTATATCTTATGGTCTAATGGAATAAGCAGTCAACTAGAAACTGATTTTAATAAAAATGCAGGTGCTGGTTGTCTTCTGGTAACACCAAACTAGCGCTTTTCTCTATTAATGTCAACTTAAGATATGGCAAGGTCTGCCAAACACATGAAAATATGACAGGCAAAGATAGTACAAGGACAGATTTCCCAGCATAGCAATTACATCGGCTTCATTATGAGTTTAATTAAATTTTTTTAAAAAACAACAAATCATGCCTGTATCCACCATAAGAGATCTAAAATGATTTAAATCAGCAGAAAATTAGATGAAGCCACAACAGCAGTTAACTCAAAATATTGCATTTATAAGAAGGTAAGTGTTTATAAAACACATCTGGAAAGACAACAGTGACATGTTAATTCCATATTGCAACACCTTGCAGGAACTCTGCAGGTCATGTAGAATCTATGGAGAAAAGTGGTTTGTTCATACTTTGTATCGAAACCCTTCCTCTGGACTTTTGAAGGGTCTTGCTTCAAAATCTTGCCTGACTTGTTGAGTTCTTCAAGTGCTCCCAATTCCAGCACCTGTGATCTCCGTGTCAAAGTCAAATTTATTATCGAAGTATGTATACATGAACATATACTAGCTTGAGATTCATTTTCTTTCAGGCACTTACAGGAGAATAAAGAAATGCAATTGAATTTATTATAAACTATATTTAAGCAAGACTGACAAACAACCAATTTGCAAAAGAAGATAAATTGTGCAAAAAAAAACCCTAAGAATATGAGTTGCAAGAAGTCTTTGAAAGTGAGGTTGTATGTTGAGTTCTGTTAAGTTGTGGTGAGTGAAGTTATACTAGTTAGATCAGAAGCTGTGGTGTTTCCATACCAGGCCATGATACAAGCAGTTAGGATACTCTTCACTGTACATCTACAAAAGTTTGTCAACTCCCCACTGTGCATCTGTAAAAGTTTGTCACTAAAAACTTTGAAAAACTTTTAAGTGACGTGCTGAATCTATGCAAACTTTCAACAATGAGAAATTCTGTCAAAAGGGAACCTTTATCCAATGTTTGCCACATCAAATTCTGAACCAGTATGGATGACTCCACTCGCATCAATTCTGAACTGATTCTATGACCCATGGACTCACATTCAATGATTCTGCAACTTGTGTCCGCAGTCGTTTTTATCTGTTAATTTGCATTTGCACAGTTTGCCTTCTTTTGCACATCGGTTGTTTGTCAGTCATTGCCTGTGTATAGCTTTTCATTGATTCCATTGTATTTATTTGTTCTACTGTGAACAAATAAATAAATGAACACCTGGAAGAAAATGAATCTCAGGGTAATATACGGTGATATATACTGTACATACTTTGATAATAAATTTACTTTGAACTTTTAATGTTGAACCTTTTACTCAATTTTACTGAAAGATTTTCTGGATATTAGTACATGGTATTTTATGGAGGATTTGCTCTGCACAAAAAGGATGTTATGTTTCCTATGTTACAGCAGTGAGCACATTTGACATATAATTCCCTGGCTATAAAGCTCTTAAGGACACTCTGGGTATATTAAATATACAGCGAGGACTCTTTCCTTATAAGCTTGGAGATCTATATGTGTAATCAAAAACTGAACTGCTAAACTGAGAAACCTTTAGCATATAGAACATAGAACAGTACAGCAGAGCACAGGCCCGTTGGCCCATGATGTTGCACCGAACCTTTAACCTACTCGAAAATCACCCTAACCCTTGGTTACATTGGGCGCCATGGTGGCATAGTGATTAGCGTGACATTTGCAGCTCAGCGCTTTCTGGAGGTCAGAGTTCAATTGCAGCGCCTGTAAGGAGTCTCTGTACATCCTCCCCGTGGATTGCGTGAGCCTGCTCCAAGTCCTCCAGTTTCCCCCCAACAATCCAGAGATATACCAGGTGATTAATTGGACTTTGTATATTGTTTTATGGTTTGGTTAGGGTTTATCAGGTTAGTCAGGCAGTTGCCGGGGGGTGGATCGAAGGGCCAGAGGGCCTACACCGCACTGAATTGTTAATAAAATACTGAATCATGGACCCTTCCCTCCTACAGAGCCCTCCATTTTATGCTCATCCATTATAGAGTCTCTTTAATGTCCCTAATGAACTGTACCTGCCTCTAGGAAAGGAGAGAGGAATATCTTCCAATCAGTTTATGGAAACTATATAGAAGTTCCCTGCTTATTTTTCTTGTAGCCACACTTCTGCTTCTGAAATCCTGACATTAGTGGGATAAAGTTCATAGGTCACAAATACATTTTATTAAGTACACCAGTAAATCTACTCATTAATACAAATAACTGATTAGCCAATTATGTGGCAGCAACTCAATGCATGAAAGTATGAAGACATGGTCAAGAAGTTCAGTTGCTGTTCAGGCCAAACATCAGAATGTGGGAAGAAATATGATCCCGTTGAATGATTGTTGGTGCCATTTGGGGTGGTTGAATTATCTCAGAAACTGCTGATCTCCTGGGATTTTCATGCACGATGGTCTCTAGAGTTTACAGTGAATGGTGTGAAAACAAACAAAAAACATCCAGTGAGCAGCAATTCTGTGGGTCACCATCATAGCTTGTCGCACCAGACAGCCAGCCACTCTAGTGTTGTTTGGTTGACGTTGAGCAGGTCAGTGTCAGCTAAATCAGGTGAGAGTGGGCAGTTGCGCAGAACGTGTTTAATGTTCTGCACCCTTTCGCCACACTCACAAGATTCGCTGGTCTTTAAACCCCACTTCACCATATTGTCTCCCGTCCTACAAACTCCCGCTCTCGCTCTGTTGAGAGTGCACCATTTCCGTCTGTCAAGCAGTGCCCCGTCTGGTAACATTTCTGTGGGGTCTTGCACTGTATTGTTTGGTGGGGTTCTGGCTTCTGTTTGTTGCCAGAGGTCAATCCTGTACATTTGGGGGGATATTCTGTGTGGTAGTTCCTCCACTGTAGTAAAGCTTTTCCTCGATTTTAGGCGGTTGGAAACTAGCACATGATGATGCAGTGGGTGCCGTGGATCCGTGTTCTGTTTATTTTTTTCAATTTTTGTTGTAGTGTGTCTTCGGATCTCTGGGGGAGCAATGCCTGCAAATCTGTAAATGATGTTAGTGGGTGTGGGGCGCAGTATGCCCGTGATTATTCGGCAGGCTTCATTAAGCAACAGGTCAATTTTCTTCCCATGGGCTGATCTGCCCCATATAGGTGCACAGTATTCTGCAGGTGCATAGCAGAGTGCTAGGGCAGTTGATCTAAGTGTGTGAGCTTTACCTCCCATATCGTGCCTGCTCATTTTCTCAAGAGAGAATTGCAAGAGCCAACTTTTCCTCAGAGTTTTTGGATGTGGGTGTCAAATGAGACCATCCTATCCAGTGTCACACCCAGGTAAGTTGGAGTCGGATGGTGTTCCAGCTCCTTCCCACACCAGAAGATCTTGAGTTTCCGAGCTGCTTCTCGATTCCTCAGGTGGAATGCACACACTTGAGTTTTTGATGGATTTGGGTTCAGAGACCTTTTCTGTGGGTGAAAATATATTGTTCATGAGAGAGGTCTGAGGAGAATGGCCAGACTGGTTCAAGCTGACAGGAAGATGACAGTAACTCAAATAACCATGCATTACAATAGTGGTGTGCAGAAGAGCATCTCTGAACATACAACATATTGAACCTCGAAGTGGATGGGCTACAGTATCAGGAGATCACAAGCATACACTCAGTGACCACTTTATTAGCTATGGGTGGTGCTGCTCCTCATGTGTGAGCTATACAACAATCACCTGGAGGATATTTGTCTGTAAATTACCTGGAGCAAAAGTAAAGATTTCACGCAGGGGTCACACTGAAGTTTATCGCAGAAGCCTTCCAGCCAGTTTGCTTCCCATTGTGTAGACTGACTGACACAGCAGTGTGCGAATCGATCCAGATGTCTGTCTGGCCCTTATGGCTAAGTAGTTAATTGTAATCTTAACTATTCACCCGTCAGGTAACCTTGATAAATCATTTTGAATTCTTAACTTAAAGGCAAGGTTATCTGTACTATCTGTTAAATGCAATAAAATTGAATTTCTGTCACCCAACTTTTATCTGTATGGCATATTTCAGAAAATATTGTTATTTCACAGTTTGGTACATGGAAAATAATGGCTGAAACTCCTTAATAAATACAGAAAACAAGGCAGCTCGTCATCAGAAACTTTCTCTCTGCCAATAATGCTTGAATTTACCATCATTTTGCATTTTTCAAATTTAAATATATGTCTTTTTTTTCAACAACTGTATATCCCAAAGCAGTCTATAATCATGGATTAGCTTTCTGTTTGGGCACATGTTCAGGATAGGAAAGCTATCAATTGACACACAGCTGGCTTTTGCATAGGGATATCGACACTGAGCCAGAGAAAGCAAGGTCAAAGCTTCATTGAGGTGTTGGCACACAAAGTGCTTCCTTTAAAAGCAGTTGGAATTGACGAGTTGAAGTGGAAGTTACACTTATATGTAACATTCTTTTTAAGTTGATGGATTGATTTCTCTAAAATGGTAGGAGTTTTAAGTGCTCAGTAAACGCAGAGTCCATAATGATTGCCAATCCCAGAGCTTTCCACTTCATTCTAATTTCTCACTTAGACTGGTCATCATGAATGGAATCTGTTGCCTCCTTCCTCAGTGCTGGGTTTTACCCTACAATAAAACATAGTTACATCATTTTGGCTGTGTTAGAATGGCAAGTTTGGAAGGAGAGGTCTACTTTGCTATAATATTTTTGGGTATAGAATCTTCCAGTTAAGATGATGCCGAGCTGTGATGTCCGTTGAGCATGGAGCTAAGACTTAGTTGTTTTTTAGGATTGTGAGGATGGTTTTGGAGTCAGTGTAGGGAGTTAGTGGTCAGGTTAAGGTTTAGGGACAGAGATGAGGGGGTGATAGAGGTCAGGCTAGAGTTCAGTTTAGAGCATAGGCCTGTGATTACCGTGGAAAGGTGATTGATTGGCAAGTGTTGTGGATGAAGGCCAGCAATCCCTGTCGTCAATGACCAAGGTTGGCAGGCAGGAGTTTCGCGAACCGGTGATCCCCCATTTTGGCGAGTCCATACGAATCTGAAGTTCGAGGCCTAGAGTTTTCAGGGTCCTGTCATCAGCGAGTCCTGGGGTTGATAACCGAAGATCAAAACCCGAAGGTCAAAGACCAAAGTCAGCTTGTCTGGAAGTCAGAGGCCAAATGTCTACGGAGCCTGTGAATCCACAAGTCAACCAGAGGTGGAAGACTGTCCTGGGGTTCAAGGCTTGACCATGTGTGTGAGTGGATGGGTGGGAGAGAGGAAGGCGGCTTGTTTTCCTCTTTTGTCTTGTATTATTGCTGTCGTGTTGTTGTTGTTGCTTGCTTTATTTTGCTGAACATTGTGGGTATGCTATGCAGGCACCAGGATGCGTGGCAACACCTGCGGGCTGCCCCCAGTATATCCTTTTTGTGTTGGCTGTTAATGCAAACCGTACAGTTCACTGCATGTTTTGATGTACATGTGATAAATAAATGAATCTGAAATCTGAAATATTGGACCCTGAAGGCAAAATAGCAAAAGTAGCTGAGTCGCGAATTACAGGAGAAGTTAAAAATAGTATTAAGTCTTAGAAGTAGTTCCAAAACTTGTCAAAGCAACTTTCAGCTGCTACTGTAAAGTGTTACGCTAGCTGCAATGTTACCACGTTGCTCCTCTGTCTCCATCCTAAAAGATCGCAAGAACTTTGTAAAGAGTATATGAAAAGGAAAAGGTGTGCGAGGATAAATGCCCCTACAAGAAAATAAAGAAAGTATTTATAAATGCTCATAAAAGTTGCTGGTGAATGCAGCAGGCCAGGCAGCATCTCTAGGAAGAGGTACAGTGACGTTTCGGGCCGAGACCCTTCGTCAGGACTAACTGAAGGAAGAGCTAGTAAGAGATTTGAAAGTGGGAGGGGGAGGGGGAGATCAGAAATGATAGGAGAAGACAGGAGGGAGAGGGATGGAGCCAAGAGCTGGACAGGTGATTGGCAAAGGGGATATGAGAGGATCATGGGACAGGAGGCCTAGGGAGAACCAAAAGGGGGAGGGGAGGAAGTCCAGAGGATGGGCAAGGGGTATAGGGAGAGGGACAAAAAGGAGAGAGAGAAAAAGAATGTGTGTATATAAATAAATAAATAACAGATGGGGTACGAGGGGCAGGTGGGGCATTAGCGGAAGTTTGAGAAGTCAATGTTCATGCCATCAGATTGATGGCTACCCAGACGGAATATAAGGTGTTACTCTCGTACTAGGTGTTAATCTCTTACTAGCTCTTCTTTCAGTTAGTCCTGACGAAGGGTCTCGGCCTGAAACGTTGACTGTACCTCTTCTTAGAGATGCTGCCTGGCCTGCTGCGTTCACCAGCTACTTTTATGTGTGTTGCTTGAAATTCCAGCATCTGCAGATTTCCTTGTGTTTGCATTTATAAATGCTCACATGGAATTAAACAAATTCTTGGTAACTCTATTTTTCACGGAAGCAAGTATCAAAATCCTTAATGAAATTCTGGAGAACCGGGTTTCGACTGCAATGAGAAATTGAAAGAAATTAGTATTTAAAAAGGATTAGAGAGCATGCAAATTGATAAATTCCAGGGGTATAATGTACAACATCCCAGTATTTTGAAAGAAGTGGTTATGGAAATAATGGACACTCAGATTATTTTCTTTTTAACTTCTATAGATCCTGTGTTTGCTGCACATTGAAAGATATCAAATGTTAAAAAAAAGAACCTGTTAGCCTGTCATTAAAAACAGGGACAATACAGGAATTAGAATCAGAATCAGGTTTAATATCACTGGCACTCGTCGTGAAATTTGTTGTCTTTGTGACTGTAGTACAAGTGACTTTGTGACTTTGTATATATAATAGTTAAATTAAATAAGTAGTACAAAAATAAAAATCAAAGGTAGTGAGGTAGTGTTCATAGGTTCAACGTCCATTCAGAAATTGGATGGCGGAGGGGAAGAACCTGTTCCTGAATTGTTGAGTGTGCGCCTTCAGGCTTTGGTACCTCCTTCTTGATAATAACAATGAGAACAAGCAAACCTGGGTGATCAGGATCCTTAATGATGGACGCCGCCTTTTTGAGGCATTGCTCCTTGAAGATGTTTTGGATACCATGGAGGCCCGTGATGGATCTGGCTAAGTTTACAACTCTCTGCAGCTTATTTTGATCCTGTGCAGTACCCCCCATCCTCCATACCAGATGATGATGCAGCCAGATAGAATGCCCTCCCTGATACATCTGTAGAAATTTGTGCGTATCTTTGGTGACATACAAAACCTCCTCAAACTCCTAATAAAATATAGCTGCTCTCATATCTTTGTAGCTGCTTTGATATGTTGGGTTTAGGGTAGATCCTCAGAGATTTTGACAACCAGCAACTTAAAATTGCTCACTCATTTCACTTCTGATTCCCCCTACGAGGACTGGTGTGTGTTCCCTCATCTTACCCTTTATGAAGTCCACAATCCAGTTTTTTCATAGTCATAGTCATAGTCATACTTTATTGATCCCGGGGCAAATTGGTTTTTGTTACAGTTGCACCATAAATAATAAATAGTAATAGAACCATAAATAGTTAAATAGTAATATGTAAATTATGCCAGGAAATAAGTCCAGGACCAACCTATTGGCTCAGAGCGTCTGACCCTCCAAGGGAGGAGTTGTAAAGTTTGATGGCCACAGGCAGGAATGACTTCCTATGACGCTCTGTGTTGCATCTCGGTGGAATGAGTCTCTGGCTGAATGTACTCCTGTGCCCAACCAGTACATTATGTAGTGGATGGGAGACATTGACCAAGATGGCATGCAACTTAGACAGCATCCTCTTTTCAGACACCACCGTGACAGAGTAGTGTCTTATAGATATTGAGTGCAAGGTTGTTGCTGCAGTACATGGTTCCCCTTTCACAAATCCATGTTCAATTCAACTAGCTGATAAATCTCACACCTGTACCCCTTTCATCACCGTCTGAAATTCTGCCACAATAGTTGTATCGTCAGCAAAATTATAAATGGCATTTGAGCTGTTCCTAGCCACACAGTCATGGGTGTAGTGGGAGTAGAGCAGTGGACTAAGGATACATCCCTGAGGTGCACCAGTGTTGATTGTTAGTGAGGTGGAAATTATTTCTGAACTGCACAGATTGTGGTCTTCTTGTTAGGAAGTCAATCTCCAGTTGCAGAGGGAGATACAGAAGCCCAGGTTCTGGACCTTTTCAATCAGAGCTGTAGGAATGATGGTGTTAAACGCTGAGTTGTAGTCAATAAACAGCATCCTGACGTAGGGATTAATATCGTCCAGGTGATCCAAGGCCACGTGAAGAGCCAATGAGATTGCATCCGCTGAAGACCTATTGTGGGGACAGGCAAATTGCAGTGGGTCCAGATTCCTCCTGAGGCAAGAGTTAATTCTAGTAATGACCAACCTCTCAAAGCACTCATTACTGTAGATGTGAGTGCTACTGGACGATAGTTGCTAAAGGAGCTCATTCTGCGCTTCTATGTAATAACAAGACATGCTCATTAAGTAATACAATACCACAATTGGACAGAGTGAACATGGATTTGTAAAAGGGGAATCATATTTGATGAATCCATTGGAGTTCTTTGAGGATGTGCCTAGCATGTTTTGCGTTTAGATATTGGGAAGCTCTTGATAACATTCCACATTGGAGTGTGCTGACTGAATTCAATTAACTCATGGTTAATCTGTATCTTATCTCCATCAGTTAGTAACTCTTGAAATCCAATACTTAAAGATCCATCTCTCTCGTCCTTGAAATTTGTAAATGCCTTCCAGGCTTAGTTTCGGGAGAGAGCCAAAGAAGTGCAGATTTTCACTACGATAATGTGTGGGGAAAAAAAGCTTTCTGATATCAACACCTGGGTCCAATTTCAACATTATGCTCTTCAATTATGGATTTCCCACTAGGGAAATTCAACACTTCTTCAAAGATCTTAAACTCCTCAACTGTATTATTCCCTTTTAAAAGGAAACTGTGCTCAGCCTGTGG
Source organism: Mobula hypostoma (assembly GCF_963921235.1). Classification (NCBI taxonomy): domain Eukaryota; kingdom Metazoa; phylum Chordata; class Chondrichthyes; order Myliobatiformes; family Myliobatidae; genus Mobula; species Mobula hypostoma. The sequence goes on from NC_086109.1 coordinate 85,189,075, forward strand.
AACTTGATGCAGCACGGTGGTGTAGCAGTTAGCGTAACACTATTGCATCATCAGTGACCTCTGTTCAGTCCTCATTGCTGTCTTTAAGGAGTTTGTACGTTCACCATGTGGGTTTCCTCTGGGTGCTCCAGTATCCTCCCAGAGTCATTGAGTCATAGAACACTACAGCACAGAAACAGGCCCTTTGGCTCATCTAGTCCATGCCAAACCATTTAAACTGACTACTCCCATCAACCTGCATCAGACCATAGTCTTCCATACCTCCCCCATCTATGCACCTATCCAAATTTTCCTTAAATGTTGAAATCGAACCCTCATTCACCACTTCCACTGGCAGCTCCTCCCACACTCTCACCACCCTCTGAGTGAAGAAGTTCCCCCTCATGTTCCCTTTCAGCATTTCACTTTTCACCTTTAACCCATGACCTCTAGTTGTAATTGCACCCAACCTCAGTGAAAAATGCCTGCTTGCCTTTACCATATTTATACCCCTAATAATTTTATATACTTCTATCAAATCTCCCCTCAGTCTTCTACATTGTCAGGAATAAAGTCCTAACCTTTTCAACTATTTCTTATAACTCAGGTCCTCGAGTCCCAGCAGTATCCTTGTAAATTTTCTCTGCACTCTTTCAATCACATTGATATCTTTCCTGGAGGAGCTGCACACAACACTCCAAATTAGGCCTCACCTGTTATGTTTCGTAACTCTAAAACATGAAACTAATTGAAAGAAAAAGGAGTACTGATCCACTTTCAATACTGAGTTGATGGTGACCTTAAAATCACCTCTGATCCTGACAGATCCATTCTGCTTAGTTTCTGGGGCCACTGTCATTGTCCATGAGTCCAAAGACATAGGCCATATGGGTGTAATTGGGCAGGCTCATGGGCCAGAAGGGCCTCTTACCATGCAGTGTCTCTAAATAAAATAAAAACGTATTCTCCTAACTTAAATCTTTTGAGCCCAGCATCACACTAGTGAATCTCAGGTGCAATCCAATATATCAAATAATGATCAACCAGGAGATGGTTAAGATGGGTAATCAGTCCCTATTTACCAAGGAAGAGGTCAGTCACTTAGATCTCACTCCTGTTCAATATGTAATCAGTTTTTTAGAAAGACGACAGCTTCCTGCAGCCAAAAAGCCAGTAGCACTTTCCACCTGGAGTCACCACTTGGTGAATTGTGGGAAAGCTGTCTGGTAAGACAGATACCAGTGAAGGGAAAATGGAGAAATATGGGGCAAAAACCCCTCCAGAGAAAATAACTGGATAAATCAGACGATCTTGAAAGAAATTGTAAAACCTAGTGAAATATTTAAGAGGAATCTGAGGGGAAACTTATTTGCTCAGATGGTGTTGCACTTGTGGAATGAGCTGCTAGTGGAAGTAGTAGGTGTCGTTTCAATTGTAACATTTAAGACAAGTTTGGGTAAGTACATGGCTGTGATTATAAAAGGCTATGATCCAGGTGAAGGTAGATTTGGATGAGGCAGAACGCCATGTCGGCATGGACAGGATGAGCTAGAGAGCCCACTTCTTAGCTGCAGTACTCTAAGACATATCGATGCAGCTATAAAGAAGTCAAGACAGCATCTATATTTCATTAGGGGTTTGGAGTGATTTGATATGTCAACAAAATCATTCAAAAACTTCTAGTTGTACCGTGGAGAGCACTCTGACAGGCTGCATTACTGTCTTGTATTGGGGGACTACTGCACAGGACTGAAAGAAGCTGCAGAGGGTCATAAATTTAGTTGGCTCTATCTTGGGTACTGGCCTACAAAGTACCCAGGACATCTTCAAGGAGCCGTGTGTCAGAGAGGCAGCATCCATTATTAAGGAGGCCCAGCACCCAGGGCATGCCCTTTTCTCATTGTTACCATCAGGTAGGAGGTACAGAAGCCTGAAGGCACACACTCAGCGATTCAGGAACAGCTTCTTCCCCGCTGCCATCCGATTCCTAAATGGACACTATCTCACTTTTTAAACATGTATTTTTTTTCATGATTTTTTAATCTATTCAACATACATTATTTATTTATTTATTATAATTATTTTTCCTCTTCTTCTGTATTATGCCTTGTATTGAACTGCTGCTGCTGTTAATAAATTTCACGACATATGCCGGTGATAATAAGCCTGATTCTGATTCTGATTCTATGAAGCTACCAGTCATAAATTTATGACCTCCAAAGTCCTAGTTCTCTTCTACCTTCTTTGAAATTATATCAGCTAATCCTCACAAAGCATTATTGTGCATAGATTATCAGGAACAATATATAAAATGTTCATTTTGAGATTTGTTTTTATTATCCAAGTCATATAAGGAAGATTACACCCTTCTTTAATAATTGACATTAGAGATATAATTTCTGTTCTAAAAACCTGCAGTTTGGATGCGGGATCGAGGAAGGAGCATGCATTTAGAGAATGCCTCTGAAATTTCGCAGCCAGACTGGAAGTTTGGGATGCCATTCAGTTTTGCAATGTGAACAGTCCCTGCAAGATCATTGATGTGCTCAAACTTGAAGACCCAGGGCAATTAATGCACAGCAAGATCCTATAAAAAGAAATAGCCAAAAAACTGAGTTTTTATTCAAGGGATGTGGAGGTTCCCAGGTGATCGGATTTATTCTCTTGGTTGACTTGAGCCAGTACTGAGTCAGTGGTTTTACGTAACTGAGTGGCTTGCATTGCTGGTTCAGAGGCAGCTAAGCTTCAAACACATTGGAAGTAGATTTAGACCAAACCACAAGAAAATATGAGCTTACTTCCTCAAAAGGAGATTATACTTTACTTTATACTTTATTGTCACCAAACAATTGGTACTAGAACGTACAATCATCACAGCGATATTTGATTCTGCTCTTCCCACTCCCTGGATTACAAATATTAAATATTAAAAATAGTTAAAATTAGTAAATATTAAAAATTTAAATTATAAATCATAAATAGAAAATAGAAAAATAGGAAGTAAGGTAGTGCAAAAAAACCGAGAGGCAGATCCGGATATTTGGAGGGTACGGCCCAGATCCGGGTCAGGATCCGTTCAGCAGTCTTATCACAGTTGGAAAGAAGCTGTTCCCAAATCTGGCCGTACGAGTCTTCAAGCTCCTGAGCCTTCTCCCGGAGGGAAGAGGGACAAAAAGTGTGTTGGCTGGGTGGGTCGTGTCCTTGATTATCCTGGCAGCACTGCTCCGACAGCGTGCGGTGTAAAGTGAATCCACGGACGGAAGATTACTAACCCAGGTGGGATGTTTTCGACTGTCAGTTTTGATCTCAAAACCTACTGTTTCTCCATGGTGTGATTGTAACTTTTATAACCTGGGTTATTGGTCCATTGGTGTTTAATTGTTGGGGTTTTTTGTATTGCTATATTTACGCTCTATTCTTGGTTGGTGCAGCTGTAACGAAACCAAATTTCCCTCCAGATTAATAAAGTATATCTATCTATCTATCTATCATTGCTCTGGATTCTGTTCAGGAACAGAAGCATCCTTTTATGGTGCTGCAAGGGACTGGAGACGAGGTTGGGCCAATTTCGTTTGCTCTCCCATGATCTTCACTCCTCTTTCCATGGCGCTGATCTGGATGCTACACGCTTTGTGTCTGCGAGCTTCGTGACAAATTGCCCCACTTAATGATGAACTGAAATTGAGGCTTTGGGCCTTCTCCAGCTGCTCCAGGATTTGGGCCTATGGACTAATTTGGTTCAAAATGCTGTTGCTTGCATGATTTGCGTGTTTTTTCTCTTTCACAGTGCATTGGGTGTTGGTCTTTCTTTTTTTAATTGGGTTCTTTTGGGTTTCTTACTTTGTGGCTGGCTGTAAGCAGACAAATCTCAAGGTTGTATAATTTATACATAGTTTGATAATAAATGTATTTTGAATTTCTCCTGATTATCCCTTCGTTCCCGTTGCTTCTTTACGTCTGATTGAATTTAGCAGGAACTGCATGGAAAGTTAATGCCAATTTGCCAGTATGAGATTGTAAGATAAATGCAAATCTGGAAGTTAGGAAAGCTTCACAATTAATTTAGTTGTTAGAAGTATAAGAGGAGAGTCAAAAATATCTACATAATGAGTAGTTGGTTTTTGAAATTATTGACTGAAAGACTGGTGGAGGCAGAAAGAATCTTCACATATAACAATAAATATGAGAGATTCTGCAGGTGCAGGAAATCCAAAGCAACACACACAAAGTGCGGGAGGAACTCAACAGGTCAGGCAGCATCTATAGAAATGAATAAACAGTCAATGTTTCAGACCAAGACCCTTCTTCAGGATTGAAAAGAATTGGGGGAAATGCCAGAATATGAAGGTGGGGAGAGGGGAAGGGTTTTTATTCTGGCATCTTTCCCCTTCCTTTTCAGTTCTGACGAAGGTTCCTGACCTGAAACATCGACTGTTTGTTCATTTCTATAGGTGCTGCTTGACCTGCTGAGTTCCTCCTGCATTTTGTGTGTGTTGCTTCACACTTAGCAAGTTGCTGGATGACCACTGTGGAGTCTGACTGTCAAGGATAAGAACCGAGTGCTGAGAAGGTGATAGTAAACTAAATTCCTTCATTGGGAAGTGTAAACATGATGGGCCGAATGGCCTCTTTTGGTGGCATATGTTTATTTATTTAGAGATACAGCATGGTACCATATCCTTGCAGCCCAATGAGCCCACATCAATAAGACCAATAAACCAATTCCTGTCTGTAAGAAGTTCGTATGTTCTCCCCGTGACCACGTGATTTTCCTCCCACAGTCCGAAGATGTAATGGTTGGTAGGTTAATTGGTCATTGTAAATTGCCCCATGATTAGGCTAAGTTCAAATGGGTGGGTTTCTGGTCAGTTTAAAAACTTACTAGGACCTTACATTATGTGGGAGGAAGCCAGAGCACCCAGAGGAAACCCATGCGCTCACAGGGAGAACGTACAACCTCCTTACAGACAGCAGCGGAATAGAACACGGGTCAAAGACACTGTAACAGTGTTATGATAACCACTACGATACCGTGCCACCTTTTCTGTGAATCCTAACTGGCTCCTTCCAGCAACCTCAGGGCTACATCATCACTAATCATGATTCTGATCTCCCAGTATCGTTAACATCTCCTCAACCTACGTTCATGTGAAACCCTTGTATATCTAAAGACTCTTCCTCTGCCTCATGAAATACCCATCCTGGCCCAACTACCTTCTGGCCTCTAATCAACTCTTGTACAGTGGGCTAACTAACTTGCATTTTCTTGGCTGAAAGAGAATGAATTTCAAGGTAATATATGGTAAACATAAATGAACTTTCATAATAAATTTATCTTGATTTGTTATGTCATTGTTTTCATGGAGTTATCTCTGTCCTTCTCAGTTGACAAGTTTTAAAATGTTGTATGGTTCACAGAGTTCTTCTATACAGAAAAAAATGCTAATTTTCTGTTGAATTTATAAAACCGTTCATAAAAAAAACACAATATTTATACGCGTGGGCTTCAAACTGATATGTGGTATTTATGAATATTGATTAACTGGGTTGAATGCATCAAGAATTACCAATTGGAGGAGTGAACACTTGTTTCTATTTAAATTTGGACCATCACTGTAAGAGTATCTGCAGGATGGCCATACATTTAGAGCTGAATCATTTTATATCAACTTTTTGAAATAATGTTTTTCTTAGATAACCCTTGGAGGTCAAGCACTTCTTTACTTTACAAGCATTTTTATTTGGCAATGAAATTCAACTTGATGACATTAACAGTCAGATGTACCCACACGGTCCAGCTGACCCTTCTTCCCTATGTCATACAAGTTAGAAGAGCTGTTAATGGGAATGGTGAGCTCATTTGCCAAACATTCTGCAATGGATAAAGAGTAGGTTTATCTGTCCCACCTGCGTCAAGACGTACAGTGAAGTCTTTTGCATCCATGACCAACATAGACAGCGCATGTGCTGGGGGCAGGCCGCAAGTATCACCGTGCTTCTGGCATAGCATGCACACAGCTTGCTAACCCTAACTTGTATGTCTTTGAAATGTGGGAGAAAACCGGAGCACCTGGAGGTCATCGGGAGAACATCCGAACTCCTTACAGACAGCAGCGGGAATTGAACCTAGGCCGCTGGTACTGTGATATATTATGATAGCTGCTATGCCACCATGCTGCCCACTTCCTTACAGAGTGCAGTACCTCAGCTGCTGGTGCTACAAAGCATTATGATAACCATTACACTACCAAGCTGCCCACTGTAATGACCTTGCTTTAACATTCTTAGAGTCATAGAACTCTACAGCACAGAAACAGGCTCTTGGGCTCATCTAGTCCCTACCGGACTATTATTCTGCCTTGTCCCATCAACCTGCACCCAGATAGCCCTCCATATCCTTCCCATCCATATACCTGTCCAAATTACTCCTAAATGTTGAAATTGAACCTGAATCCTCCATTTCTGCTGGCGGTTCAGTCCACATCCTCACCACCTTGTGACTGAAGAAGTTCCCCCTCATGTTCAAATTAAATATTTCACCACTCTAACCTGTGACCTTTAGTTTTTGATTGAGCCTCTTTTGTCCCATTACATATCTTCTGCTCCAATTCTATGAGTCTAAAGCAAGGGTTCCTAGCCTGGGGTCCACAGACCACTCAGGTAATGGTAAGTGCTGTGTATTTAATATTTCAATAGTATTTGCGTAATCTTGTATATAATAATAGGCATCCGTTAGTCTCATGAGACCATGGATTTGCGCCTTGGAAGGTTTCCAGGGTGCAGGCCTGGGCAAGGTTGTATGGAAGACCAGCAGTTGCCCATGCTGCAAGTCTCCCCTCTCCATGCCACCAATGTTGTCCAAGGGAAGGGCATTAGGACCCATACAGCTTGGCACCGGTGTCGTCACAGAGCAATGTGTGGTTAAGTGCCTTGCTCAAGGACACACACGCTACCTCAGCTGAAGCTTGAACTAGCGACCATCAAATCACTAGACGAACGCCTTAACCACTTGGCTACATGCCAACACATCTTGGTGTGTATATATATACACACACACAGATTTTTTATATATATATATATATATACACACACATATATATAGTTTAATTAAGCCATCTGTTCTTTAAATAATTAATTACGGGTTATATGTATAAATACGTGAATTGCATGCGTCATTGCGCTACAATGTAATATGTGCGTGCCTTGCCTAAAGTAAACTCGAAGCCAGACCAGCATTCCCAGATCCCGTGTTTTCCTGTGAATTAATTCAATGATTCAAAGTTACAAAACGTAGCAGTAGGGGTCAATGGCATAAAAAAGGCTGGGAACCCCTGGTCTAGACATTGCTGTGGAATTTACAGACTCTACCATGGGAGGAGCAGAAGGTGCTTTTCATTGCAGGTTGGTGGGTAGATAAGGAGGCATTTTGTTCCTGCTGTCTTAGTTTGGCACTGGTGTGCTGCCATTGAAGAGAAATGATGCATTCAGTGCCTTCCAGATGTTCATTTTGCAATGTGAATGTTCATGGGCTTGAGTGTTCCCAGGAGTCAATAAGGATTTTTTTCAAACCTTTTGAGGAAGCCCCTGAAATGTTTCCTCAGTCTGTCCAGAAAACTCTGGCTGCAACAGGGGTCATAGAGAGTATTGATGCAAATTGCAAATTGCAACAGAGCCACACTTCAGAAGTATTTGGTTGGGTGGACGGCATTTTGGGATGTCCTGATAGAGATATGACAGGTACCTCACAAATGCAGTTTGATCTTTCTTTTGAAATGAGAGCATGAATTATTTTCTGTACCTTATTTTGCACTGGTTCTTTTCCAAGGTTCAAAGTTCATTTATTTTCAAAATATGTGCCAATTATACAACCTTAAGATTTGTTTGATTACAGGCGGCCGCAAAACACGAAACCCAAAGGAACCCCATTAAAAATAAAACCAATACCCAATGCGCAGAGAGAGGGAAAAAAAAATACAAATCACACAAACGATAAAAGCAAGCAACAGCACTTGGAATGAAGGTGAATCCATAGGCCTGAAGACTGGATCAGCCGGAGCAGGTTCATAGTCTCAGCCTCGATTCATCACACAGCAGGGCAAATCATCGCAAAGCTCACAGACACAAAACCCAGAGCAAGCAGAGCAGTCTCTCTGCCTCAGACTCAGTGCCGTGGAGAGTAGAGAAAACACTGCAGAGCAAAATTGTCTCCACCACTACCTCTGGCCCAAAACCATTTCTTTTCAGTGTATCAGGCCCGGCGTTTATATTGTCGAGAACTCACTCACTCTATTGAAATAGTTCCCTAGGATCCTATCTGTCTGCCAGAGAAAGGAAATGAGACCTTAATCTGCATAAGATGCATGTTGCTTATTTACATTACCATGGCTGCATTCTAGGAGGACTACACATGGATTTTTTGGAGATAATGAACTGGGGAGATACTGTGTATGACTAAGCATTTTGGTACTGTCACCTGATACCGGCATAACTGAGATTTCTGAAATTGTAATTTAATCCTAGATGTATGCAGATCAGAAAAAAGCATAATTTTCTTTTATTTGTTGATATCTCAGGACCAAGTTATCATTGACAAAACTAATGCTTATTGTTGTTCTGTCAGTTGCCTTGAGAAGGTGGTGGAGTGCAGAGTTCTTGAACTATTGAAGCTCTTCTGGTGAAAGGCTCAAGTGGGATGAGCGAAAGATGTTGCCAGAGGTTGTTGCGGACCTGGGCAACTTCTCTGAGTTCATCCATGAAACGTTTTAAATCTTCTCTTTTCATGTCTTTTTTTTCCTTTCAAAGTCGCTGGGGTCCTGTCAGAAGCCATGATCTATAGCTGCGCTCATACTTCACAGGCATAGGTTCTCACCCTTTGGAACTCACCAAGCAGCTTGTGTTTTGGGATCGCCGGGAAAGGCTTGGAAGACGTGCGTCTTCAGGGTGTGGCCCTGTAGTTGACTAGATTCCTCACTGATGTTGCTGACAGAAGTATCATGGCAGATCAAAACATGGAGACGGGGGCGCAGCTGGTTGAGGCCAGTGGATGCAAACAATCTTTCTCTCTCCAAACAGTGAGATAGAGTCTGCTGATTTTCAAGCTGGGGGAACTCGAATAAAACCATAAGACCATAAGTCATAGGAGCAGAATTAGGCCATTTGCTCCATCGAGTCTACTCCACCATTTCATCATGGCTGGTCCAAATTTCCTCTCAGCCCCAATCTCCTGCCTTCTCCCCATCTCCCTTCATGCCCTGACCAATCAAGAATCTATTAATCTCTCCCTTAAATATACATAAAAACTTGGCCGACGCAGCTGCCTGCAGCAATGAACTCCACAGATTCACCACTCCCTGGCTGAAGAAATTCCTCCTCATCTCTGTTCTAAAAGGATGCCCCTCTATTCTGAGGTTTTGTTATCTGGTCTTGGACTCCCACACCATAGGAAACATCTACTCCACTTCTACTCTATCAAGGCCCTTTACCATTCAATAATTTTCAATGAGGTCACTCCTTATCCTTCTGAATTCGGGTGAATACAGGTCCAGAGCCATCAAACGCTCTTCATATGACAAGCTGGAATCCTGCAAACATTTTCTTGAACTTCCTTTGAACTTTCTCCAGTTTCAGCACATCGTTTCTAAGATAAAGGGCCCAAAACTCTTCACAGTACTCCAAGTGAGGCCTCACCAGTGCTTTATAAATTGTCAATATTACATCTTTGTTTTTATGTTCTGGTTCTCTTGAAATGAATGCTCACATTACACTTGCCTTCCTCATCACAGATTCAACCTACAAATTAACCTTCAGGGAATCCTGCACATGGACTCCCAAGTCCTCTTGCACCTCAGATTTTTGTATTTTCTCTCCATTTAGAAAATAGTCAACTCTTTCATTTTTTCTACCATACACTTCATGACACGTATTCCATCTTTGTCTATTCTCTTGATGTGTTTATAAAAAGCATTGCAGCCAGAGTTCCTTCCCTTCCCTTCAGTCGGCCAATGGGAAGCTATTGCAGCGTGGGATGAAATGCGATGCTACCGGCCGGACCAATCACAGCTGTTGCGTTCTGCGTTGCCGCGACGCATAGTTACATTTTGGGAGAGGTGCGTGTCAGGCTACGGTGTAGGGATCCGCGTACGGTTCACGGCGACGCAGTACCTACGGCGTTGAATTGACACAGAAATATAAATCAGGCTTTATAGCTAAAACCCTTATTCCTTTCAGTTGTAGGGTTTGTGGATTTAGATGCTAGCATTGAAGTTATTCCTTGGAATGTGTTGTGTAAAACGTACAAACCAGAGGAAGCAAATGCTCAAGATGATTGTTAAGGTGCCAATCCAGGAAGCTGCATTTTCCTGGCTAGTCTCAGACTTCCTGATAGCCACAACCACATTCCTTCAGGTTATATTCTTTGCATACTGGTTGTTTATCAATCTTTGTGTGCATGTAGTTTTGAACAGATTCTATTGTATTTCACAGTCCTACTGTGAATGCCTGCAAGAAAATGAATCTCAGGGTCGTACAGTACACTCAGCAGATACTTCTACAGATAATAAAATGATCACTGAGAGTATGTTTGTGATCTTGTGCTGCTGTAGCCCATTCATTTCAAGGTTTGACATGTTGTGGGCTTAGTGAGGGTTTTCCGCACACCACTGTTGTAATTTGTGGTTATTTGAGTTACCGTCACCCTCCTGTCATCTTCAACCAGTCTGGCCATTCTCCTCTGACCTCTCTCCTTAACTAGGTGTTTTCACCCTCAGAACTGCCACTCACTGAATGTTTTCCGGGTTTCACACCGTTCTCTGTAAACTCTGGAGGTTGTTGTGTTTGAAAATACCATGAGATCAGCATTTTTTGTGATACTCAAACACCGCATCAAGCACCAACAATCGTTCCATGGTCAAGGTCAAGTAGATCAAATTTATTTCCCTTTATGATGTTTTGTCTGAACAGCAACTGAACCTGTTGACCACATCTCCATACTTTTATGTATTGAATTGCTACCTCATGATTGGCTGTTTAGATATTGCATTAATGAGCAGGTGTACATAATAAAGTGGCCACTGAGTGTAATTGTACTTTGACAATAAATTACTCTTTTTGAAGATAAATTGCCTTTTGTTAGCTTCTTCACCTTGCCACATCTGTTCTCAAGACGCAACTTCCATTTCAGGGCATCAGAGGTGGCCTCCTCTACACTGGTGAGACACAACGTAAATTAGGGGATGTTGGACACCTCTGCTCCATCTGCCACAAGTGGGGCATCCCAGTGGCGAAACATTTTAACTCTGATTCCCATTCCCATTCCGACACGTTGGTCCATGGCTTCCTCTTGTGCCAAGATGAGGACACCCTCAGGGTGGAGGAGCAACAATTTATATTCTGTCTGGGTAGCCTTAATCTGATGGCATGAATATCGATTTCTCCTTCTGATATTCAAATTCCACCCCCCTCTTCTATTCCTCACTCTGACTTTTTACCTTTTCTAACCTACCTAGTACTTCCCCTGGGTCCCTTCCTTCTTCCTTTTCTCCTATGGTCCGCTCTCATCACCTATCAGAATCTTTCTTCCACAGCCCTTGACCTTTTTCACCCACCTGGCTTCACCTATCACCTTCCAATTAGCCTCCTTCCCCTGCCCCACCTTTCTAATCTGGCATCTTCCCCCTTCCTTTACAGTCCTAAAGAAGGGTCTCAGCCCGAAACAGCGACAGTTCATTCATTTTCATAGATGCTGCCTGACCTGCTGCATTCCTCCAGCATTTTGTGTGTGTGGATAATAAGTTACTTTGCTGTTGTTTGTCATGTTGGAGCATTTTCTATTAGTGCTCATTAACTTCAATTTTACCAAGTGCTGGATCTGGTGATACTGATCTATAGGTTCTTCAGCAGTCAAGAATGAGACATAAGACTCATCTATGGCCATTTATTGAGTGTTATAAGAAAAAAAGAACAAAAAAGAAAGGCCAGAGCAAAGAAGTCATGATTGTCTTATGCAAAATCTATCTCAGATTAGAAAGAAAACAAGGCATTCCTACAAGAATTAACCTATGAAATAGCCAGACTCAAGTGCTGTGGCACCTGCTATGGTAAAACTAAGAAGCTTCTAGAAATAAAACCAGAATCAGGTACAATTACTGGAAAATTCATTGAACATTATGCATATATATAGGTGATTATATAAAAATACGAGCAAGCACAGGAGAGATTAAACTATGAGAAAAAATATACACTCTAATCATACACAAGGCACTTCAATGCCACTGTCTGTAAAAAAAAATATTCATTCTCTGCCTGGAATTTAGCTCTTTGGTTCATATTTAGATCAAGGTTTTAATGAGATCTGGAGATGAATGGTGTAAGTGAAACACTAAATCACCATTAGTAAGCAGATTATGGGTAAAATGTGCACTGCTGGTGACAGATTCCATCAGCTTACTACTGACTGATAGTGGAATGATTGAACAAACGGGCTGTTTTTATGCTGTATATGGAAATTTAGTAAGCATGCAGTATCCGAACCAGTCAGAATCAGGTTTAATATCACCGACATATGCCAGGAAGTTTGTTGTTTTGCAGCTTCAGATAGTTAGAAACATAGAAACATAGAAACATAGAAACATAGATAGATAGATAGATATACTTTATTAATCCCGAGGGAAATTTGGTTTCGTTACAGCCGCACCAACCAAGAATAGAGCGTAAATATAGCAATACAAAAAACCCCAACAATCAAACAACAAAATGCAAACTATGCCAGATGGAAAATAAGTCCAGGACCAGTCTATTGGCTCAGGGTGTCTGACCCTCCACAGGAGGAGCTGCACGTACGATGGCCACAGGCAGGACCGACCTCCCATGCCACCAAGTGTTGTATCACGGTGGAATGTGGCCGAAGTCCAACAGTAAAAAGTTCAGTATCCAGTGTGCAAACACGTTCCTCAATCGTAATATACCCTGGATTGCACCATCCGTTGTTAACCGGAACAGTAAGCACCCAACTCATTACGCTTACCGCTCTCAGTGCATTCCCGGTCAGCCGGAACGGTATTACCCACCGAACTCCTCTTCTCCAAAAGTCTCTGTTGTGTCGACCCGGTCCTCTTTCCTCGGCTTTGTGATCCCCCTCTGCATCCTCTGTGTGTTTTCCTCCGGATTTCAGCAAGGGTGTCCGCCTCTCTGTTCGCTAAGCCGGCCAGTATTTGCTGGTCCGTGGAATACACAATGCGACCTTGCTTCTGTCCCGCGTGTCAGGATGTAACCATTTCCAGCGTTAAAGAAAACCCAAATAAAACTCTCTCTACCAGCATGTTAGAGAGGGTGCAGCTTCGACGTGTTACCGTGAGAGAAAAAAATACAAAAAATAACGTAAATACAGTGCAATACATAAAAAAACTTTGAAGTACAACAAGAAATATATATATATATTATATATATAATACAGATATAATTATTTAAATAAGTAGCACAAAAGAGAGCAGGTGTACTGAGGTAATGTTCATGGGTTCATTGTTCATTCAGAAACCTGATGGCAGAGAGGAAGAAGCTGTTCATAAATTGTTGAGTGTGTGTCCTTAGGTTCCTGCACCTCCTTCCCTGACTGTAGCAATGAGAAGAGGGCACGGTTCTATTCCACGTTAGGCATTAATTAAGCAGGATGGGATTTGTTCCGTTTTTAGTGCATAGCATATACCTGGGCAATGTTCAGGTTGCTAGATGAATTCCAGTACTGGAGCAGCTTGGCTCAAAGCACTCCCATATCTATAATTTCGATCTTCAGTGAAAATTTGTCTAATCCTTGGCTTTGTTGTATCCACACCTTAGATGTTGCTATTCCCTTGATATTATTTCTTGATATTAACTGCAGCTGGCTGAGGCTGGGGTTCTGTGATCTCAGGAGGATGCTGCATTGAATCACATGCTTGGCAAATCTCGCTCCATATTATTATGAATACATAAATTCGGTGAAACTATGAAGGCACCTGTTTTCTCTCATGTTGGAACAATCCTTTGCCAAGGAAGCCTCCTGTTCAGAGAACTAGTTACACATTCAAATCTTTCACTCCTAATTGAGACTGGGGTAGGCAGTATGGACGAGCGATTCCTGAGGATATGGTGAACATTCATGGCTTACAAATATCTCTTCCTAGAGATGCTGCCTGGCCTGCTGCATTCACCAGCAACTTTGATGTGTGTGGCTTACAAATGCACTAGGTGAGATGCATGTCAGAAAATTGTCTACAGACAAAAAGCATTTGATCCTTACGGTGTAATATTCTCTGCATCCTAACTTGGTCTTAGCATTTTTCTGCAATCTACAATTTGAGAAATTGCCATTTTGAATCCGAATGAGTTGCGAAACTTAACAAAGTGTAACCTCATCTCAAATTTCAAAGTTCAAAGTACAAAGTGTAAATTTATTCTCAAACCACATATAGGTCACCATATTCAACCCTGGGATTCATTTTCTTGTGGGGTGGAAGGCCCTCCTTCCCTCCACTAGTACTTGCTTAACATCCCTCCCCCCCGCCCCCAATCAGGGTCACGTGAAGCCATGGGAACAGATAGTGGATGGTCGTGTGAGCAGCTGGTGCATATCACAAGTCCTGGTTATGCGACAATGACGCCAGGCAGACAATCTCTGAAGAGTATTGATAATGGAACAGAAGACAATGCAAACCTCTGAGCCATCGTGAGCAAGGTGTAGGTGAAGCCATGAGAGCAGGTGGTGGATGGTCATATGAGCAACACAATGATGATGAAGATATTCAATAAATCCAATGATCTTAATGGAATCAATGAAAGGTGCAGACAACCAGTATGAAATGACAGGAAACTGCAAATACAAAATGATAGGAAAAAAAGAAATAATAATAAAAACAATAATAAATAAATAAATAAGCAATAAATATTCAGAGCATGAGATGAAGAGTCTTTGAAAGTGAGTCCATAGTTTGTGGGAATAGTTCAGTGACAGGGCGAGTGAAGTTATCCCCTCTGGTTCAAGAGCTTGATGGTTGAGGTGTAATAACTGTTCCTGAACCTGGTAGTGTGAGTCCTGAGACTCCTGTAGCTTTTTCCTGATGGCAGCAGTGAGAAGAGAGCATGGCCTGGGTGGTGGCGGTCCCTGATGATGGATGCTGTTTACCCGCGACACTGCTCTGTGTAGATGTGTTCAATGGTGGTGAGGGCTTTACCCATGATGGACTCAGCCATTTCCACTACTTCTTGTAGGATTTTCTGTTCAAGGGCATTGGTGTCTCCGTACCAGTCTGTGATGCAGCCAGTCAATATATTCTCCACCACACATCTATACAAGTTCATCAGCTTTAGATTTCATGCCATATCTTTGCAAACTTCGAAGGAAGGAGAGTCGTTGCCATGCTTTCTTTGTAATTTCACTTGCTGGATCCAGGATAGAAACATAGAAACATACAAAACCTACAGCACGATACAGGCCCACGAAGTTGTGCTGAACATGTTCCTATCTTAGAAATTACTAGGGTTACCCATAGCCTTCTATTTTTCTAAGCTCCATGTATCTATCAATCGAGCAAAGAGCCCCACAGCTGCCCAGTCTCTCAAATCTTCCTTCCTTGCAAATTTGAATCCAAAAACTTGGAGAAGGTTTAGTACACAGTCAAATAGTAACAGTAAGTGGCATTGCACGGGTCACCTCAAAGGATACGATGTCAAACAACAGAGAGAAGATAAAAGTGTGGATAAAAGAACAAGCCCATAAATTTGTTGACCGTTACTTCATCTCAGAGAATGTGGATGCAAGTAATCCAGCAATGGATGTACTTTTCTCTGCCACTGAACAACTAATCTTGCAGGTGAATGGAGGAATTAAGTGCCTTTTAGAAATCCGCTCAATAGTCTCGGAGTCTGATGTGTCATCCTTCGAAATTCAGCACAATGGTTTTGTAAAGCAATTACTGTTGTATTTGACATCTAAAAGTGACAAAGACCTTGTGAACCAACATGTCAGATTGAAAAGGTCTCTTCACGTATCCTATGGTTGTTCTCCTCCAGGAGATGAACCTCTTGGTAGACTTGAACCACTTGGAAACGGGCCATTGCTGGCATTGATGCACATTGATGCATTGATGCAATTGTCCGAGTCAGATGGAGCAGTTTCCAGTGAAGGTGCATGATTTCCCAAGTGGTAATGGAACAGGAAGCAGGGGATCACAGGTTCTGAAATTCTTCAATACACATCATTTGAAATGTCAGTTGCAGAGACATTCAGACAGTACCAATGTCAAGCAGTAGAAGGGTGGTTCAGTGAAGATTGATCCATTAGCTTTAGTACAGGCCATTGAGTATTATCTTGTCAGAGGGCAGGGATCCTTGCTGACGCAGGAGTTCATTCTCGCCATGACCAACCTCGCAGAGCATTTCATTATCATATATATGAGTGCTACTGGCAATAATCATTAAGGCAGCTCACATTATTCTTCTTAGGCACTGGTATAATTTTTGCCTTTTTGAAGTAGGTGGGAACTTCCAACCGTAGCAGTGAGAGGTTGAAAATTTCCTTGAATAATGGTTGGCACAAGTTTTCAGAACCTTACCAGATACTCCATCGGGTCCAGCTACCTTGCAAGGGTTCACTCTCCTTAAAGGCAGCCTAACATCTACCCCTGAGACAGAGAACACGGTGTCACGGGGTGCAGCAGGGATCTTCACAACTGTAGTTACATTTATTCTCCCTTTCAAAGCAGACATAGAAGGCATTGAGCTCATCTGACAGTGAAGTATCACTGCCGTTCATGCTATTGGGTTTTGCTTTGTAGGAAGTAATGTCCTGCAGACCTTGCCAGAGTTGTCGTGCCTCCCATGTCATCTCCAAGCTCAATCAGAATTGTCTCTTCACCTTTGAAATAGCACTCCGCAAGTCGTACCTGGTTTTCTTGTACAGACCTAGGTCATCAGACTTAAATGCCACAGATCTAGCCGTCAGCGGACAACATACCTCCTGGTTCATCCATGGCTTATGGTTTGGGAATGTACGGCAAGTTTTCATAGGCACACACTCAACTACACGGGTTTTAATGAAGTTGGTAACAACTGTAGCATACTCATCCAGATTCGAAGATGAATCCCTGAATACAGTCCAGTCCCCCGATTCAAAGCAGTCCTGTAAGCGCTCCTGTGCTTCGCTTTTCCATACTTCCTTGGTCCTCAGTACTGGTGCTGCATATACGCAGAGCTCCATTTTACAATGGTTAAAGATGAGCTTTATTTGTCCCATGTACATCGAAACACACAGTGAAATACATCGATTGTGTCAATGACCAACATAGTCCGAGGAGAGGTGGGTGCAGTCCTCAAGTGTCAAATACTCAAAAGTTCAAAGTACATTTATTACCGATGTATGTATACTGTATACAGCCTTGAGATTCATCTTGGCAGAGTCCACTGCCAAGAAGGCCCACCAGCACCTTTACTTCCTGAGAAAACAAAAGAAATTTGGCCTGTCCCCTAAAACCCTCACTAATTTTTATAGATGCATCATAGAAAGCATTCTTCTAGGGTGCATCACAAGCTGGTATGGAAGTTGTCCTGTCCAAGACCGAAAGAAGCTGCAGAAGATCGTGAACACGGCGCAACACATCACACAAACCAATTTTCCGTCCTTGGACTCACTTTACACCGCACGCTGTCGGAGCAGTGCTGCCCGGATAATCAAGAACACGACCCACCCAGCCAACACACTTTTCGTCTCTCTTCCCTCTGGGAGAAGGTTCAGGAGCTTGAAGACTCGTATGGCCAGATTTGGGAACAGCTTCTTTCCAACTGTGATAAGACTACTGAATGGATCCTGACCCGGATCTGGGCCGTACCCTCCAAATATCCGGACCTCCCTCTTGGTTTTTTTGCACTACCTTATTTTCCATTTTTCTATTTTCTATTTATGATGTATAATTTAAATTTTTAATATTTGCTATCGATTTGTAGTCCAGGGAGCGGGAAGCGCAGAATCAAATATCGCTATGATGATTGTACGTTCTAGTATCAATTGTTTGGCGACAATAAAGTATAAAGTATAAATTATCTTCTTGCAGGCAGCTACAAAACAATGAAACACAATAGAACCCACACAAAAAAGATTGCCAACCACCCAATGAGCAAAAAGAAAGAATAAATCATGTGGACAATAAAAAAGTAAACAATAATGTATAGATATTAACTGCAGAGTCTCTAAATTGAGTCTACAGCGAAGAAGCCAGTTTCGCGCTGAGGGAAGTGAAGATGGTCCAGGAGCCTGATGGCTGTAGGCATAGGCACAGATTTAAGGCTGATTTATACTTCTGCGTCAAATTGACGCCGGAGGTATGGCGTCGTCGCGAACCCTACGCAGAGCCTACGCGGATCCTTACGCTGTAGCCTGACGCGCACCTCTCCCAAAATGTAACAACGCGTCGCGGCAACGCAGACCGCAACAGCTGTGATTGGTCCGCTTGGTAGCATCTCATTTCATCCTACGCTGCAATAGCTTCCCATTGGGCGACTGAAGGGCAGGGAAGGAACTCTGGCTGCAATGCTTTCCATAAAGCTTTACGGACCTCCGAAATTATGGAGGACACATTTCGCTTTTACGAAAAAAGACGCTCACTTTAAACTTGTTCACCCCGAGAAAGACTACCATGACCATGAAGCCTTGCACGGGCAGGTGTGTGCACGTGCGCGATGTGCCTGAATTGCAGAGCGACGCAGACACACCAACGCACAAGTATAAATGCTCACAACGTGCGTAGGCCACCTGCGTAGGTTACGGCGTCCATTTGACGCAGAAGTACAAATCAGCCTTTAGTGTCGCCATGCTTCCTGCACCAACATAGAATGCCAGCAACTCACTAACCCTAACTCTACGTCTCTGGAATGTGGGAGGAAACTAGAACTCGCACAGTCATGAGGAGAATGTACAAGCCCCTTACAGACTGTGGAAGGAATTGAACCCTGATCTTATGTGGCTGGCACCGTAAAGTGGTGTGCTAACTGTTACACTACCATGCCAGCCCCGGTGGCTAGTGGGAGAATTAAGGTGTGTTAATGGGCAAGTGTGAAGGAAATAGGAGATAAACTAAGGGAATGGGATTGATAGGATTGCTCTAAGAGTCAACATAGACTTGATGGGCCAAATGGCCTCCTTGTGAGTTGTGAGGGAGGATAATATTTGAAGGGTATCACTTTAAACTTGTTTTTGAGCTATTAGCACAAAAAGCTTGGCCGAAGATGTAGACTTAAAGGAGCAGATAGTAAGTGGGGTAAAGTCATATATGGGAAGGAACTCATAGCCTTAAACCAAAGTAGCTGAAGGCACTGCTGCCAGTCTGACGTGGAATGATTAAATTTAGGACTGACCGTGACAATATAGGCCTCACCTTTTAGGGCATTGTGCACAAGAATTGTTTAGTCATGTTACAGTTAGAAGAATCACTGGTTAAACTGCACATGGAGTATTGAGAGCAGTTCTGGCTGCCACACTGTATGAAAGGTGTCATTAAGGTCGAGAGGGTGAAGAAAGATGTTGCTGAGACTGGAAGGCTTGGGTCATAAGGAGGGCCTGAATAGGCTGGGACTGTCTTACCTGAAATGAAGGAGGCTGAGTGGTGACAATATGGAGACCATGAAGAGCATGGATAAGGTGAATGCTCACACTCTCTTTATTTTTGAGATACAGCACGAAATAGGCCCTTTCAGCCTTTTGAGCTGCGTCACCCAACAATCCCCTGACTTTACCCTAACCTAATCATGGGACAATTTACAATGACCAATTGACCTACCAACTGGCACGTCTTTGGATTACAGGAGGAAACCGGAGCACCCGGAGGAAACCCACGCGATCACAGGGAAAACTCCTTACAGACAGCAGCGGGAATTGAACCCGGGTCATTGGTACTGTAAAGCATTGTGCTAGCCACTACACTTCCATGCCACCTTAATCAAGGTAGGAGATTCTACACAACTGGAGGGCACAGGTTTCAGGTGAGATGGAAAATATCTGAAGGGAAACTGAGGAGCATGTTTACCACACGGAGGCATTAGTAGAGGTGGGCACAATTACAACATTTAAAAGACATTTGCACAGGTACACGGATAAGAAAGATTTTGAAGGATAGGAGTGAAATACAGGGAGACAGGATTAGTTTAGGTAAGCTCCATGAACAATTAAACTCTTCCTGGGTTTCCATTTGGATCCAGATGTTGATTTTAACTAATGTTTCGATGACAAACTCAGCAATCTTCATCAGATATGGTGCCTAGGCATGTCTAGTCCGGTGGTATATATACTCAGCTCCTGTTGTCCATCCCTCATGATTGGTTAGTCCTGAATCAATCAGGTTTCCACTGTTCCACCTTGTTTAAAAACGTATTCCAGTTCTTATTTAGAACATTGCATATGCGATGACCACAGGATTGAGTTCGACGTCACAAAACTACTGTGCTGCGCCAATGGCTTTTTGCAACTGTCTGGTGAAGGGAAGCCATTGAAATAAGACTAGAGAATAAGAATTTCAACAAAGACAAAGGTCTCACTCGAGTAAGAACTGAAATACGATTTCAGTTCCTTAATATGTTCTCTCAGGAGCTCCAGCTTGGTGTACCTGGAGCAGATGTGTTTATCTAGGAGACTGGAGGTCTTGAAATCAGAGAAACTGTCGCGAAACCCTGCCTTTAAAATCTCGATCGTCACCCTGATTAAAAAGTAGCTCTTTTTACGCACTGCTTCTGTGGATTGTCCAACTCAGAGAAAACTAGCTTGAAGCTTTGCTTTTTAAATCTTGAACGTGGACTTGATTGAAAGGTAGCTCATTTTATGCACTGGCTCTTGCTGATTGGTTGCTCCTGAACACAAAGGAACTGCCAAGGAACTTTGCCTTTACAAATCTCGATCACGGCCCTGATTAAAAAGTAGCTCTTTTTACGCACCCCTGATGTGGATTGTCCAACTCAGTTCACAGTAGAGACCCATATCAGAATCAGGTTCATCATCACTCACATATGTATGACATTTGTGTTTTTTTGTGCCAGCAATACTGTAGTTTCTGCTCAGGCTGCAAATTGCAATGATAACAGTACAGCAGATGTTTATCTTGTGGTTTTGTGAACTGCTCACAAAATGTCACTGTACATCGCCAGGACCATTTTATGTCATTTGTACCTGCAGAGGATTTGTAGCTCTCTTTACGCACCCCTGATATGGACTTTCAGGTATAGCCAGCAAGCCAACAGCTATAGCTGGAAGGAGAGAGAGAGAGAGAGAGAGAGAGAGAGAGAGAGAGAGAGAGAGAGAGAGGGCGAGAGAGAGAGAGAGAGAGAGAGATAGAGAGAGAGAGAGAGAGAGAGAGAGAGAGAGGGCGAGAGAGAGAGAGAGGGCGAGAGAGAGAGAGAGAGAGAGAGAGAATAGAGAGAGAGAGAGGGCGAGAGAGAGAGAGAGGGCGAGAGAGAGAGAGAGATTGTGACTTTCAGAGTGAAGGCCTGGTCAGCTTTAAAGGATCATAGTTGCAGTAGCATCTTTGACGCACAGAGCTGGTGAAGGGGACATCTTCCACCTTCCTTTTACTGCCAGGTTCTCTAAACTCTGTGAAACCCGCACTGCATCTCCGAAATTAAAACTAGGCACAGATGTACATTATAAACATTCTGCAGATGCTGGAATTCGAAAGCAATGCACATAAAATGCTGGAGGAAATCAGCAGCACCTTAGCACCAGTTGAAGTTACAGGGCAAGACCCTTCCTCAGCACTGGAAAGGAAGGGAGAAGAAGATGGAATAAGAAGGTGGGGAAAGGGGAAGGAGGATAGCTGGGAGGTTATCGTTGCAACAAACAAGGCGAACCCAAGCACAGGACACAGGCACGGAGATTTAGTTAGGATGCAGACACAGACGTGAGCGTTGAACGGCAAACAGGAGGGAGAACAGGAAGGCAGGAGACAGGCAGAATTTATCTTGACATGGAGAGACTGGGTTTCACAGGTAAACCTTGGAACTGGAGTAGAACTTAGAAAACTGATCTTGACACAGAGAGACTGAGTTTCACAGATAAATCTCGGTACTGAAGCAAAATTTAGGACACACAATCCTAAGTGGCCGGGAAGCGTTAATTACCACACTGACAAAACCAACGATCTGGCAACTAGTGGGTGCAAAGCCGGGCTTCTTATGCTGCAGATTTTGATGAAAACCAGGTGTGTCGTCATCAAAGGGAATTAGGAGAAAATGGGGACTTAATGGTCGGGGCTGCGACAGTTATTGGTGAAGCCAGATGGGTGAGAAAAGTAAAGGACTGGAGTTGAAGGAAAGGAGAGTGGACTATAAATTAAAGGGAAGGAACAGCAGACACAGCAGGAGGTAAGAGACCTGAGTGGGGAATAGAAGAAGAGGGGAGAGGTAGGGAAACATTTCTTCCCAGCAGGGGAAATTGACATTCATGTCATCACGTTGAAGACTACTCAGATGGAATATAAGGTATTGCTCCTCTACCCTGAGGGTGGCCTCAACCATGGCACAAGAGGAGGCCATGGATGGACATGTTGGAACGGGAATAGGAATAGAATTAAAACCAGGAAGTTCCACTTTAGGTGGATGGAGCAATGGTACTCGACGAAGCGGTCCCCTAATTTACTACAGGTCTCAGCAATGTAGAGGAGGCCGCATTTGGAGCACCAGACACAATACACAACCCCAGAAAATTTGCAGGAAGGACTGTTTGGCGCCCTGAATGGGGATGAAGCAGGAGGCACATAATGTACCAGTGTACATTATTTGAATAAATTAACAAGTTTAGCCTGTCTGTACGGTGCCCCTTCAAGGTAACAAGGACAAAGATGCCAGCCC
The DNA here is from genome assembly GCF_963921235.1 of Mobula hypostoma. Taxonomy (NCBI): domain Eukaryota; kingdom Metazoa; phylum Chordata; class Chondrichthyes; order Myliobatiformes; family Myliobatidae; genus Mobula; species Mobula hypostoma. Next base: position 85,211,908 of record NC_086109.1, read on the forward strand.
ATCAGCCTCACTCAGCCAGACTCATCAATCAGAATCAGAATCAGGTTTATTATCACCGGCATGTGTCATGAAATTTGTTAACCTAGCAGCAGCAGTTTAATGCAATACATAACATAGAAGAGAAAAAAAATCAATCAATCAATCAATCGATCAATTACAGTATATGTATATTGAATACATAAAAAATTGTGCAAAAAACAAATAATATATATTAAAAAGTGAGGTAGTGTTCAATGGTTTAACGTCCATTTAGGAATCGGATGGCAGAAGGAAGAAGCTGTTCCTGAATCAGTATGTGCCTTTAGGCTCCTGTACCTCTTACCTGATGGTAACAGTAAGAAAAGGCCCTGGGTGCTGTAAGTCCCTAATAATGGATGCTGCCTTTCTGGGACACCACTCCCTGAAGACGTCCTAGGTACTTTGTAGGCTAGTACCCAAGATGGAGCCGACTAAATTTACAACCTTCTGCAGCTTCTTTCAGTCCTGTGCAGTAGCCCCACATCCCCACTCCCCACAACCCTCCCATACCAGACAGTGATGCGCCTGTCAGAATGCTCTCCTTGGTACATCTATAGAAGGTTTTGAGTGTATTTGTTGACATACTAGTCATTGGTCATGACTGGTGATCACTCATCAATCAACCCTCATCATCAATGACAGGTTAGTACCAAAGCTTTGGATACTATGGAAGGGATAATAAGCTCGTGCTGTTTTAGATTTGTTGTGTTCTTTTAACGCTCACTATCAGCTCGCTAATTGGACTAAACTTGAACACAAAATAACAATGAGTTAAATCTCTGCTTATATCCATCAACTACTATTGTGATTATAATGCATAAATATGACCTTCCATGAAGTAAGGTGAAATTAAATCAAAGTTGCAGAATATCAGATGGGTATAATTGAATTAAACACTGGTCTCTTGTTGTTCATCTCCCTTATAAAAATGTAAATGTTTTCCCAGTCCAATCTTGATATCAAATTTCAGCTCTTTGCTTCAGTAGTGATGTGATTTTGGACTGTGCAGAGATAAAATTAAATTCTTCATGTGTATTTTTCTACTGGTGTACTCCAATACTTCCAAGAAATAATGTTTGATTCATTGAGTATTTTCCATGGAAGCCTTATTCTAAGAAAAGCTATGGAAGTAACATCACCTCTGTGTCCCAAGCTACATTATCTATCATTTCTTTGACAATAATCCTTAACAATCACTTCATTATTTCTAGGAAATACTGTGCAGCAATTCTGATCTGCTTCTATACAATTGGAACTCTTGAAGATTATCCATTAGTGAATGATTCAGCACAGCAGAAGTTTATTCAGCACATTCCATAAATGTTGACTCTTTGAAGGAGTTTCCAGATTATTACAGTGTCACAAACAGAAAGAAGGTGAATGCAATGTTGGCATTCATTTCTAGAGGTATAGAATATAAGAGCAGGGATGAGATGTTGAGGCCTCTATAAGGCACTCATGAGACCACACTTGGAGTATTGTGCACAGTTTTGGGTTCCTTATTTTAGAAGGGATTATACTGACATTGCAGAGAGTTCAGAGAAGATTCACGAGAAAGATTCCAGGAATGAAGGGTTACCGTATGAGGAACATCTGGCAGCTCTTGGGCTGTACTCCTTGCGTTCAGGAGAATGAGGGGGGATCTCATAGAAACATCCTGAATGTTAAAAGGCCTGAACAGATTAGATATGGCAAGGTTATTTCTCATGGTAGGGGACTCTAGGGCAAGAGGGCACGACTTCAGGATTGAAGGATGTTAGTTTAGAACTGAGATGCGGAGAAATTACTTTAGTCAGAGGGTGGTAAATCTGTGGAATTTGTTGCCACGAGTGGCTGGGGAGGCCAATTCATTGGGTGTATTTAAGGCAGAGATAGATAGGTTTCTGATTAGCCAGGGCATCAAAGGATATTGAGTGAAGGCAGGGGAGTGGGGATGACTGGAATATTTGGATCAATCCATGATTGAACGGCGGAGCAGACTTGATGGGCCGAATGGCCTACTTCTGCTCCTATATCTTATGGTCTTAAAGTGGTGGACACAACCCATCACAGAAACGTCATCCCTCATCAATTGAGTGCATCTCTGAGGAATGCTGCCACGGGAAAGCAGCATCCATCATCAAGGAATCCCAGCATCCAGACCATTGCCTCTTCTTAGTGTTCCCTTTGGAAAGGCGGTACAAAGGTTCAAAGGTTCAATTTAATGTCAGAGAAATGTGTACAATCTACATCCTGAAATGCTCTTTCTTCACAAACATCCACAAAAACAGAGAAGCGCCCCAAAGAATGAACGACAGTTAAATGTGAGAGCCCCAAAGTCCCCCCCGCCCCCCAGTCCCTCCTCCTGTACGTAAGCGGCAGTGAGCAATAATCCCCCCCCACCAGCAAAAAAAAGCAAGCATCAGCACCGCCATCAAGTACTCAAGTGCGGGCAAGGACACGGCAAAGACACAGACTTGCAGTTACCCCAAAGACTTCACGTTTCATCCGGCATTCGACACACCACAGGCTCTCTCTCCCTAGTAAGGGAGAGGGAGGTGTCTCTATTTTACAGGAGCCTTAGGTTCCACACCACCAGGATCAAGAACTGCTATTACCCTTCAACTGTAGGGTAAGGTAATTGGTGGAAATGTGCATAATTTACAACCATTGACATTCAGTTGGGTTGGTGCTTCACTTTAAGAGGCTGGTCTGGCGTGATGGTGTAATGGTGTAAAGGACAGTTACCACGCTTTTTATTTAGTGTTTGAATTACAATAAATGAGTTACTATGATTTTGTTAAAAGATAAAACACCTATGTTGTTTTATTTGTGAAAATCTACACAAACATCACATACATACACAACACATACCCCTTGCCCATCCTCTGGGTTTTTCCCCCCTCCCCCTTTCCCTTCTCCCTCCCATGATCCTCTCATATCCCTTTTGCCAATCACCTGTCCAGCTCTTGGCTCCATCCCGCCCCCTCCTGTCTTCTCCTATCATTTTGGATCTCCCCTTCCCCCTCCAACTTTCAAATCTCTTACTAGCTCTTCCTTCAGTTAGTCCTGACGAAGGGTCTCGGCCTGAAACGTTGACTGTACCTCTTCCTAGAGATGCTGCCTGGCCTGCTGCATTCACCAGCAATTTTGATGTGTGTTACAACCATCAGGCTCCTGAATCAGCATGGATAACATCACTCACCTCAATTCTGAATTGGTCACTGAACACAACCTATGTCCTCACTTTGTAGGACTCCACAATTCATGTCTCAGTATTATTGTTTGTTTATTTATTTATTATTATTATTGTTGTATACAGTATTTATTTTTTCTCTACTCAAGCTGGTAAAACGCGCATAGCCAAGCACACTTATTTCTCAATTGCTAGGAACGTTCGGACTATTTTAGTATTTCGGCTTTCTGGAGATTTACATAAATGTTGCTGTGTAGACCTAATTGTTTAATGCTATTGTGTAGTGATTTGGGATGATACCAGTTCTAGATGTTACTATCGGGACAATGATAGTTCCTGTTCATGTTCCATAGTCTTTCAATTTCCTCATTTAATTCAGCATATTTCTGGTGTTTTCTCACTTGTTATTTCAGTATGTTGTGTAACCTCTCACCAGGCTTGCATGCAAACTTGGCTCAATAGCTAACTCAGCTATAGCCACGTCACTCAGCGGTAAGAAGGCCACTTTCCATAAGCAATGTACATCTAGGGAGGGGATGATTTGGGGTTCAACCAAACAGGAACACCATGATGTTCCAATTAAAGAAACCTCAACTTGTGTGAATGCACATTTATCAGTCGGCAAGAAATAACAGATTGTACACTGCATAAACTTATAAAGAAAGTATGTTTATCATTTTCAGCTTTATCGGTTAATAGGAAAAAGAAAAGAAATGGGCCCATTACAATTAAACCAGCTCAAAGTGCACACAACCATTGGAGCTCATATTGGAGTATACGGGCATATCTCTTACTCACACCCGCCACATTTTCAAACTCCCCTTGAAGACCATCTTGAGCAAACTTGTTCTCTCTCCCTGATGAGCCCTCCCTCCTCGGAGTCATTCATCTTGAAATGGGGACTGTCCTTCCAATGGCATTCTGCAGCATCTTCCCTTCTGTCCCGCTCCATGGCTCAGACTACTGTCCTTCAGAAATCTCTTCCCCACAACTCTCTAGAACCTTCTCTCACATCCCACAGTCCTGATTGGCTGACACACATTCCTAAATTGGATAACATTGGTGCTTATCTTAGCTGAAGCCAAAATACACTGCCCCGCATGGCACATTGCTTTTACAGAAAACTGCCAATATAAACTACCTCATAGCATAACAGTGGAAATCTTAACCAGGGCATTACATTTGTGTGTGTTTGGAATGGCTATACCTATTAAGCAAGTTGTGCTCGCTCGTTTATCCTGTAATATTATATCCGAAAGGTTAGATTGGATTGTCCTATCTGCTTTAATGGATTAGTCATAATATAATCTGTAGAATTCTGACTCTAAAACTGGATCTGGAGATAATAAGGTATAGTGTCTTGTATGAGTTTGTATTTTAAGGCAAGGTTTTGGTGAATGAAGTTTGCCTCTTGATTGTGCCTGTGGAAGTAACAGATTGAGTTAAATTGCCGCAGAATCCTGTAATGTGTTGGGTTGTTTCTGGTTTCTCGAGGCATTGAATTTGTTCATTTATCTGAGATACATCTTATGGAATGTTTTGTTTGATGATGAACTTTAATTAAAAAAAAATTACAAAAAAATGTATTTCTAATAATTTTTTTGTGTTAACCACCTTGTCCTTTATTGCCACAAGGAACCCCTCTGTTTCTGGAAAGAGGTCTCCTACTCTAAGCCAGGCTTCCTTGTCCATATCTAGTCTGCTCTGATCATTGAGATGTCTTCCATGGAAGATCATGCTGTTCCAATGGTTAACTTTTCCTTCTGTAGTGATAATGTTTCCATTTCTATGGGCTGCGCTTTCATTTAAGCTTAGTGGTGTTTACTCCTTATCAAAATTGCATATGCTTGCATAGAGTGCTGATTCCTGTTTTGTTGATGAAAGTATATCCTTAGAAGTTTTTTTTCTGAGTGTTGTGTAAATTCTTTATGTCTGTGTTATTTCTCTTCCTCCTTCTGTCATGTTAAGCAAAGTGCATTCAAATGTGCATAATGTTTCCTAAAATTTGTAATTTCAGTTCTTATGTTTCTTTATAAATTTTCCAGATCGGTTTTGGACAAAGAAATGCCAAAAGAATACATTACTATGGGTGTAGTGGAAGTTATTATTGTCTTTGTTATGTTTTTACCATTGAGCTCTGTTTGGCAGATTTTCTTAAGCCTCGAAGATAATTCTAGTGAATGTTTTCCCTTTATCGAATTATGTCTATTTTTGTTGCTTGTTGACATCCTAGATACTTACAGTATATGTTTCATATTCGCCTGTTGGTTGTATTGTATCTTGCTGCTCTTTTTTATATTCTGCTAGTTCTATTGTACCTTCCTTTATCTTTAATGTTCTGCACTTATCTAGTCCAAAGTTCATGTTTATATCTTTTCAAAAATAGCTCTACTGTTTGAATTAATTGCTTCAGCTTTACTGATGAGGGAACATTTCAAATCGTTCATGTATAGAAGATGTGTCAAGGTATAATTTATTTGGTTATTCCTGATTCGACATCCTATTTTTGTCCGATTCAGTAAATTAAGAGAGCAAGTTTAAAACTAAGCAAAATCATAGTGGGCTTTGAGAGTCAGCCCAGAAAATGCCTTGGTTTATTTTGATAGGGGTGGTTGTTCATTTTTGGTTGTTAGATATGGTGATTATGGTACACCAATGTTTCACCAGAAGTTGTAGGAATTTCAAAAGAATTGGTGTAGTTTATATATATTAAGAACTTCTATTAACCATGAGCGTGGGGCAGAGTCAAACGCCTTTTGGTAGTCAATATAATGGAATGAAAGGTTTCTGCTTTCTCGCTGGTCTTAATTTAGAAGTACAGAATCTACTATCAGTTGTTCCTTACATCTATTCATACCCTTATAATATCCCTTCTGCTTTTCTGTAAGTATGTTTTAGTTGTTATTGTTATCATCATCATTATTATATTTTTGCATTTGCACAGTTTGTCTTTTGCATATTGGTTGCTTGTCAACCTTTGTGTATAGTTTTTCATTGACCCTGTTGTATTTTCTTATAATGTTCCTCATTTGATGCATTGGGCTGCAACTTTGTTGTTTCTTTCAGGTTTGTCTGTTTTACGAGGTTGAGTTGTTAGCTCAACCTAGCATGGGTGGGACTCATGCAAAGAGCCAGCTGGATTCGAACATGGGACCTTTCGCTCCGAAGTCCAGGTGCGGATGCCTCTATACCACCAGCACTGACATTGCATTTCTTTGTTCTACTGTAAATGCCTGCAAGAAAATGAATCCTGGGGTAGTGTATGGTGACGTATACGTACTTTAATAATAAATTTACTTTGAATTTTGAACTTTAGAACTTTGATTAATCTCAGAACCTTTTTCTTTCTGAAAAACCCAATATTTTTTCCCCTTGTACAAGGTAGCCAATTCCCTTTTGGAAGTCATGGGTTAATCTGCTTCCTTTGCCCTTTCTGAAGATGATATTCTGAAATGCAGAATGTCTCCATAGCCTTTACATTGGGCTCTTTTGAATCTGTGTCATTTGGTTCTTGAATATTCATCTATTTTCCTCAATGTTACTCCATCAAGAACTTCATGATGTTGAACATCTTGCAAGGAAAACAACTAGGATTACAGTCTAGAAAGAAATCATTCAGCTGGATCTTCAACATGACTTTTCTTCCCCCCTCCACTCCTACCCCTGTGTTACTCGTTCTCAAATAATGATTCATGTTTACAATCTGTCCCAAGGATGATAATGTGATAAATCTTCCTGAGGCAGCCAAAAGGTTGCTAAAGCAGAAGGAGTGTTGCCAAAGTCAAACCATACTTGGATGCAAGGATGTAATACTGAGGCTTTATAAAGCACTGGTGAGGCCTAATTTGGAGTATTAGGAGCAGTTTTTTAGATTAGATTATGAAGCCACTCAGTCCTCGTTTATTGTCATTTAGAAAAGCATGCATTAAGAAATGAAGCACAGGACAGACCAAGACTAAAACTGACAAACACCACATAATTATAACATATAGTTACGACAGTGCAAAACAATACAGTAATTTGATAAAGAGCAGGCCATGGGCACGGTAAAAAAAGTCTCAAAGTCCCGATAGCCTCATCATCTCACGCAGGTGGTAGAAGGGAGAAACTCTCTCTGCCATGAACCTCCAGCGCTGCAAACTTGCCGATGCAGCACCCTCCCTTCATGGCTTCCTTTGGTGCAGGTAATGGATGCATGAACCAATGGCTGAGCAACCAGCTTTGAACTTATACCATCATAGTGCCCAAATAATGACATCTTTCACAGCACAAATCAACAATGCAGGAAACACTCAACATGTCAGGCAGTATCTGTTGACAGAAAATCTGAGTTAGTGTTTCAAATGTAAGATCTTTAATCAGAACTGGAAAAGAGAGAAAAACTGGCTTCAATTTGCTGTGAAAAGTGAGCAGTTTGGTTCAGACAAAGGAATTATACAATGAAGTGAATATAGAACAAGAATAAGTGTGCAAAGGACTTCATGGGTAAGGTGAGTGTTCTCCTGGAGCAGCATAGTCAGGAATTCTTCTCGCCATCTCAATCATTTTGTCCACATGATGCTGACCCAAATCTCCTTTGCCTATGCTGATTCAAATCCATTCCTTGCATACATTCAAAGTTCAAAGCAAATTGATTATCAAACTACGTATATGTCACCATATACAACCGTGTATTTTTTGCGGGCATACTCAATAAATCCATAATAGAATCAATGAAAGACCCCACCAACTTGGGCATTCAACCAACGTGCAAAAGACAGCAAACTGTGCAAATATAAAAAGAAGGAAGTAATAATAAAAAATAAATAAATAAGCAATAATTATCGAGAATATAAGATGAAGAGTCCTTGAAAGTGACCCCATAGGCCGTGGGAACATTTCAATAATAAGGAAAGTAAAGTTAAGTGAAGTGTCTCTATCTAACAGGCCTTAAATGCCACTGTTATATTAATTGTACATTAATCCCATTTTTAAAATTCTCCTTATATTCTCATATATTCACTATATTTGACCAATCACCTACATATACTGCTACAATACAGAGATCTCCTAAAAACAGATCTTCATGAAGATCTGCTGGTTAAGTTGCGCGATCTCGGCTTGCTGAGGGAATCGGGCTCGCAGTCCTCGGAGTGGCCTGATGCCGGTGGCCGGAGGTGGGGGCGTCGTAAGCGCTGTGCGAGGAAGCGGAAGCGAGGCGAGCGGGCAGGAGTCCGTGCCAGGGATAAAGCAAGCCCTAGCCAGCCAGCTCTCCCGTCCATTCTGCTCTCCAATGGCCATTAAATTGGACTACATCCGACTCCAGCGAAGTACTCAGCGGGAGTACAGAAGCGGACGGAATCCCGGACGCCGCCATTCAGCTGTTTATTTATGTAACAGTTTTTCCCCCAAGCCATCGGACTACCAACCTACTGCCCTCCGCTGTGCCTATTGTCTTATTAATTATTTATTGTAATGCCTGCACTGTTCTGTGTACTTTATGCAGTCCTGGGTAGGTCTGTAGTCTACAGTAGTTTTTGTGTTGTTTTACATAGCTCTGTGTAGTTTTTGTATTGTTCATGTAGCACTATGGCCCTGAAAAACGTTATCTCGTTTTTACTGTGTACTGTACCAGCAGTTATGGTCGAAATGACAATAAAAAGTGACGACTTGACATGACATGATATGAGAGACAATTTACAGAAGTCAATTAATCTACCATTCTGCACATCCTGAGGATGTGGGGCAAGTCAATACGCCTGGATGAAACCCAAGTAGTCACTGAAAGAACATATAAGTTCCATACACACAGCACCAAAGGTCAGGATTGAATCCATGTCATTAAGACTGCAAGGCAATGGTGCTGCTAACAGTGCCTTTGTGCTGCATCAATAACAGCCAATTACTATACTGAATCAATTGGTTCTACGGATTAGAAGCAATTTTAGCAGTGAGTTTGTTTTCAGGAGCTATGCATTAAATCTTGTGTCATGACCCATTCCTGACACATTTTTGTTCCTTACCAGACATTTATTTAGCTTATGTCATCGATGACCCATCACTTCAAGCTACAAAGCCGCTCACATGGAAGATACAAATATTTTGAGACAGATATCACAGAGCAAAACCTTTTATCAGTCACCTTCAAAAACTTTTAAGCACATTAAAGTTTCATAAACTCAGCAACAAAGCAGTCCCGTTTACTCCCACCTGTCATTTTGTCTTCACCAGTTTGTTAGATTTGAGATAAGATTCCCTTGTTCTATTGCATTAGCTGACATGATCCCACATCTATTTGTCTGGAAATACAGAGCATTGAAATCCAGGATCAATTGTAATATGGTGAGCAATTTTGCTTCCCTTATCAAGGAAAGGATGTGCTGGCGCTGGCCAGGGTCCAGAGAAGGTTCACGAGAATGATCCCAGAATGAAAGGATTAATGTATGAGGAGCATTTGATGGCCCAAGGCCTGCATTCACTGGAGTTTAGAAGAATGAGGGGGGATTACATTGAAACCAATTGAACATTGAAAGACCTAGATAGAGTCCACATGAAGGGGATGTTTGTTATACTGGCGGAGTCTACGACTAGAAAGCACAGCCTCAGAATACAAAGATGACCTTTTGGAACAGAGATGAGGAGAAAGTTCTTTAGCTAGAGGATGGAGAAACTGTGGAATTCTTTGCCATGGCTAGCTGTGGAGGCCAAGTCATTGGGTATATTTAAATTGGAAGTTGTTAGGTTCTTGATTAGTAAGGGTATCAAAGCATATGGGGAGAAGGCAGGAGAATGGGGTTGATCATCATGAAGTGTCGTATAACATGGGCAATTATGGCCTTCCATCTGTCTTAAATCTGAGAAGCTCTAATAAGCGCTACGAAACTTTTGCCTGTCAAAACCTTTGATGCAACTCATGAATGTCATGCGATTTCGACTGCGACTTTTTCTTCCATTAGTTTTTCATGTCACTGCAAAATGTTCGAGCCTCTCTTTCCTCAGTACATGTCCCAGAAATTCCAGTGCCGTTCCCTGATGGATGATATCAGTCATCAATGGAGTTTGGCGGGAGAAAATAAATCAGCAATGGTGAAGCAGACTCAATGGGCCAAAATGGCCTAATTTTGCTTATGTCTTATGGTGTTACGGTGTTATGGAAGAAGAGTTGTCCCTCTGGCCCTGTCGCACTGTCAATACCCATTCATGGTTTTCACTATATGATACTTTTGCTTTCTCTCCATACTCCTTGATGTCCCTTATATAGATCAATCTATCTACCTTCTCCTTCAGCAGCCTGACCTCCACATCATTCTATGGTACTGAATTCCACAAGTTTGGTATCCCCGAGTGAATGTCTTGACTCATATGTGTGACAACGAGACTTGGTTCCAGACCCCGAGCCAGGAAAAGTATTCCCCTTGGATCCAAGCGGTCAAGCCGTCCCAGAATTGTGTAACCTGCAATGAGATCAGATCGGATCAGGTCAGATTAGCTTCTTGTTGAGTTCACTACAATGCAATGAATTTCCTTGCTTATGCGAAGCTCTCTAAATAAACAATAGAGAACACAGGACACAGAACAGGCTTTTCATACCACAACATTGTGCCAATGTTTTAGGCTACTCTTAGATCAATCTAACTCTTCCCTATGACATAGACTTCTATTTTTCTTTCACCATGCACCTATCTACAAGTCTCTTAAATGACCCTAATATATCTGCCTCAGCGACCACCCCTGGCAGTACATTTCACACAGACACCACTCTCAGTGTGAAGATCCTATCCGTCACATCCCCTTTATACTTTCCTCCAATCTCCAGAAAATTATGCTGCCGGCTATGAGCTGTTTCCACCCTGGGAAGAAGTCTCTGGCTGCCCACTGGATCTATGCCCATGGATAATTATAATAATAAAAATAAAAATAAATATAATAAAGAGCACAAAACAATGGAATGGTGCAGCCTAAAGCAGTGCAAAAAGAAATGTTTGAGTGATAATAACAATTAAGAGAGCGAGGATGTGATGGCATCACCAGGATGTGGGTGTGATGAGGTGATTGATTCAGAATTATTTCTAGCAGCAGGGAAGACACTGCCCTTGAGTTTGGATGTCCTGTAACATCTCCAAGAAGGTAGAAGAGAGAAAAGAGAGAAAGAGAGAATGCTGGACATTCTCAATCACCCTATAAAAGTGGGCAAATTCAGGCCCACCCCATTCAATCTATCCCAATACAATCTAACATCCAGGGAATCTATTTGAAGTAATCATGTCGAATACAGACAATACTGAGTAAGATACACAAGGTAAACTGAAATCTGCTCCAATTGTCACACAGCTCATGGTACAGTATAAACTTTCTCAATGATTTTGTTTGACTTGTTAAATTGTGACAGACTGCACTTCAATTCCTTAATTATTATCTTAATGATGATCATCTAGTAGTACTTTCATCCACCGTGATGAAGCATTTTGAGAGGCTGGTGATGAGGCATATCAACTCTAGCCTGAGGAGTGACTTGGATCTGTTCCAATTTGCTTAATGACAATGTCAGATGCCATTTCATTGGCTCTCTACTCAGCTCTGGAATATCTGGACAGTGAGATGCATACATCAGGATACGCTCATTGACTACAGCCCTGCATTCAATACTAACAGCTCCTCAAAATTAATCGATAAGCTCCAAGATTTAGGCCTTGACACCTCCTTGTGCAACTGGATCCATGATTTCCTCACTTGCAGACCCCGGTCAGTTCAGATTGGCAACAACATCTCCACAATCTCCATCAGCACAGGTGCACCACAAGACTGTTTAATTTCCCTCCTGCTCCACTCGCTTTATACTTCTGACAGTGGGGCTGTGCGCAATATTTAAGCTTACTGATGGCACCACTGTCAGCAGAGCCAAAGAGCTGATTATTGACTACAGGAAGAGGAAACCAGAAGGCTCTGGGCCGAATCAAAGGTGGTGATGAATAAGCAAGCAGGAAGGAGATTGAGAACTTAGCTGAATGGTACCACAATGGTCTCAACAAAGAGCTGGTTGTGACTACAGGTGGGGGAAACAGGAGCCAGTCCTCACTGGAGGATAGGAGGAGGGAAGAGTCAGCAATTTTAATCGCCACAGCATCATCCTTTTTAGAGGATCTGTGCTGGGTCCAGCACATAACTGCCATTACAAAGAAAGCATGGCAATACCTCTACTTTCTTAGAAGTTTATAAAGTTTCAGCATGTCATCTAAAACTTGAATAGATGCCTGGTGGAGAGCGTACTGACTGGTTGGTTCATGGCCTGAAATGGAAGCATCTATGCCCTTGAATAGAAAATCTGACAGAAAGTAGTGGATACATCACAGTCTATCACTGGTAAAGCCCTCCCCACCATTGAGCACATCTCAATTGACTTCTCAAACTTCCGCTAATGCCCCACCTCCCCCTCATACTCCATCCTTTGTTCATTTATATACACACATCCTTTTTCTCCCTCTGTTCCTCTCATTATACCCCTTACCCATTCTCTAGGCTTCCCTCCCTCCCCCTTTTCCTTCTCCCTGGGCCTCCTGTCCCATGATCCTCTCATATCCCTTTTGCCAATCAACTGTCCAGCTCTCGTCTCCATCCCTCCCCCTCCTGTATTCTCTTATCATTTCGGATCTCCCCCTCCCACTTTCAAATCTCTTACTAGCTCTTCTTTCAGTTAATCCTGACGAAGGGTCTCGGCCCAAAACGTCAACTGTACCTCTTCCTAGAGATGCTGCCTGGCCTGCTGCGTTCACCAGCAACTTTGATGTGTGTTGATTGAGCACATCTACTTTGTACATGGAGAATTGTCACAGGAAAGTAGCGTCCATCATCAAGGACCCCCTGGATTCCAGCCAATGTTCTCCACTCTTGTTCTCTTCTTGTTTCTGAATTCATTAAAGAATGACAGGGAGCCTCAAGTCCCACACCACCAGGTTCAGGAAGAGTTATTACCCCTCAACCGTCAGGCTCCTGAACCAGAGGGGATAACTTCACTCACCCCAACACTGAACTGATTCCACAACCTTACTTTTAGGGACTCTGCAACTCATGTTCTCAATATTTATTGTTTGTTTGTTTGTTTGTTTGTTTGTTTGTTTGTTTGTTTATTTATTTATTTATTTATTTATTTATTTATTTATTTATTTATTTATTATTATTATTATTAATGATTTTTCTTTTCCTTTTGTGTTTGCCCAGTTTGTTGTCTTTTGCACATTGGTTGTTGTTCCTTCTCTGACATGTGTGGTTTTTCATTGATTCTGTTGTACTTCTTTCTATTTATATGAATGTCCACAAGAAAATGAATCTCAGATAATATACTGTATGTTGACATATATGAACTTTGATGATAAATTTACTTTGAACTTTGCTTACCTACAGAATAGTTGGAAATCCAGGAAATTAGAATTAGCCATTACATAACCACATCCAGTATAATGGTTAGCGTATTGCTTTACAGAATCGGCTGCTTGACCTGCTGAATATTTTTGCTATCTTTCGCTTTTGTTTTACATTTTGTATCTTTTTTTTGCTTTTAAACCAGTCAAATGTTTAGAGCACAGATCATCCATGTAATATTTTGCTGAATGAGACATCAACATAGCTTTTTCCATCTCCGCTTTCTCAATAACCTTTCTGCAAAATTCTCGTTTAAATTACCCAAGATCACATCTTCCATCTTGGCAGTTATCACCATGGTTACAGGGAGCCTAAATGATTATGTTGTGGCCTAATTAGTTTGAAAGGTTATAGTTGACATCTAATGATGTCACCAAGCCCTCAGGACTGCCAAATGCACTTCTAAATTAGCTAAATCATGTATGACATTAAAAATATTATATCTGGGTCTTTGAACAACTGAGCAGGCATAGCTCCCATTGGTGGCCACACCATCAAAACAGACATGCATATGATTGCTACTTCATGTAGAGTTAACCTGAATATTACCTTTAGAGTTAGCAAATATGAATATTAATTGTGGGTAAAATTGTGACAATTTTAGAGTGATCATTGAAGATACTTGCATCAACAAATTTGGTGTTTGTAACAGAGCCATGTTATTTCTTCCACATTGCCACACAAACTAACTCCACTCTTCTTCTGACTTATCCGTCATCCAGAGAATAAAAGTGTCGGTGCACTGCAGCCTGCTACCTGCAATAAAGGTCATAAGTTCCCGCTTCTGCCTCCTTGATGACAGAGTTTAAAGGAGCCTTTCAATTTTTGTTCATTTCCACTCCTATTCCCAATCTTCTGCAACATATTCCATTTTTTCCTGAGACAGTATTCTCCAATGTCTTTTCTTGAAATCTTCATTCCTTGCAGTAGACCCAATCATTATAGCAAGGGTTCCCAACCTTTTTTTAATGTCATGGACCACTACCATTAACTGAGTGGGTCTGTGGACCTCCGACTGGGAACCCCTGCTTTACAGGCAGTGGCAGGTATTGAACTCAGGTCACTGGCACTGTGGAACACAAACCACTATGCTACTGTTCATTAGCGTAGCCTTAGACCACATGGACAATACAAACACCTATGTCAGGATGCTGTTCATCGACTACAGCTCAGCATTTAACACCATCATTCCCACAATCCTGACTGAGGAGTTACAGAACTTGAGTCTCCGTACCTCTCTCTGCAATTGGATCCTCGACTTCCTAACTGGAAGACCACAATCTGTGCGGATTGGTGATAACATATCCTCCTCACTGACCATCAACACTAGTGAACCTCAAGGTGTGTACTGTCTCTATACCTATGATTGTGTGGCTAGGCATAGCTCAAATACCGTCTATAAATTCACTGATGATACAACCATTGTTGGTAGAGTCTCAGATGGCGACGAGAGGGCGTACTGGAGTGAGATATGCCAACCAATGGAGTGGTGTCACAGCAAACAACCTTGCACTCAATGTCGGTAAGACGAAAGAGCTGATTGTGGACTCCAGGAAGGGTAAGACGAAGGAACACATACCAATCCTTATAGAGGGATCAGAAGTGGAGAGAGTGAGCAGTTTCAAGTTCCTGGGTGTTAAGATCTCTGAGGACCTAACTTAGTCCTAACATATCGATGCAGTTAAAAAGAAGGCAATACAGTGTCTATATTTCATTAGGAGTTTGAAGAGATTTGGTTTGACAACAAATACTCTCAAGAACTTCTATAGTTGTACTATGGAGAACATTCTGACAGGCTGCATCACTGTCTGGTATGGGGGTTGGGGGGTTACTACAGCACAGGACTAAAAGAAGCTGCAGAAGGTTGTAAATTTAATCAGCTGCATCTTGGGTATTAACCTACAAAGTACCCAGGACATCTTCAAGGAGTGGTGTCTCAGAAAGGCAGCGTCCATTATTAAGGACTCCAGCACCCAGAGGATGCCCTTTTCTTCTGTTATCATCAGGAAAGAGGTACAGAAGCCTGAAGGCACACACTCAGCAATCCAGGAACAGCTTCTTCCCCTCTGCCAAATGAACACTGAACCCATGAACACTCCCTCACTTTTTTAATATATATTATTTCTGCTTTTTGCACAATTTCTAATCAATATACGTATACTGTAATTGATTTATTTATTTATTATTTTTTTCTTCTATATTATGCATTGCATTGAACTGCTGCTGTTAAGCTAACAAATTTCATGACACATGCCAGTGATAATAAACCTGATTCTGATTCTGGAAAAAAAAGCAAAGGACATGATTAGTCCTAGGGGAAGATCAGTATGGTCATCTGTACATGGAGCCAAAATAAATGGGGGAGATCTTAAATGATCTCATATGAGATCAGTGGCTGGTCCAGAAAGTTCAGTTGCTTGACATTCAGAATGAAGTAGACAATTGGATTCAACATTGGCTTAGCAGGAAAAGCTTGAGATCAATAGTAGGTTGCCTCGCTGACTGGAGGTTAATGACTAATGGAGTGACACAGGGATAGGTGATGGGTCCATTGTCATTTAACAACTATATTAATTGGTTTGGAGCATAATGTGGTAAACGGGATCATCGAATTTGTGGATGATAGCAAGACTGACAGTGTAGTGAACAGGGATGAAGGCTATCAAAACTTGCAATAGTATCTGGACCAACTGGGGAAGTGGGCTGAAATTAGCAGATGGAATGTAAGTAGTTTTATAATTGCACTTTGGCAGGCAAAACCAGTAGAAGACTTACAAATTGAACAGCAGGTCACTGAGGTTTGCAGCAGAACAAATTGACCAGGGATTATCCATCCACCATAAGCAGTATTTCATGGTGGCAACCATTTTACTTTCTATCCCCATTCCTGTTCTGACATGTTAGTCCATGGCATCCTCCTTTGCCATGATAAACCCATACTCAGAATGGAGAAGCAACACCTCATATTCTGTCTAAGTAGCCTCCAATCTGATGGGACAAACATCAATTTCTTCTTCTGGTGTTTTTTTTTATTCCTTCCCATTCCCTCTTCTTCTATTCCCCACTCTGGTCTCCTACCTCTTCTCCCTACCTCCCTATCACATTCCCTGGTCCTTCTCCTTTCTTTTCTCCAATGCTCCACTCTCCTTTCTTAACAGCACTCACAACACGCTGGAGGAACTCAGCAGGTCGGGTAGCATCTGTGGAAATGATCAGTCAACGTTTTGGGCCAGAACCCTTCGTCAGGACTGAAGAGGGAAGGGGCAGTGACTCTACAAAGAAGGTGGGGGGAGGGTGGGAAGGAGAAGGCTGGTAGGTTCCAGGTGAAAATTTCTTCTTCTCCAGCCCTTAACTTTTCCCACCCTCTTGGCTTCATCTATCACCTTCTAGCAGTGAGAGCTTGTCATTCTTCCCCTACTCCCACCTTTCTATTCTGGTATCTTCCCCTTCCTTTCCAGTCCTAATGCAGGGTCCTGACCCGAAAAAAATCAACTGTTTATACTTTTCCACAGATGCTGCCTGACCTGTTGAGAACTTTGTGTGTGTTGACTTGGTAACCTAGATCCATAATTCATTGAAAGTCTTATTAAAGGTAGATACGATGGTAAAGAGAGCTTTTGGCACATTGGCTTTCAAAAGTCAGAGCACTGAGTGCAGGATTGGGGGTGTCATGTAGAAATAGTATAATATGCTGGTAAAGTCAAATTTGGAGTATTGAGTGTACTTCTGGTCACTTGCCCATAACAAAGATCAGTAAGCTTGAAAGTGTGCAGAGAACATTAAAAAGATGTAACAGGGACTTGAGGACTTCAGTTATAGGGAGAGGTTAGATAGGTTAAGATTTTTTTCCCTGGAGCACAGGAGAAAGAGGGATCATATAGAGTAATACAAATTTATGACCGGTATAGATAAGGTGAATGCTTTTTTTAGATTATGAGGACATGCAGTCCTCTTTTATTGTCATTTAGTAATGCATCCATTAAGAAATGATACAATGTTCCTCCAGAATGATATCACAGAAACACAAGACAAACCAAGACTGAAAAACTGACAAAAACCACATAATTATAACATATTGTTACAACAGCGCAAAGCAATACCATAATTTGTGAAAGAACAGACCATGGGCACGGCAAAACAAAAGTCTCAAAGTCTCTCGAAAGTCCCATCATCTCATGCAGACGGTAGAAGGAAGAAAAACTCTCCCTGCCATGAACCTCCAGCGCTGCACACTTGCCGATGCAGCACCCTGGAAGCACCCGACCACGGCCGACTCTTGAGTCCGTCCAAAAACTTCGAGCCTCCGACCAGCCCTCCGACACCAATCACCGAGCATCATCTCTGCCGAGCGCTTCGACCCTGGCCCCGGCAACAGGCAATAGGCAAAGCCGAGGATTTGGGGCCTTCCCCTCCGGAGATTCTCGATCGCACAGTAGCAGCAGCAGCAGCGAAGCGGGCATTTCAGAAGTTTCTCCAGATGTTCCTCCGTGCTTCTCACGGCTGTCTCCATCAAATCAGGATTGTGCACGGTACCTACTTCACAAATACAATATCATTTCGGAGCGGCCACGCGCGCTGCGTCACGTTGCCATCTTCTCCTCCCCTCTGCTTGGGGTGGGAAGTTCAAGGGGATATTAGAGGAAGGTTTTTTACTCAAAGAGTGGTTTGTGCGTGGAATGCACTGCCTGAATCAGTGGTAGAGGCAGATACACTAGTGAAGTTTAAGAGACTACTAGACAGGTATATGGAGGAATCTAAGGTGGGGGCTTATATGGGAGGCAGGGTTTGAGGGTCAGCACAACATTGTGGGCCGAAGGGCCTGTACTGTGCTGTACTATTCTATGTTCTATGTTCCATGTCCTATTGCTTAGAAAGCCAGTTTTTTGCAATCGCCCTTGCCCACACCCAATCACTCAAATTCAAATCCTAAGTAAAAGTTATTATGAAAGTACACATATGTTACCATATACTAACATGAGATTCATTATCTTGTGGGTATTTGCAGGAAAATAAAGAAATATGTTACAATTTATTTAAAAAAAAATGCATAAACAAAGACTGACAAATAACTAATGTGCAAAAGAAGATGGATAGTGCAAATTGTAAAAATAAATAACACTTGAGAACCTGAGCTAAAAGCCATGAAACTGAGCCTGTAGTTTGTGGAATCAGTTCAGAGTTGAGGTGTGTGAAGTTATCCACACCATTTCGGGAGCCTGGTGATTGTAGGGTAATAATGGTTCCTGAACCTGGTGGTGTAGGGGCTCAGGCTCCCTCACCTCCTGCCCGGTGGAAGATAGCATGGCCTGGATGATGGATGCTGTTTTCTTATGGCTCCATGTAAAAGTGTACAAGTCAGCAAACACTTCAGAGAAGTAAAGTCCACTTTACTTCTTGATGCTAAATTACAATGAGTCTTTGAAATGATATTGCACATGATGTGTTCCAAACACGCTCCAGCTGAGCTCAATGGTCATCAGTCCCACCATTCAGCCAGCAGCAAGACAGAAGCTCGATATCTATCGATGGTTCGAACCTTCCCCTTCCCCCATCTTGTCTCATGGTGTTAACGTGGTAGCCAGTGATTGGCAGAAGGCTGATGCCAATCATTTAGAAAGGCTGTGCTGATTGGAGCAGAACTCCTGAGCCAGCAGTGATTGAAAGAAACTTCAGCTCCTAGAGACTGGTGGGTGAGAAGGTGGGAGAAGGAGAGCATTGGTACAGTTTGGGGGAAATATCTCCAAGTGTGACCTCTGTTGCAAGACATTCTTTTTGATGCTCTTTCTTTGGAGGCCACACCCTTGTTAACTACCCTCTGCTACTCCCATACTGGAGGAGCTGTGAGCCTGCTCCAGAACTCAGCTTGTTGATACCCAAAGCCAGTCCAGGAGGAGGAACAGACCCAGCACTCCTCACAACACCCAAGAGACATCCATCTGGATGGGAATGGTGCATCACTTGAAAAATGAGGAGAGTTTTACAAAGGAACAGTGAGCAAAGTTCCAACTTACTAATCTTCACCCCAAACATTCTCCTAACACTCCTGGCAACTAAACAAGCAGCCTGGAGGATGAGGAGTGAGAAAGAGCCTGACTAGGAAGAGAGGCTTAAAGTGTCCAGGACCAATATGATCAAAGTGGGTGATTCCCATGAATGCCGCACAGCCGAAAATACATTACAGTATTTGATGGATGTTCCAACTTATAGTAGCCAGAGCATCAGTCAGAAGTCAAGGTCCACATCCTCACCCTCACTTTGATCAAATTGATCAGAACCATCACTTGCCACCACACTCAATTGGACATCCAGGTGGGTAGAAAATGGCGCATTACCTGAATGAGGAGACATTTACAAGGGAACAATGAGAAAAGGACCAGCTTACGAGGGACCTGATCTACACTGCAGGTATTCTTCACACACTGCTGGTGACTAACCAAGCAGCCCAGTGGATGAGGGGAGACACATAAAGCGTCCTGTCCAGACATGATCAAAATTAGTGTTTGCCATGAACATCACATGGCTGAGATTCCCTAATTTGATGGAACATCTTAGGACAGGTAGCACACTAGTTCACAGGTGGAAAGTCCATGTGTGTGTGTGCTGACTGTTCAGCTCCTTTTAGGTTATGGTCTGGGAATAACACTCTCTTTGATCAATTTATCCCATGATCCGGAATCAGTTCCCTCACATTGTCCATCCTCCTCACCCTGTGCCCAGCACTGTACGGGGTATGTTGCAATGAAGAGATTCCCTGCAGAAGATAAGCTTTAAATGTCAGATGACTTGGCATTCTCCTGCAGGCTCCTAAGCTGGCCCGGCAATAATGAAGTTGAAGGGTGCATGACAACAGTTTGTGAGGCCATCAAAGGGACAACCAGGACCACTATCCATTTCAGCTTTCTGCAACATCCTGGAGATCAAGCAACAGGAGCTGGGAAATAACCACAGACTATGGAGCCTCCAGCCTATCCTCCTGAGGTCCAAACTGAATGGTGATTGTCCAGGGACCGTGAGCAGCTCGCTTGACTGGTAACCCCTTCCTGAGTCCAGAAGGAATTCTGGCCTGCCTCCATGTGGATCATCCACTCATGAGGGTGAAGGTCAGAGAAGCTTAGGGAGCCAGCTGTTGCATTGTCCGACCCTGGCAGATGTGCCCAAAGATGTTACCTTTTCACCTTTTCACTCAGACACCAATGAGAAGCAATGTGTCACCTAGACAGAGACATCAAGGATGGGGTCCTGCCGTATCAGCAGACTCCAGGACTCTGGTCATCCTTTCTGTCTGGAGATACACTGACTTAACCCTGCTCGAAGTCTGTAATTGGACAATGTTGTGCTGTCCCCATCACTCTCAGAGCCTGTGGAAATGACAGCTGAGTCAGCAACACAAGAGGCCATCATTCCTAAATGTGGCCTCCACAGAGATGCTAAAACTTCTGAAGAGCCCAGGGTACGTAGTATGGTGAAGGCTGGGCTCCTGGAAACCCGGGTCATTTGGGTGGGGCAACGTAGGTGATCCATAGACACATTGCCGGTGGAGGGAGGGCCATTCTGAAGCTTCAGGATGGCCCTCTCATGGTGTGGAAGATCAGAGACCATGACATCAAAAACCAGTGCTTCCATAGTAGAAGGTTCTGCTTAGAGCCAAACCAATCCACATTGTGAGCAACGTGGAGGCTGAGGGCACAATAGAAGAGGATCAAGAAAGTCAGTCGAGGCTGGGATAAAATCTCACTAAGGACAAGGACACTAAATTTCAGCCCCCTGTGGTAATACTCTGATGAACGCTCCATTTCCTGTTCTGTCCTTTTCCAGCTGCTCCTCTTTCAACAGAATGTGTTCTCTTCCACTCTGCTTGTCAAATCTTTCCAAGTGTCAGACATCTATTATGGAAATTTCTATTCAAGAGAAGTAGTCAAGCCCATGATAAAATCTCACTGAGAAAAAGAATTCCGGAGTCTACGAGGAGGCTTTTCATCCCATTGTGGTGCTACTAGGTCCTTGAATTCATCAAGTCCTGACTCGATCAGAGCCACTTCGTCGGGAGGGCCAGCGAGCAGGAAGATCCGAGGACCAGACCACTTAGGGACCAGGCAAATTGCAATGTCACCATCAAAAGTTCAGTGAAATTTGTAGCCCAGTAGGAGGCATTTCTAACGCATTATGTCTACACCAGCGTCCAGATCAGAAAACGATCCTCCAGCTGTGCAGAGAGTGGTCGTTCTGCCTCTAGGTGGCCAGAGTTTGAAAACTGTTATGATGCTGCATCTCATTGTGATGTGTCCACTGGTGTCACAGTGGCTTTGTGATGTCATGGTTTGACCTCTCTCTGTTTGGTTAAACCTTGACATCTCCATATTTAGTAAAAGCCCCTTCTGGGTTACAAGCAACACACATAAAAATTGCTGGTGAATGCAGCAGGCCAGGCGGCATCTCTAGGAAGAGGTACAGTTGACGTTGCGGGCTGAGACCCTTCGTCAGGACTAACTGAAAGAAGAGACAGTAAGAGATTTGAAAGTGGGAGGGGGAGGGGGAGATCTGAAATGATAGGAGAAGACAGGAGGGGAGGTGCGGATCTAAGAGCTGGAAAGTTGATTGGCAAAAGTGATATGAGAGGATCATGGGACGGGAGGCCTAGGGAGAAAGAAAGGGGGAAGGGGGAACCCAGAGGATGGGCAAGGAGTATAGTGAGAGGGACAGAGGGAGAAAAAAAGACAGAGAGAAAAAAAAATAATAATAAATAAATAACGGATGAGGTATGAAGGGAAGGTGGGGCATTAACGGAAGTTAGAGAAGTCAGTGTTCATGCCATCAGGTTGGAGGCTACCCAGACGGAACATAAGGTGTTGTTCCTCCAACCTGAGTGTGGCTTCATCTTGACAGTAGAGGAGGCTGTGGATAGACATATCAGAATGGGAATGGGACGTGGAATTAAAATGTGTTATTTATTTATTATTATTATGTATTTTTTTTCTCTCTCTCTTTTTCTCCCTCTGTCCCTCTCACTATACTCCTTGCCCATCCTCTGGGCTTCACCCCTCCCCCTTTCTTTCTCCCTAGGCCTCCCGTCCTATGATGCTTTCATATCCCTTTTGCCAATCAAATTTCCAGCTCCATCCCTCCCCCTCCTGTCTTCTCCTATCATTTCGGATCTCCCCCTCCCACTTTCAAATCGCTTACTATCTCTTCTTTCAGTTAGTCCTGACGAAGGGTCCTATAGATGCTGCCTGGCCTGCTGTGTTCACCAACAATTTTTATGTGTGTTCCTTGAAATTCCAGCATCTGCAGATTTCCTCGTGTTCTGGGTTACAATGTCATTTTCTGAGTTACGGTGAGATGAAATGTGTATGAGTAGTAACCGGTTTAAATGGTGTCTCTGTGCTGGGACCTTGGGAATGAGCTGTATCTCCGAGATGGAGATGGGATTGTTCATTCTCCTTGCTCGCCGCTCTGGCTGAGATTTTGCAGAAAACATTTAAATCATTCTTCCCAGTTTAATGAATTCAGAATAATATTGTAGAGAGAAACATGGGTGAATTGTGGAAAGGACATTTGCGAAGACTTCTTGTGAACATTGTCCCACTGCCTGCAATCCCCCGGAAAACAAAGTGATGTTACTGATGACTTGCAGGCTGCACCCAGCACATCCTTTGGTTGTGTTGGTTGTTAATGAAATTAACACATTTCACTGTATAAACCATAGAAACCATAGAAAAACTACAGCACAGAAACAGGCCTTTTGGCCCTTCTTGGCTGTGCTGAACCATTTTCTGCCTAGTCCCACTGACCTGCACACGGACCATATCCCTCCATACACCTCCCATCCATGTATCTGTCCAATTTATTCTTAAATGTTAAAAAAGAACCCGCATTTACCACCTCGTCGGCAGCTCATTCCATACTCCCACTACTCTCTGTGTGAAGAAGCCCCCCCCCGATGTTCCCTTTAAACTTTTCCCCCTTCACCCTTAACCCATGTCCTCTGGTTTTTTTCTCCCCTTGCCTCAGTGGAAAAAGCCTGCTTGCATTCACTCTATCTATACCCATCATAATTTTATATGCCTCTATCAAATCTCCCCTCATTCTTCTACGCTCCAGGGAATAAAGTCCTAACCTATTCAACCTTTCTCTGTAACTGAGTTTCTCAAGTCCCGGCAACATCCTTGTAAACCTTCTCTGCACTCTTTCAACCTTATTTATATCCTTCCTGTAATTTGGTGACCAAAACTGAACACAATACTCCAGATTCGGCCTCACCAATGCCTTATACAACCTCATCATAACATTCCAGCTCTTATACTCAATACTTTGATTAATAAAGGCCAATGTACCAAAAGCTCTCTGTATGACCCTATCTACCTGTGATGCCACTTTTAGGGAATTTTGTATCTGTATTCCCAGATCCCAATGTTCTACTGCACTCCTCAGTGCCTTACCATTAACCCTGTATGTTCTATCTTGGTTTGTCCTTCCAACATGCAATACCTCACACTTGTCTGTATTAAACTCCATCTGCCATTTTTCAGCCCATTTTTCCAGCTGGTCCAAGTCCCTCTGCAGGCTCTGAAAACCTTCCTCACTGTCTACTACACCAATCTTTGTATCATCGGCAAATTTGCTGATCCAATTTACCACATTATCATCCAGATCATTGATATAGATGACAAATAACAATGGACCCAGCACTGATCCCTGTGGCACACCACTAGTCACAGACCTCCACTTGGAGAAGCAATTCTCTACTACCACTCTTTGGCTTCTACCATTGAGCCAATGTCTAATCCAATTTACTACCTCTCCATGTATACCTAGTGACTGAATTTTCCTAACTAACCTCCCATGCGGGACCTTGTCAAAGGCCTTACTGAAGTCCATGTAGACAATATCCACTGCCTTCCCTTCATCCACTTTCCTGGTAACCTCATCGAAAAACTCCAATAGATTGGTCAAGCATGACTTACCACGCACAAAGCCATGTCTATCCAAATGCTTGTAGATTCTGTCTCTTAGTACTCCCTCCAATAACTTACCTACTACCGATGTTAAACTAATCGGCCTATAATTTCTCGGGTTACTTTTCGATCCTTTTTTAAACAATGGAACAACATGAGCCACTCTCCAATCCTCCGGCACCTCACTTGTAGACAGCGACATTTTAAGTATTTCTGCCAGGGCCCCTGCAATTTCAACACTAGTCTCCTTCAAGGTCCAAGGGAAGAGCCTGTCAGGTCCTGGGGACTTATCCACTTTAATTTTCCTCAAGACAGCAAACACCTCCTCCTTTTCAATCTGTAGAGTTTCCATGATCTCACTACTTGTTTCCCTTAACTCCATAGACTTCATGCCAGTTTCCTTAGTAAATACAGACGCAAAGAACCTATTTAAGATCTCCTCCATTTCCTTTGGTTCCGCACATAGCCGACCACTCTGATCTTCAAGAGGACCAATTTTATCCCTTACAATCCTTTTGCTCTTAATATACACGTAAAAGCTCTTTGGATTATCCTTCACTTTGACTGCCAAGGCAACCTCATGTCTTCTTTTAGCCCTCCTGATTTCTTTCTTAAGTATTTTCTTGCACTTCTTATACTCCTCAAGCACCTTATTTACTCCCTGTTTCCTATACATGTCATACAACTCCCTCTTCTTCTTTATCAAATTTTTTTTGCATGCGATAAATAACTGATTTTGAATCTGAATCTGAGTTCCTGTAAACACTGACCCATTCCCTGCTGATGCCTTGAGTATACTTTCATACTTGGGAACCTTTGTGACCACATCCCCTCTTTTGGGAGTTCCCTGTGACCACTGTCCCATTCCTGGGATCCTACTTTGAACACTTCTACCATTCTACTAGTTAAGTTCTTTTGACTTTAGTAGAAAGGTTACAGTGAACGTGATTGGAGGAACTTTTTTTTACATAATGCTCTGTACTGCTGTAGCAAAAACAAAAAAAATCCTGATTGATGTCAGTGATAATCCTGATTCTGAATCTGACTCTTATTCTGACTTTACATCTTAAATATTAAATAAATCTTACATATCTTACATCCCCATTCCAAGACTGTCTTTGGAGGTCAAAGATTGATGATCAAAGTGTCATTGAATATAAGGGAATAACGAGGTTACTCTCTCATGCTGGAGATGAAGATAAAGATGCAAATGAAAATTCTAGGGCAAAACTTAATATTTGACAGTTACTTTACTAATTCTCAGGTATCATTGGCTTATAACACATAGATTTACTTGTTTTTTAGCATCTGAAATATGTATTATGACTGGTACTTAAATATGCAAATGATAGGATTCAGAACTGCATAATGATTGTATTGGATCAATATCTGCCTACACCTAGTCAATTTCTGTATAAGAACTGTATTTCTTTATTCAAACTTCATAATGTTTTGGCAACAGAGCCAAGCCATTCTCACTGTGCACAAGAAAATAAAGTGTGATTGACGAACGAGTGCCAGTTGTCAGAGACCAGCTAATTTACAGTGGCAGCATTTGACGATGAAAATGTTACTGAATGTTAAAGACAGATGAGTATACTTTGCCTTGCTGGAGAAAGTGATTGTGTGACAGTCCACTCTTTTTATTTAGGTGCTGTTGTGTCTTTTTCACTACACAGCCGGTATGTACAGCTAGTATGTACAGGTGATGTTTATGCCAGGGAACTTAAAGCTGTTCACTCTCTCAACCCCAGATTCATTGATGTCAATAGGGGTTAACTTGTCTCCATTCTTCCTGTAGTCCCCCACAACCAGGTCTTTTGGTTTTGCAACATTGAGGGAGAGGTTGTTTTCTTGAGTGGGTCCAGGTGATGAGGGAGGAGGGGCATGGCTGGGAACAGAAGCTTAAAGCATCCTGGACCAACATGATCCGTGAGCTTTCCCCTTGAATGCCACACATCTGGGATGCATAATTTGATGGGTGCTTCATCTTAGAACAGCCAGAGCATCAATCCGAAGCTGAAAGGTTCAGGTCCATGTCCTGACCATCTAACTCCTGTTTGGTTCTGGCGATGGCATCCATGAATAGCCCTCACTTACACCAATCTGGTCCCTCACAGGGTCCATCCTCCTCACCCTGAGGTTCACTTGGACAGTGCCCGGCTCTGTACAGAGTATGTTGGAATGAAGGGCTTCCTTACAGAAGGTAGGCTCGTCTTTAAACTTCAGACGGCTTGACATTCTCCTGGAGACTCCAGAGCTGGCTTGGCAATAGTGAAATACAGAAGTGTGTGACTTTGGTTTGTGAGGCCAGGAAAGGAATAACCAGGACCACTGTCTATTCATTTCAACTTTCGGCAGCAATCCTGGAGATCAGGCAAACCCAAGCAACAGGAGCTGGAAAAGGTCCACAGACTGTGAAGGCTCAGCCCCTTCCACTTGGGTTCTGAGCAGAAGGGCGAGCAACAGGCTCGATTTTGGAACCCCCTCCTGGGTCAGAAGTGGATTCCGGACTGCCTCTCTATGGATCATCCATTCATGAGGGAGGAGATCAGGGCAGCCGAGAAAGCCAGCTGTTGGATTGTCTGACTCCAGCAGATATGGCCAAAAGTATCACCATTTTACACAGGCACCAGTGGGAAACAATGTGTTGCCCAGACAGAGAGACTGAGGATGGGGCCCCACCCTGTCTGCAGACATCTGGATTCTGGTCTTTCTTTGTCGAGAGACACGTTGACTTAACCCTGCCCTAAGTCTGGAATTCAACAGTGTCGCATTGTTCCTTTCACTCTCTGAGCCTGTGGCAATGACAGGTGAGCACATCCATGTCCAGCAACCCAGAAGCCCATTGCTCCTGAATGTGGCCCTCACCTGAAGAACCTGAGGGCCATAGCACCAAGCCCAGAGAAGGCTGGGCTCCTGGGACCCTGGCTCCTGCAGTACAGGAAGTTCTTGGTGGAGGCAGGACTTCAGGATGATATTGCTGGCTGTGGATGGTCAGAGACCAGTGTATCCATCGTAGAAGGTCCCATTTAGGGCCAAACCAACCCATATTGTGAGCAACATGGGGACTGAGGGCACAAAAGCAGAGGATCAGGAAAGTCATTCAAGGATGGGATAAAATCCTACCAAGGACCAGGATACTGAATCTCAGGAAGAGGCTTGTCGGCTCTTTATGGTAACGTTGCAATGAATGCTCTATGTCCTGCTGTGTCCTCTTCACCCCTTCTCCAGCTCCTCCTCTCTCAGAGGCTTTGCCCTCTCAACAGGATATGTCTCTTCCAGTCTGCTGGACACCAGCTTCAGACTTCTGTTAAGAAGGATGCTGTTCTGAAAATGTAATCAAAGCCATGTAGCCCTCCTGGCCAGTCTCAGGGTCGCTCGGCTCGCTGTCGTCTAGGGAAACAGCCCTCGGCCCTGCCAAACTGGGTAATTAGTTTGTGTGGATGCTGTGTGAGGTACCCCACCCCTCCCAAATAACAGACAATACACCAGATACGATTAATTGATTTACAGTTTATAGATATTACTGGAACTATACAATTAATAGAGAATAAAATAGAAAAGGAAAATAAAAGGCGCCACACTTATCAAAGTTCAATCTCTTCGTGCACAAACAGTTGGAGCTCAGGACCCTTCTTCTTCACCCTGCGACCCCTTGGACCACCTCGACCGGCTGCCTGGGACCATCAACGGTGGTCGACCAGACGTTCCACACGAGTCTGTCTCCGTATCCTCTCCTCGCCGAACGCCCCGCTCGGGGTCCGGCCCCGTTAGCGGACTCGCAGCACCTAGTCCATCCTCTGTCTCTCTCTCTCCCGCCTTCTCCCCCAAAACCCCACTCATACAATATCTTCAGATATACCAAAAACATGACAACTATCCCAATTGGTTCGTAACATCTTCTTATCACAGTCTAACCCAAATCAAGCTGCTAGCGCAAGAGCTTTCTCAGCGTTTAACATAACAAAAAAGCATTCCCAAATGTAACATAACAAAGAAGTCATTTTAATTAGCCTACACGGTAACATAAAAGACCAAACCCCCTTACACTCTCCCCCCCCCGCCAAACAAAGTCATGTCCTCATGACTTCTAAATAACTCGCCAACCAGTCCTGCAGACACACAACACACACATACACAGATACACACAGTGACAGTGCTCCCCAAACAGTGGACCTTACGCCCGTCCCACAGGCGCTACATAGGCCAACCTATCTGGGAGCTTCCTAATCCTCCGAGACCTCTGTACCCCCTCACTTAAACCCTAAAGGCTCAGACACTACTAGGGATACCTCGGGCCCGCCTGCCAACTCCTCTCTCACTCAGGCCACCGTTACAACTCGGAGCCCCCGTCCCGTGTCCGGGGCCCCGCTTCTTTTCCTTCCTGGTCCTGCCGCAACTCAGACTGCCCACAGCTAGCCCTTCCCACTCTTCCTCAATCACGGGGAAGTTAGCGAAAGGCAGCATGTACCACATGTCCAGCACATCATCCTTCGAATCCGTATTCTTCCTCATTCCCTCGATCGGTAGTGGCTGTTTGAGTTTCTCCAAACTGAAACATTTAGCCGGGGCTACCCCTTCAACCTCCTGCAGTCGAGACGTCAGCTTCTTCAGGGACTCCTTCAACTCTCGCCACAGCCTCAGCAGTTCTGACTCACGGTTCTTGGCCATCTCAATCTGTGACGCAGTTACCCCACCAGCTTCTTCCACCCTGACCTGAAAAGCAGCAGTTAAAGGATGTTCAGCTTCCAGTTTTTCCTTCCTGATGACGTCTTCCAGGTCAACTTTCAGTTTTTCCACTCCATTTAAACTGTCGATAGTCATCTTCAGGTTCCTTTCAAGCGTCCGCCTCCACTTTCCGAGATCTGTCCTCCATTTCTTCACCTCCTCGGGAGTGTAGTCAAACTCCCTTCCCTGGGCTTTCGGTTTTCTGTTGGCCTTAGTCAGAACACTTCCTTGATCTTCCCCAACTTGTAAGTCTTCCAGTCTTTTCTGGATCGATGTCTTGAGTTTCTGCTGATCCCTTCGAAGGTGGGTCATTGTTTCTTCTCGCTGGATTAATTCTGATGAATTAATGTACATGACCGCAGTGTCGGCTTGAAATTCAGTTGCTTCTTCTCCACGTTGACGAACGTTAATTCCAAGTCTGCAATGGTCGTCCCACAAGTGCGGCATTCAGTCTCCGGACGGCATTTCTGAGCACTCAGTTCAGCGGTGCAACTCCCCTCTCTCCCTTATGTCTCATTCAGATTGACGACCTGGGTTTCCATCCCCAGGTCCACAACCGTCTGTTCCAACACCAGGAAGTTCAACTGGTATGTCGGGTCATTTTTCTCACATTGCACCAAACTCCTCCGGTTAAAAACTCCTCCGGCCAAAAACTCCTCCACATTTGACACTTCGCTTCGGTCACCCGGGCTCAGCCACTCGCCTCACCTCATAGTCCCCCCAGGCAAATCCAAGCTCTACGCGGTCATCCACATATGCCAAAGCTCCACACACCTTCACTTCCCCCATGGTCTTCCTCATGCCCCACGGGAAGGATGCAGGGGCTCCGGATATGCCCCTGGGCATCTTTTCGGATCGGAAGAATCCTAGGGAACTAATACTAGCCGTCTTCGGCTCAACAGCCGCACTCCTCGGGATCTGGCAACATTCACTCCTCAGATCCAGCACATTAAACCACGTCGTATAATCCACACACACGCTGCCTCCATCTTCCACGTGCCAGGGTCCATTTGCCACGACCTCTCTCTCACGGAAGTATCTTTAGCGGTCAACTCCCCTCCCTCGTGGTAGTTCGGAGCATCTACTAAGAGGGTCTCACCCTCAGCTACTTCCCCCAGGCCGTACCACTGCTGGGTTTTGTTTAAATTCGGTACCGGCTCAAGGCTGCTACACACGTCTTCAGAAGCAACTCGACACGCTGGGCGCCCAGACGATGCCCCCATGAACTCCAGGGTCATTAACCAATCATCATCTTCTGGATAATTACTGGCACTGGTACCCAAAATCTCCAGTGCCCTTGCGGTTGTCAAGGGCAAATACTTCAGACACCGGTTGTAAAACGAACTGTACAACAACTTGATCTGTGCCCCGGGGTCGAGGATGGCTTTAGTATCGCTTCCCTCTATCTGTAACGACACCCTGGGACGTGGTCTCTCTAAGCCTTTAGGAATAGGGTCTTTTCCTTTTGGAAGTTCATTGGTACGTTGCTGGGAATGTGCTTCCCCAGAGACCCCAAGCCGTTCCCCCACTGGGCCTCCACTAAGTTTCCCGACACCTCTCTGATCAGCTGAACAACTGAAGGAAGGGCTGATCCCCTGAAATGATCCCCCGGCACTGCAAGCAATTTAGCGGCCCTCCTAGCCAGAGAAGACACACTGAAAATTTTCCCCCCTCTTTCAAATAACTGACAGCTGTCACTATGGTGTAAGTGAACCTGACAGCTCTAACACCGTCACCAGCCCGCCTACTCAAACTTTCAACCAATCCCTGTCGCTCTCCCTCAACCGAGCACTGCCACATCTAACAACTGAGAGATCCGCTCCATCCACATCTCGCACGCCTCCGCCCCTCTTGGGGTGGACACTATCCCAAATGCCAGGCGGAGCCTGCCAGAGCTAGAAAATTTATTCGCAGACACTACCTCCACATCAGACCACTCTTTCCTCTCTCTCCTAACAGCATGGACAGCCCCAAGTTCCACCTCCAACTTGTCAATGCCAGTCTGAACTCGAACAAAGACCTCACCACCACGCATGCATCAATAACCAGCAAATAACCCACAGAGACACACATTACTGATTTAAACAGGGCCACCACACAGCAAACCAGTAGATCTAATCCCGGACAAAAGCCCACACAATATAGCCCCCCGGCCAGCCTCAGGGTCGCTCGGCTCGCTGTCGTCTAGGGAAACAGCCCTCGGCCCTGCCAAACTGGGTAATTAGTTTGTGTGGATGCTGTGTGAGGTACCCCACCCCTCCCAAATAACAGACAATACACCAGATACGATTAATTGATTTACAGTTTATAGATATTACTGGAACTATACAATTAATAGAGAATAAAATAGAAAAGGAAAATAAAAGGCACCACACTTATCAAAGTTCAATCTCTTCGTGCACAAACAATTGGAGCTCAGGACCCTTCTTCTTCACCCTGCGACCCCTCGGACAACCTCGACCGGCCGCCTGGGACCAACAACAATGGTCGACCAGACGCGCCACACGAGTCCGTCTCTGTCTCCTCACCTTGCTGAACGCCCCGCTCGGGGTCCGACCCCGTTAGCGGACTCACAGCACCTGGTCCATCCTCTGTCTCTCTCTCCCACCTTCTCCCCCAAAACCCCGCGCATACAATATCTTCAGATGCACCAAAAACATAACAACTATCCCAATTGTGTGGTAACACCTTCTTGTCACAGTCTAACCCAAAACAAGCTGCTAGCGCAAGAACTTTCTCAGCGTTTAACATAACAAAGAAGCATTCCCAAATATAACATAACAAAGAAGCCATTTTAATTAGCCTACGCAGTAACATAAAAGACGAAATCCCTTTACAGCCACAATAAAATCTCACTGAGAAAAAGGATTCTGAAGTCTAAGAGGCCTTTTGGCCCATTGTGGTGTTAGTAGTTCTGGTTTGAAGTCCTGACTTGATCAGTGCAGCTCTGCTGGGTCCACCAGTGAGCAGGAAGATCTGGGGACTAGATTTGTCACTTGGTGACTGAACAAAGCTCAGAGGATCAGTTAAATCTACCGCCTAGTAGGAGACATTTCTATCATATGATGTCTACATCAGCCTCCAGATCAGAAAATTGTCCTCCAGCTGTGCTGTGGGTGGTTGTTCTGCCTCTGGTCTCCAGGTGACCAGAGTTTGAAACTTGCTATGTTGCTGCATCTCATTGTGATGTGTCCCACTGGTGTCACAGTGGCCTTGTGATGTCAGGGTGTGACCACACACTTCAACATCTTCATATTTGGTAAAAAAAAACTTAAATAGTTTTCTGCGTTACAATGAGGTGAAATGTGTAAAAGGGGTAACTGGTTTCCATGATCCCTGTACCTGTGACCTTGGAAACAGGTTGGATCTTCAGGTAGAGATGGGATTGTTCATTCTCCCTGCCTACTTTCCTGGGTTAAGTGAGATTCAAGACTAAAGTGGTGCTTGAGAATTGGGAAATAGAAAAGTACAGCACAGAAACAGGCCCGTCGGCCCATGTAGTCCATGCTGAAACCATTTAAACTGCCTGCTCTCATCGACCTGCACAAGGATCATATCCCTCCATGCCCCTACCATCCATGTACCTATCCATGTAGATGTGTCCATCTACTTTCAGAATTGTTTTCAATTTGAGTATAACAAAAATATCTGTTGTTAAATTGATTCAAGAATGAAAGCTTGTATTAAAAAAAACACCACTTTGATCTCTTACTGTTTGAATGTAGTTTTCCTATGTACACATTATGCAAAAGGTTAAACACTAAAGGTAGCAGTATCTGGCTTTTCCTCATTGATTCACATTAGCCATGAATAATTGCAAAAGTTCGTAATGTTGAGAAATTGCAGAAAATATTTTGAATTATTCATCCCAGTTCAATTTAAACTTAAAGAATTTGGAAATAACGTGAAATATTATATGGAGAAACATGAATGAATCATAAGAAGGACATTTACAAGAACTTCTTGTGAACACTGTGCCGCAGCCGACAGTCCCCCGGGAAAAACAGCTATGTTACTGATGACTTGCAGGCTGCCCCCAGCACATCCTTTGGCTGTGTTGGTTGTTAAGCAAACGATGCATTTTGCTCTATGTTTTGATATATGTATGATAAATAAATGAATCAGAATCTGACCTCCTGTGAACACTGTTCCTTGGAAAACACAATGATGTTACTGTGAACACTGTCCATCTCTCTGATGAAACCTTGAATACATTCTCACACTTAGGACCCCTTAGTCAGCACAGATACACTTCTGAAAGCTTCATATGATTGCTGTCCCACACTGTGGAAATTTTGTGAGCACAGCTGCACTTTTGGGAGTTTCCTGTGACCACTGACCCACTCCTGGGATCCCTCGCTGAACATTCCCACTGTTGCACTAGGTGAATGTATCTGTCTTTTGTAAAACGTTACAGTGAAGGTGATTGGAGGAACTGGTTTCCATGATTCCCCACTTGATCCCTTGCATCCAGTTTCCCTAAAGACTCCATCCATTCTTCCAAAATCTGCCTCAGTCATTGTCACTCTCTTCCACTGATAACAGGGATTAGTCTATTCCATTTTCCGCAGGGATGGGCGAACAGACCTTTGCTAGGATTTGACCCTTAAATTTCTAAACCTTTCCAATCTATGCACCTATCCAACTGTCTTTTAAAATTTTTATTTTATGTGCCTCTGACAGCTCATTCCACATACACAACGCTGTCCCTTAAGTTCCTATTAAATCTGTCCCCTCTTTCCTTAAACTGAAGCCCTCTTGTTCTTGATTCCACAACCCTGAGGGAAAAAAAGACGTGCATTCAACTTATCTAAGTCCCACATGATATTATACACTTCTATAAGATTGCCTCTTAGTCTCTGACACTCCAGTGAATAAAGTCCTAGACTGCACACCCTCTCTTTATATTTTTAGTTCAAGGGTCCCCAACCTTTTATGCACAGTGGACCGGTTTAATATTGACAATATTCTTGCCGACTGGCCGACCGGGGGGTGTTCAAGTAGGGTTGCCAACTTTCTCACTCCCAAATAAGGGACAAAAATAGCAGTCAAATACAGGACACTTGTGTTTACCCTGAGAAAGACTACCATGACCATGAAGTCTTGCGCGGGTTCCTGTGTGTGCATGCATGATGTGAACATACATGATGTGTGCATGCGTGTACGTGCCGATTTTTTTTTCTACAAATTAGTTTTGGCTTAATCTTCCCAATTCTCTTAAGTGAAACTACACTGTACATACATTATTTCTACTTTATATAGGCTGTGTATTTATCATATCATTCCTGCTTTTACTATACGTTAGAGTTATTTTAGGTTTTTATGTGTTATTTGCTATGATTTGGTAGGTTATTTCAAGTTCAACAGTGTGTGACAGGGAATGTGGAAAGGTGCAGCTGACTCATACCGTTTCATATCGTTAAATCATATTGTTTCCTCGCGGCCCAGTAGCACATGCTTTGTAGCCTGGCGGTTGGGGACCACTGACTTAGTTCCTCAAATTCTGGCAACATCCTGGAAGTCCTAGACTTCCATGTTGACTGTGCAATGTGAGAGGTTTTGTGGAGTCAGCAGGTGAGATGCTTGCTACAGGATATTCATTTTCTAATTACTTTTCCAATGGCTAATCAGTAGTAAATGTCTACGTATATACCATGGAGAACATTTTAACAAGTTGCATCATTGTCTGTAATGGAGAGGACAATGCACAGGATTGGGGAAAAAATAAGCTGCATTGAGTTGTAAGCTCAGTCAGCTCCATCAAAGGCACTCGCCTCCCCAGTATCAAGGACATCCTCAAAAGGCAGTGCCTCAAAAAGGCAGCCTCCATCACTAAGGAATCCCATCACTCAGGACATGCCCTCTTCTCATTGAGAGGGACAAGAGACTGAAGAAACACAGTGTTTTAGGAACAGCTTCTTCACATCCACCATCAGGTTTCTGAATTGGCCATGAACTCATAAACCCTACCTCACTATTTTTGCTTTCTTTTTAACATGAATTATTTTATGTACACTCTGTGGCCTCAAGCCTCTCATTTGTTGTTCCGTCCAAACATCAGAATGGGAAAGAAATGTGATCTAAGTGTCTTTGACTGTGGAATGATTGTTGGTGAGAGACAAGGTCGTTTGAATATCTCAGAAAATGATACTTTTATTTAATTAAACAGATACAGCTTGGAACAGGTCCTTTCAGACCAAAGAGCTGCACTGCCCAGCACCCATCTATTTAACACTAGCCTAATCACAGGATAATCTACAGTGACAAATTGACCTACTAAGTGGTACGTCTTTGGAATGTGGGAGGAAACTGGAGCACTGGGGTGAAACCCACACATTCACAGGGACAACATACAAGCTCCTTACGGATGGTGCCGAAATTGTACTCTGTAATAGTGACATGCTAACTGCTATGCACTGGAATGTCTTTGTTTCGGTTTTTTTTGCACCATTCTCTAAAATTATCCTGTGAGTGGTTCTGTGGGCGAGAATGTCTTGTTAATGAGAGAGGTCAGGGGAGAATGGCCACACTGGTTCAACCTGACAGGAAGGTGACAGTGATTCAACCAACCACACATTCCAACAGTGGTGTGCAGAAGACCATCTCTGAATGCACAACACACCAAACCCTGAAGTGGATGGGTTGCAGCAACAGAAGACCACACCCGGTGCCATTCCTGTACCTAATAATATGGCTACTGATTGTATAGCTTTTCTTGTAATTTATAATGTCATGTGATCGGCAACAATGAATTATCAATTGAAGCAGGTTTTATAAACTAACATAAACATTTATTAAACTCTGCTCAACAAATAGCGAAAAGTATTCAAACGACTAACATAACCTGAAGTTAACTGCTTACGGCAACTCTGGAACAGTTCTTAAAAGGATAAATGCGAAAACAGTTCTTAAAGTGGTAAATTCGAACCCAGTTTTAAAATGGTAAATTCGAAAGTCCAAGTGTTTCACACAGTCAATAAGGAGAGACTTCTCTGGAAATGGATTTCTTCAAAGACGTGACGTTACTGCTGATTCTCCAAAGGATTCACGACGAAGGAAATAAAATGGCTTAAAGCAACTGACCTCTACCTGGCGAGTGAACACGGCACAACTTCCCTGCTCTTGCAGAAGATATCTCAGATACAGGTCACTATAATATGAACGAATCCTCAATAAGGTCGATCCTTTATAAAGCCGCCGAACGACTCCAACTTTATTCCGATCCTTCAGGTTCCCGTCCTTTAATAAAGTCTTCGCTCTCCAATACTACTGAAAAGGGAAAACTATAGATGCAACACACAAACCTGGCAGCAACTGGCGAAACTGCCAGCACCAATCTTTGCACCTTAAAATAGAAAGGAAAACTCCGTTTTAAAACAAAACTACGTCATGACAAATACGCAGCATAACAGAGTAACTAACGAAGCAAACAACAACTCAACTGAAACTAACTGCATCACCAGGGTTTCCCTTTATATACCTGTTGAGAACAGGTCATCATGTGACCTCACACTGGTGGGAAAATTACATCATGTGACCTCCACAAGACCATTACATCACGCTCATAAGACAGTCACAAGATACCCACAGGGTATGTAACAATAGTACATTTTATTTACCACACTGTACTGCTGCTGCAAAACAGCAATTATTATGACATACATCAGAGATAATAAACCTGATTCTGATTCTAATTTTGACTTTACGTCTTACATCCCCCATTCCAAGAATGTCAGTAGAGGATGGAGTTTGATGAGAAAATGTCATTGTAAATGAGTGATGAGTATCCTCCCGCTTACTGGAGATGGTCATTGTGTGGCAGTGACTGTCCACAGATAATTTAACGGAACAGTAACATTTTGACAACACTTTTAGGCTGAGCTTATTCCTCTTTTTAGTTTACGGTCTTCTTCTTTGGTTGTCCATCGAAATCTGATGACGACGTCCACTCCTTTAACGGTGAGATCTTTGATGACTATACTGTCCTCTCCTGGACCCACAAGCTCTATCGCAGGTAGGACATGTATATGTGGTAGTGGTGGCAACCATGGCTGCATTTCTCCTGGCTCTCTTCTGCTGTCTTCTGGTTGTCCTTTCCATATCCGGAATACGAACCCTGTCCTTACACAGCTGTTGCCAAGTGGTACGGTCAGCAGCAACATCCTCCAGGTCCTCTGGTCTGATCTTGCACTTCCTTAAAGCATTCTTCATCTGATCCTTATGGCGCTTCTTCGGCCCTCCAGCTGAGCGTCAACCATGATGTAGCTGGCCGTATAACACTCTGCAGGGTAGTCGACATGGGGGCATCCTTATCACGCGCCCCAGCCACTGCAGTTGGTGCTGGGTGATCATAGCCTCAATACCCCTGCAGTTGGTCTTTACAAGTATTTAAGTGTGAGGCACCCACTCACGCCAGGTAATTCCCAGGATGCGCTGGAAGCAGCTTATGTGAAAGCTCTCCAAGGACTTGATGTGACAGCTGTAGGTTACCCAAGCTTCACAACTATAAAGGAGGGTGGTGATGCAGACCGCTTGGTATACGGTGACTTTTGTGCAGGGACGAAGGCTCCTGTTCTGAAAGACTCTACGCTGAAGTCTCCCAAAGTAGTATAGTTTATGGCCTACAATTGACAGAACATTTCTCAACCGTAAGCCTGAACAGCGAGTGTTGGCATACTGCTTGAAACCGTCCTAGTTGCTTACAACATTTAAACAGACAATTTGCAGCAAGGCAAGAGATAAACGGGTCTGCCAACAGAAACAAGTCCAGGCTCTGTACAATCTCAGGCTGAACGAAAACTTTGAGAGCTGGACTTCCCTTCGTACAACCTTTTCTGAGTGTGGAAATTCAGTAAGGCAAGAGTCAAGTTAATATGCTGACAGAAGCTGTGCACAGACCTAGTGCAGTCACTCAAGCTGAATCTGACCCTTAAAAAAAAGTTTAACCCTCCTTTGTATAGCCCTTCTGTTCAAGCTTGGGCACCAGGGCCGTCAGTACAGGATGAAGATGTAAACAAAGGATTCTAGGGCAACATTTACTATTGGACAGTTATTTTACTAATTCTCAAGTATTATTGGCCTTTAACACATGGATTTAATTGGTTATTGACATCTGAAATACATATTATGGTTGGTACTTACAGAACTGCGGCATGTATGTACAGATAGGGTGCCTAAGACTTTTGCTCAATACTGTATATTGGTTAAAATAGGAAGATGGTTGGAAAACAGAAATGAGTAGTTAGCTTTGTATTAACTCAGCAGTATTAAGTGTTATTTGGTAACTGGAAAGACACTATATACAATACTGTGCAAAAGTCTTAGGCGCCCTAGCTATATACAGTATCTGTGCCTGATACATTTACATAATAGTGTATATATGCAGATGATGGGATTTAGAACTGCACTAAGTTTCTACTGGATCAATATCTACATACAACAAGTCAAGTTTGTTGTAGTGGGCGGAGTTAAGATGGCATCAAGTGGCTGCTTCTTTGAGTTTATCTGCAAAAATTAACTTAATTCCTCTCTTTAATGTCTCTTTTTTCCCTTTTTAAGGTGGTTGGGGTTCTACCAAGGTCTTGATCTGCAAGTGGTACTCAAACTGCATTTTTTTTACACAGCAGACGAGTTCCCACTCTGGAGCTTGTCAGCCGACCAGTTTCCAACATTCTCCAGACGCGACTTGAAGATGGTGCCTCTGAGATGCAGCCCTGCGCGGTCCTGCGGAAGACAGATTTCAGACCGGTGTTGCTGACCGAGGTGTCAAGGGAGATGGACTATCAGGATTTTGCTGCGGCTGATGTATGGAAAAGCGGCAGACTGTAATATCATAACAGCGACTGTCAGTCTCCCCTTTCGCTGTGAAAATAACTGATACCTCTCTATGCCTTGTCAGTGTGAGCGAGAACCTGTGGCAAGTCGAACTGTCCGGTAAACAATAGTTTTTTTGTTGATTGAAGATCATGGTCTCTCTTTGGGTGCTTTGTTGTTGCTTGGTGGGTGGTAGGCGTAGACTCTTTTTGCTGAAACGGGTAGGGGAGAGGGAGGTTGGTGCGATGATGTTTGCTGCTGCTTGTGCAGAGGAAGAGGAGAGGGGGTCCTTGGGGTTCTAAACATTTTCTGTCTTTAATTCTTTCGGGGTTCTGTTTTTTGTGGATATCTGGGAAGACAAGTAGTTCAGGTTATATACTGTATCCATTCTCTGATAATAAACAGAACCATTTGAACCATTGAAGCATTTGAAATTCTGTATAAAAATGGCATTTCTTTGTTCAAACCAGAACTGGTTGGTGACAGGGGCCAAGACATTCTCCTTGCAGAGAAGTAAATAAAGTATGTTTGATGAACGAATGCAAGATGTCAAGAGTTCAGCTAATCAGCGCCGACAAAATTTGATGATGAAAATGATATTGAATATTAAGAAGTGATTATAAAGAATATTTTCTCTTTCTGGAGATAGTGATTGTGTGATAGTCCAATCTTTTTATTAAGGTAATGTAAAAGAATGCTAAATTTTCATGAGCTTAATCTTCTGCTAGTCTTTGGTCTACATATCAACTGGCGGCCCATTTCTCAGCTGTAAGTCTGAACTCTGAGTGGTGCTGTACTGTTCAAAACTCCCCTCGTTGCTCAGAATGCTTGTACTGACAACCAGGACTGTATCGGAGTCTTAGAACTTACGACATTCTGCATGAGGACGTGATTGTTCGCTTTCCTGAGGAGTTACAAATGTTACCCAGGGCAGAGGTCATGCCTTTAAGGTGGGGTGGGATGGGTAAGTTCAAAGCAGATGTTTTTACGCAGTGTTGTAGGAGCTTGGTTCAGACTACCAGAAGTAGCGGTGGAAGCAGATACAATAATTAGATTATGAGGACACTCAGTCCTCGTTTATTGTCATTTAGAAATGCATGCATTAAAAAACAACACAATGGTGCTTGAGAGGCTGTTCAATACATAGATATGCAGGCAACAAAGGGATACGGATCACATACCTGAGGTATAGATTTAGCTTAATTCAGCATCATGTACAGCACAGATATTGTGGGCAGAAGGGCCTGTTCCTTGCTGTACATTTCTATGTTCTAAATGAAACTGAACTTTATCTACTTTAATTACTTACTAGCAACAAAGGAGAACTATTCTGGATCCCAGTTTAAGGAGAGCGTGGATGAGTTATCTGACTTGAACTGGAGTGATGTTCTGAGGTTTAATTCCACTGTGGCAACTAGAAAAGCACTAATTAAATATGAATCTTTCTCAATAAAAGATAGCAATAGTAATCATGAAACTACCAACAGCCTCCAGCTTATGAATGCATGACTTATGAAAACCCTTACATACCATCAAACTCTCTCAATGTTATTAAACTGTAAAGTCCACTGTATATTTTCATGTTCATCAGAACTAGTTTTCTCTCTGCAGTTTTAATCCTTTTCTTTCTTATTAGTCTTAGGTGCTTTTGATGCCATTCATTACAGCACTGTAGAAGTGTGGTTACCATATCTAACCATTTTCTGCATAGTTTCTAACTTAAAGGCAAAATTAACTAATGGATATCTGTAAAAATAAAACCTGTTTGTCACCTGAAGACAGCCTGTACCAGATTGCCATTCTCCCTGAGGAAGAAACACTGCTATCATTATCTAGCCTTCCTCATTCTCTCCAACAGGGACATATAAAAGACCCTTAGATAGGCACCTGGAAGTAAGAAAAATGGAGGGTTTTAGCCTGGGTGTGAGGGAAGAGTTAGATTGATTGTGGAGTAGGTTTATATTAGCCATGGGATGAAGGCCTGTTCTGTGCAAAAGTTGTAGGCAGATACTATAGCTAGGGTGCCTAAGATTTTTGCACAGTACTGTAGTAATTTTATGTATTGCACTGTACTGCTGCCGCAAAAAAATAACAAACAAACTTCATGACATACGTGAGTGATGATAAACCTGATTCTGATATGGGTCTCTCACTCATGGACTGAGAGTGGAAAGAGGGCAGGGAGATGGGAATTATGGTTGGGAAAAGGGGAAGGGAGAGGCAAAGGAACGGGAAGCACAGAAGAGATGTTCTGTAACGATCAATAAACCAGTTGTTTGGAATCAAATAAACATGCTTGGTGTCTCAGGGCTGGGTGTGTCTGCACCTGCACGACAATCCCCCCGGAACTCCTTCTCTCCCATCTGTCCCACACCTCTCCGATAGTGCTCCACCCTCGCCATTCCAAACATCCTTTGCTCCTGCCAAATTTACACACTTGCCCTCTGCTCCATGTTGACAAATACAGTACTGTGCAAAATTCTTAGGCACCCTAGCTATATATGCATGCCAAAGACATTTGCACAATACTGTATGTACTTTATTTAATGTTCCATGTTATATATGTGACTCCACACAAACCAAGGTGGATAGTTTTTAACTAATTTAGATGTGACACAGTAGTGTACTACTTAGCACAATGCTTTACAGTGCAGGTGACCCAGGTTCTAATTCCCGCCATTGCCTATAAAGGGTTTGTACGTTCTCCTCATGACTACATGGGTTTCCTCCAAGTGCTCCAGTTTCCTCTCACAGTCCAAATACATACAGGCTGGTAGGTTAATTGGTCATTGTAAGTTGTCCTGCGATTAGGCTAGGATTAAATTAGGGGATTGTTGGATGGTGGGGCTGAAAGGGCCAGAAAGGCCTATTCCATGCTGTAGCTCAACAAATTAATATTTTTTTCAGTTCTGAGGCAATGCAATAGGATGGACAATAGTATCTATGAATGGTGAACAAATAATAAAAATCCTATACAAAGCTTCCAAAGAAAGTAAAGTCAAGGTGACTTCTGTTTCTGATTACTGCAGATAACGCCATTGGTGCTTTGGGCAGCAATGAAGCTCCTTCATCTCTGTCTGTCCTTGGCCACCAAAACCAATTTTGGTCTTGGCGGTGTTCCGGGCTTTCTTCATCATACCACTAGCTTCCTCTCAGTTTTCACTACTGTCAGTCATGCAAGTCTTGGGCGGAGCCTCAGGAATACCATCACACACAGATATAGAACGATTCTTCATTACTGTTTCTGTAACAATTTAGTTTTACCAGTCAGGGTTTGTTAGCCCTGAGCTGAAACCTTGAACCTGGAAGGCCAATGGACCACTCTTAGTCTAGCCTCTATCCTTTGACCTGTTTGGCCAAAGCACAAGGCCCTGATTCCAGCCAACGTAGCTCTCTGGGTCATTAAGGCACGCAAGCCTCCAAACCCTATAACAAGGTTGTGGTCCCCTTGGAGGAGTGTAAGTGGTGAGCATAGTTGTTCCTGATTATTCTTCAGTTACTCTTTGTGTAAGAGATAAAATCAAACTTGATCTTTATTCCCTCAATTGTTTACCATACAGGTGTTATTAAGCTCATTTGTTTGAGAGATAGAAAAAAAATTACATTTTTGTACTTCTTTCATGACCCTTTGAGGATTTTCCAAAGAGCCTTTCAGCCAACAAAGTTCCAGGAGATACAAAGATCCAACCATCTCAGCAATTCAAGGGAAGACTTAGTCTTCAAGAGTCAAAGGAGAAGACAGTGAAACACAGAGTTTTTCTTGGAGAGGGTCATCGTTTGCATCAGGAAGACAATATTAGATATATTATATAAATATATATATAATAAATACATATATTTATATAAATAAATATATATATATATTATCCAAATTCCGGACCTGCATCTCAGTTTTTTTGCACCTCCTTACTTTTCATTTTTCTATTTTCTATTAATGATTTATAATTTAAATTTTTAATATTTACTATCGATTTGTAATCCAGGGAGCGGGAAGCACAGAATCAAATATCGCTATGATGATTGTACGTTCTAGTATCAATTGTTTGGCGACAATAAAGTATAAAGTATAAGTATTTTTTGGCTCTAATTTGTTGCAGATTTCGGAGACTATTCTATGGCAAAGATCAGTATTTGGTTGCTGTGTATTGCTTTCTGAGTGGCCTTTTGAAAGATTAGTCAGTTATTGTTCGAATAACTGGGTTTGAAATGATGCTACTTACATTTCCTTTCCTGTTACGTTTCCTTAGAAACAGTACTGCTGATGGTCTATAGACAAATCATCCTCTATTTCTACACCATGTAGAATGCCTCAGAGAGTTTTAAATTTCTTTACATAGGGACAATAGTGTGCCCTTCTCCATCACAACCAGTTCTCTTGTTGCAAACTTGAGCTTCGTACTTCAGGGACAATAGGACACAGACTCTAATGGAAGAGACTTATTATTTAGATATTATGAGAATTGTAACATTTTCATTCAGCTTTTAGGCTCAGCTTAATTTTCTTTCCAGGCTTTGCCTGAAGCTGATATTCAAACTTGTGACAGAGTTGCAGAGTCACAAAACAGAAACAGTTCCTTTGGCCCACATATCAATGCCAACTATCAAGATCCTATTTTCTAGCACTTAGCGTGTTGCCCTCCCCCTGGCAATTCAAGTGTTAAATGTTGTTAAATGTTGTGAGAGTTCTTGCCTCCACCAGGCAGTGATCTCCAGATTCTAACAACCTTTTCA
Source organism: Mobula hypostoma (assembly GCF_963921235.1). NCBI lineage: Eukaryota > Metazoa > Chordata > Chondrichthyes > Myliobatiformes > Myliobatidae > Mobula > Mobula hypostoma. Next base: position 85,255,723 of record NC_086109.1, read on the forward strand.
GTGAGAAAATCTGTCTTAAATCCTCTCTAAATCCCTTATAACTTACTTTACATTAAACATGTGCCCTTGGGTTTCAAATCCTCCTCATAACTCATTATATCTTTGAGCAGTAAATATTGGACCATGATAAGGAACAGATGTTTCTTGAGAAAGAAACATAAATCTTATTAAAGAAAAGAGCTGAATCCATGCAGATCTTTGTTTGCAAGTGCAGAGACATTGACTAAGTGCAGGCATGAAATGTTTGTTATAAAACTAAAGTAAGTTATTCTATTTAACTAGCTGTTTTTATATGTACACAAGAGATTCTCTAGATACTGGAAATCTTGAGCAACAGGCGCAAATGCTGGAGGAACTCAACAAGACAGGCACCATCTATGAAGGGGATAAACGTCAACCTTTCGGGCCGAGACCGTTCATCAGGACTGTTGTGCTAATTAATAGGTTCCAAGGTTGTCAAGGCAAGGGGTGGCAGTGGGGGCAAGCTCCCACTACCTAAAAGTGCTCCTCACAGCATGCACCTCAAATAGCCTCTGACAACCAAGTCCAACTCCTGGCCTTTTCGTGTGGCTTAGCCTCTAACCCCGGCAGAACCATTTCTACTGACAGGAGAAGGGGTGAAGGCAGGTCCTGGCACCTTACAACCAGTGCTTCAGGTAGATGGAGCTCGTCAGCCTGGGAAGGCAGTCCATCTAAGAGGCAACTGTCGGTCTTCCATACAATCCTGCCCAGGCCTGCGCCCTGGAGAGGACACTCCACAGACTGTAGCAAGACTTTCCAGGAGCAGATCCATGGTCTTGCAAGACCAACAGATGCCACCATTCCTATGTCACTCAGGTAGCCACTCCTATGTGAGAGGAGTTCACATATTGTACAAACAGCGTTATCAATAAAATTCAGTGGAATATCCTGAATATCATGCAAATAAAAAGAAATTGGTGGATAAAAGGAGGAAAACAAAGAAAGAGGGAGACCATTAAAAACAAAGAAAGACAGTTATAAAGTTGGCAATTCTCTTTTATGTTTATGTAAGGAGCATAACTTACGAGCTATGGGTAAAGTAAACTGAGTTTCTCAATTTCAGGGACTATAATTTCAATGCAGTTCTATAGACAAGAAGTACATACAGTACCTAGTTTTTCTTTTTTTTTCAAGAAGTGCGGTGGGTGGTAATGGGTTATTCCTGTCACTCAATTAGCCACTCGCACATGGAAAGAGTGACGTGCTGTACAAGCAGCATTATCAATAAAGTTCACTTGAATATCCTGCAAGGCTGGCATCTGGGTGACTCTCTGCACTATCTCCCAATAACGAACACAACAAGGACAGGAAAGGAAGGGGGCAGAAGCCAGAATAAGAAGGTTGTGGGGGGGGGGGGGGGAGCTGTGTGAGAGGGTGTAAGGAGGAAGAGGGGGAAAATTACCAGAAGTTAGAGAAATTGATGTTCATGCCATCAGGTTGAAGGAGTATCTCCTCATATTGTGTCTGGGTAACCTCCAACCTGATGGCATGAACATCGATTTCTTCCCTCATTCCTCCTTCCTCTCCATTGATGCTGGTTGACCTGCTGAACTCATCCAGCACTTTGTGTGCTTTCGTATATATTCAGATCATCAGCAATCAGGTGCACTGGGGTGTAGGATTCAGCATTTATGTACACGTGTATTGAAATTACAATAGACTGAACATGCCCTAACACCAGTTATGAGACTTGACAGTGTTACTGATGAGACCTGACAGTATTTTGTTTTTGCTTGCTTCCACTCAATCTGGATGGGATTCTGTATCTGTGATTTTCCCAATACTTACTTCCAAAGTTGAGTTTCTTTATCAGTAGTTCAGCGATAGAAAATGGACCTACTATTTACTTTCCTCTCTTTCCAGTTAATCTCAATCTTTTCTTCTCCTTCACGTCCAAGTTCCATGGACACATGGTTTGAAATATATAACCCATTGCTTTCCCTAGCACATATATTTTTCATGGAATTACTTTTGATTCCTTCTCTTTTGAATATTTCCAAGCCAATCCACCTCCTTGAATTCGGGCTTATTACTTCAAGGGTTGAGGCTCCTGCTGTTTCAAGGAATCTGTTGTGTAAATCAGGTACCTGTGGCATTAAAGGCCCACACATTAAAAAGGTCAAAGTCCTCCTAAAAATCTCAAAGACCCACTGAAGATGTTGGCAAAGGCATTGGAAGCTACAGAAAAAAGAGAGTAATTAATGGCCCTTGTCACTATGTGGGGGCACATCTCACCATTATGGACCCAGGAAGGACAGGTAACAGTGAAGTGAATAGATGACAGTCAAGTGCAAGTGGAACCCAACCTCTCTTCCCCTGTATACGAGGCAACTGCAGTGAGATAGCATTGGGCATTGGGTTCTGGGAGGAAGACACGTTGGAAAAATTAACTAAAGAGATTTTTAAAGAGATTGAATTTATTAGTTACATGTACATCAAAACAATGAAACATACAGTGAAAACTGGCAGTAGTGTTAAAATCAAATCAGCGAGGATTGTACTAGGCAGCCTGCAAATGTCGCCATCTTTCTGGTGCCAGCATGGCATGCTTACAACTTACTAACCCCAACCCATTTGTCTCTGGAATGTGGGAGGAAACCCACGTAGTCACGGGGAGAAAGTCCAACCTCCTTACAACAGCAGTGGGAATTGAACTGCCATCAGTGATCACTGGTGCTGTAAAGTGAGACACTAACTGCTTAGCTAACATGTCACCCCTAACCAAGGTACAGTACTGTGCAAAAGTGTTGGGCACATATACCAGAGTGCCTAAGACTTTTACACGGTGCTCCAGTAGTTTTATGTATTGCAAAGTCCTACAGCTGCAAAAACTAACAATTTTCATGACATACGTGAGTGATGATAAATCTGATTCTGATATGGGTCACTATTGTAGACTGAGAGTGAGAAGGAGGCAGGGAAAGGGGAATTATGGCTGGGAAAAGAAGAATAGAGTGGAAGGGAGTAAGAAGAACTAGAGAGACATTCTGTAATGATCAATAAACCAATTGTTTGGAATTAAATTACCTTACCTGGTGTCTCAGGACTGCGTGTGCCTGCACCCATGCCACCCCACCGCTCTCTGCCACTGGTCTCCCCTGCCTCTGTGGGATTCCCAACATCCTTTTCTCCTACCAGATTTACATACTCGCTCTCCACTCCGCGTTGACAAATACAGCACTGTACAAAGGTCTTAGGCCTCTTAACTATACCTATGTTTATATGGCTTTTCAACAGTGCTGCAGTTTTTCCATCTCTATTTGATTCACAATGCAAATCAATTACTGGTAAGAGTATGAAGAAAAAATCCTGCCTCTGCCCATCTCTCCCTTTCACGTTCTGTCTCTCCTTCAGCTTGCAGGAGCATATTGACTCCTCTTGTCCTTTCTCCCTCCTTTTTACACGCAGACATAATTTTCACCTCCACTTGCTCATTAACTCCTGCTTGCTCTCCCTCGAATACAGTCTCTTGCTGTGCTCCACACACCAAGTACCTGTTCCCAGTGTCTTTCACATGCAAAAAGCCAGCCTTACATGCAGACCAGAGGAGACAGAAGGTGAGCAGCGTCGACTGTACCTCTTCCTGTAGATGCTGCCTGGCCTGCTGCGTTCACCAGCAATTTTTATGTGTGTTGCTTGAAATTCTAGCATCTGCAGATTTCCTCGTGTTTGCGAATTTATGATGAAGGAGGTTTATGAGGCAAGTGTTATTCCACAGAGTGGCAGGTGCGTGGGTTGTGCTGCCAGGAGATGTGTGTGGATGGAGAACATTAAGAGACATTTGGACAGGCAGGGAGTAGTGTGGTTTAGGCCATGTGGAGAGAGCTGCACAGTTTAACTCAGCATCATGGTCAGCACAGATATTGTGGACTGAGAGGCCTGTCCCTGCAGTGTACTCTTCCATGTTTATTTAGATCTATTTAGAGATTCGGCACGGTAACAGATCCATCAGGCCAAAAGAGCCCATGCCACCCAGTTACATCTATGTGACCGATTAAACTACTAACTTGCACACCTTTGGAATGCGGGACGAAACTAGAGCACCTGGAGGAAAACCATGCAATCACGACTCTTTACTGACAGCGACGGGATTCGAACCTGAGTTGCTGGTATTTTAATAGTGTTGCTTCATCGCAGTGCTGCTATGTCACCCACACATTCGATGTTCCATGTAGCAGTGTCTGCTTTACCCTTACTTGGTCCTGGCATTGTATAATGTCGCTACATTACAGCAAATAAAATAATTTGAACGTTCTGGTAACGTGTGAGTTATAACTATGAGAATCCAACCAGCTACAGAAGCATTTCTTGAGTCCAACTGAGTCACCCCACTGCCATCTTTAAGGAGTTTGTACGTTCTCCTCATGACCGCATGGGTTTTCTCCCACAGTCCAAAGATGTACCGGTTGGTAGGCTAATTGGTCATTGTAAACTGTCCCATGACTAGGCTAGGGTTAAATCAGGGGCTACTGTGCAGTGCTGCTTGAAGGGCCAGAAGGGCCTATTCCTTGTTCTACACCAATAAATAAACAAACAAACAAATAAATAAATAGCATCACACATCAAAGTTGCTGGTGAATGCAGCAGGCCAGGCAGCATCTCTAGGAAGAGGTACAGTCGACGTTTCGGGCCGAGCCCCTTCGACGGGACTCATAAATAGACAGGGACAAGTTGCGTTGTGTAGATTCATTGAGTTAATTCTGTGTAGGAAAGTGGTGTTATGGTATTAGGTGCCCTGTCCACAAAACCCTAAATTTAAAAGAAGGCTTAAAAACCTATCAAATATATTCACAAGTACCCTCACTATAGGGAAGTTATACTGTATCCACCTACTCTTCAAGACTTGCTTACTTCTCTGTCTAATCTTTGTGGTGAAGTTTAGCTGCCAATAGCCACTGTTTAGGTGGTGGATTCTTCCTCACCACCAAGGAGGACATACTTCCAGCTAACTAGGCAATCTAAACACAGTTATTGTACAGTACTGTGCAAAAGTCTTGGGCATATATAAATAGCGAAGGTGCCTGAGACATTTCCGCAGTACTGTATTTGTCAACGTAGAGCAGAAAGCGAGATTGTAAATCTGGTGCAAGCAAAGGATGTTGGGGATGGTGAGGGTGGAGCACCATGGGAGGGGTGTGGGACAGGTGGCAGAGAAGGGTGTGCCAAGGGCAAGAGGTGGTTCAGGTGCAGACATACCCAGCCCAGAGACAGCAGGAAAGGTTATTTGATTCCAAACAACTAGTTTATTGATCATTACAGAATGTCTCTCTGGTGCCTCCTGCTCCCTCTCCTCTCCCTTCCCCTTTTCCCAACCACAATCTCCCTCTCCCTACCCACCTTCCCACTCTCAGAGCACAAAAGAGACCCATATCACAATCAGGTTTATATCACTTACATGTTTTTCTTTGTTTTTGCAGCGGCAGCAGCACAATGCAATACATAAAATTACTACAGTTCTGTGCAAGTCTTTGGCACTTAGCTATACTTATGTGCCTAAGACTTTTAGTCAGTACTGTATGTATACAGATACCTTTGCTATAGGAAGGTTATCTTGTATCCACCTATTCTTCAAGGACTAGCTTATTTCCTTACCTATCCTCTGTGGTGAGGCTAAGCGGCCAATAACCACTGCTTGAGTGGTGGGTGGGATCTCCCCTTGCCACCGAGGAGAAACTTCCAGCTAACGAAGTAATGTAAACACAGTTATTTTATTTTTAGTAATACACATCTAAATTCTGACAAATAATTCTTAATACACATTTATCAGTCACAGAGGATTTCTAATTTATAAAAGATTTCTCAATTACTAAGGATTTACAAACCACAAAAGATTTCCAAACACAAGAATAATTCTTACAAGCTAGAAGAAGATACCACTGAGTGGCAGATGAATGAGTTATCCTTTGCAGAAATTGAAGGCTGTGGAATGAAGCAACACACAGAGGATGCTGGAGGAACTCGGCAGGCCAGGCAAAATAATGACTGTACTCTTTTCCTAGATGCTGCCTGGCCTGCTGAGTTCCTCCAGTATTTTGTGTGTGTTGCCCAGATCTTCAGCACCTGCAGATTTGCTCTTGCTTGGCTATGGAATGTATTTTGGTTCTTCTTTCTGTAACTTCATCTTAATGTTGTTCTCCTTGTCATTCTTAACAACCACCCATCTTTCCAATAGCTATACTAGTCTCTACGAGTTGACCTTATCTGCATGTGATGTTCTCCAGGTACATTTGCTGGGACAAAGTAACTCACACAGATGGTCTTAAAAGCTTCTGGCAACAGGAGATCCCAAACATCCACAATTAATGCCATGAGGGCTGACCCATCTGAATACACAAACATCTCAACTTGTAACCATGTTTGGTGTGCTAAATGACATAACCCCATTGTCTTGCCTTTAGAGAAACAAGTCTCTTGGTCACTTTAGTTGTGCTTTAAACTTCAAACTGGTTCCTGTTCGCAATTTACAATAGGAACTGGGACTAGCTCTTGTTTACAACATAAAGCTGAACAAAAAAAATTATTTGTTTTAAGTTGAACTTCATCACCAACAACTCTAACCCTTTGGAAAGGTCATACTAACTAACTAATGGCTCCGTCTGTCTAAGTAGACAATGGATGCACCCGGTTTTCCGGGGCGCAGACCTGGGCAATGAATATGGAGATCCTGGGCTGCCCAGACGTCGAGATCCCCCTCTCGGCCTGGCGGATGTGGTCCAAAGGAATGTGAAGCAGTACATTTGGCATCAGCTTGGCTGCAGGAGCTGCCGGGACGTGACGTGATACGTCATCCAACCGCCTGAGGGACTCCACTCCAGATTTGTGTAGTGTTTACTCCTTAGCCTCCTCTTCTCCTGAAGATACCCACAAGGCAGTGGGATCCATAACCCTGGATAGGCACCCATACCGGCTGCTGTCAGCCGGAGCCAGCTGGGCCCGGGACTTGTCATCACGGCAGGGTCATCACGCCTTGTAGTAGTGACATATGGAGCCACTACCCACTACCCATGAAAGTATGAAAGATCATACAACTGTGCCAGAAGGCTGAGGTGAGAAACAAGGCTCTCGGGTCCAGGAATGTGAATATCTATCACAGCAGCAAAAGAATCAAAGAGGAATTGACAAGCATTTTATTGATTCATTACTTCATGTGGACAATGCTGGCATTTATTCTCCACCCTACTGTCTTGAACTGAGGAGACAAGTAATAGTCACCCACAAATAGGAATGGCTAATACAAGAGTGTATAATTTTATGGTGATTGGAGGAAAGTATAGGAGCAGTGTCAGAGGTAGATTTTTTACTGAGAGACTGGTGTGTGTGTGTGTGGAACAGGCTCCCAAGGATAATGGTAGAGGCAGATATATTAAGGACATTTAAGATACTCTTAGAGGGTACGTGGATGAAAGAGAAATGGAGGGCTTTGTGGAAGGGATGGGTTAGATTGATCTTGGAGTAGGTTAAAACGATGGCACAACATTGTGGGCAGAGGGGTCTATACCTTGCTGTAATGTTCTCTGAACAGAGACTTAAATTGTGGCTGGTCACAAATTTCTGTAAATTATTCATTCTAATGAGAACAATGCTGAAATATTTGTATGTATCTTTCAGGTGTTATTAAAAACTGACCTAGTGAAGTGATTCACATTTCCGTAGGAAGCCAACTAATTTAGGAGCCAAGCTCTATTCTAGTGTGCATATAGATTAGTTTTAATGAGATCTAAGACCAAAATTATCTGAGGGCATAAATGGCAATTTGTTATAACCAAACCTATCTGCCTACTTTCAGCTCAGATCCAGGAAATGAGGCACTACTTTTGGAACTAATTGTGGGGATGTGGGGTTGGGTGGTAATGGGGTTTGTGATGTGCAGAGGAAAGTAGAGAGAGTAGGAATGGAAGGAGACTTGTATAGTCTCACGGGAAGCTCACTCTCACTGGTGGAAGGTCAGTGGTTCAAGCCCCATTTCGGAGACATGAGCAAAACACTCCAAGTCAGGGATTCCTAACCTGGGGACCACAGATCCCTTGTAAATGGTATTGGTCCATGGCATAAGAAGAGTAGGGAACCCCTGCTCTATGCTGATGCAATAGGCAGATAGTGAAGGAATTCCCCTTTGCAACAATAGCTAACTTTCAGTGATTTTTTTATAATTTTGTGGGAGCATAAGTCTGTCAAGTCCAGGACTGAGCATTGAATTCAGCCTCCACAAGACGGGTAAAAACATTACTGGCTGAAGCACTCTACTTATCATCCTGGAACAAACATGGCTCTGGATGATGTCATTGCAGAAGAGCATGTAATTTCATATCAGATTCTACAAAGCAGTGCGGCAGAGTAGTGTAGCCATTAGTGTAATGTTTTACAGTATCAGCAAAGCAGGTTCAATTACCACCATTCTTGGTAAGGAGTTTGTATGTTTTCTCCAAGACCATGTGGTTTCCTTCAGGTGCTCTGGTTTCCTCCCACATTTCAAAGATGTATGAGTTAGGGTTAGTCACTTATGGGCAAGCGATGTTGTCACTGAAAGCCTAGCGACACTTGCGGTTAACCTCAGCACAACTTTTCACTGCATGTTTCAAATGTGAGAAATAAAACTCATCTTAGTTAAAGGGTTTTGAAAGGTATCTGAGGAAAATCACACAATATGTATGTCCATTACACTTACCGAGGCATAGGTCACCTACAGCAGTTTGCCATAGTCCTCGTATCCTGGGCCAGTCTTTCACGTTGTCTCCAGGTGCAGTCCATCTTCTTGATGCAGTCTTCTTCTCCCAGGGATGAGGTCTTTGGAGCTTCTGTTGGCATTTCTGCAGCATTATTTTTTATAGGATGGGGTTCGAAGCTCCAATAGCAACCCTCCTCAATTCACAGCCGGGTATGAGGCTACCCATGGAGAATTTATGAAGTGCTTCCTGTACCTCATAAAGTGGCCACTGAGTCTACGTCTGCAGTCCTATGCGGCTGTGGCGCATTCACTTCAAAGTTCGATGTGTTGATGATGATGATGATAGATACTTTATTGATCGCAGAGGAAATTAGTGTCACAGTAGCATTACAAGTGCACAAATATAAATATTAGAAGAGAAGTAGAAAGGATAAAAAATAAGTTACCACTAATAGTCAAACCGGAGGGGCCATCACTTCCCCAGCTATAGGTTGTCTCATTATAGAGCCTAGTGGCTGAGAGTAAAAATTACCACATATAGCACTCTTTGGAGCTGTGCAGTTGTCTTAGTCTATTACTAAAAGTGTTACTTTGTTCAGTCAAAGTGGCATGCAGAGGGTGCGAAACATTGTCCAGAATTGCCAGGATTTTCCATAGGGGTTCATTTGTTCTACCACAGCCTCCAGTGTGTCAAATTTGATTTCTATAACAGAGCCAGCCTTTCTATTTACGTTTGCAGTTTATTGAGCCTGTTGGGATCACCCATGTTGATGCCATTGCCCCAGCACATAGAAGATTGTACTGTTGACAAAAGACGATTAGAACATGTGAAGGAGAGGCCTGCATACTCCAAAGGACCTCAGTCTCCTCAGGAAGCAGAGGCAACTCAGGTCCTCAAAGTCCTGACAATATCCTTGTAAATTTTATCTGCATTCTTTCAATATTATAGATACCTTTCCTGTAGGCATACATAGAAACACAGAAATCCTACAGCACAATATCAGCCCTTCAGTCCACAAAGCTGTGCCAAACATGTCCTTACTTTAGAAATTATCTAGGGTTACCCATAGCCCTCTAAGTACAGTCCTCCAAATTATATCTCAGCAGCATCTTATACAACTTCAACGTAACATCCCAACTCCTGTACTCAATACTTTAATTTATGAAGGCCAATGTGCCAAAAGCTTTCTTTATGACCCTATCTACCTGTGATGGCATTTTCCAGGAATTACGATCTGTATTCCCAGATACCGCATGACATATCTACCAGTAATATCCTTTCTCTAAAACTGTAACACTGAATTCTGCACTTAGTTTTGTTTCACACTCTCAATATTGAATGACCTATTTGATTAGAATGTAAACAAATGCTTTTCACTGTATTCCAGTATATGAAACAATAGTGAAATAAAACCAGTACATAGAAGAACTTGCCAAGGCTACATTTGGAATGCTGTATTGTGCTTGGTTTTGGTCACCATGCTCTAGGAAAGATGCCATTAACCTGGAAAGAATGTAGAGGAGATTTATACTTTATACTATATTGTCGCCAAACAATTGATACTAGAATGTACAATCATCACAGCGATATTTGATTCTGCACGTCCTGCTCCCTGGATTACAAATCGATAGTAAATATTACAAATTTAAATTATAAATCATAAATAGAAAATAGAAAAATAAAAAGTAAGGTAGTGCAAAAAAACCGAGATGCAGGTCTGGATATTTGGAGGGTACGGCCCAGATCCGGGTCAGGATCCATTCAGCAGTCTTATCACAGTTCGAAAGAAGCTGTTCCCAAATCTGGCCGTATGAGTCTTCAAGCTCCTGAGCCTTTTCCCGGAGGGAAGAGGGACAAAAAGTGTGTTGGCTGGGTGGGTCGTGTCCTTGATTATCTTGGCAGCACTGCTCCGACAGCGTGCGGTGTAAAGTGAGTCCAAGGACAGAAAATTGGTTTGTGTGATGTGCTGCACCGTGTTCATCATCTTCTGCAGCTTCTTCCGGCCTTGGACAGGACAACATCCATACCAGGTTGTGATGCACCCTAGAAGAATGCTTTCTATGGTGCATCTATAAAAATTAGTGAGGGTTTTAGGGGACAGGCCAAATTTCTTTAGTTTTATCAGGAAGTAAAGGCGCTGGTGGGCCTTCCTGGCAGTGGACTCTGCTTGGTTGGACCAAGTCAGGTCATTTGCGATATTGACCCTGAGGAACTTAAAGCTTTTGACCTGTTCCACTTGCGCACCACCGATGTAAATTGGGTTGTGCAGCCCGCTACTCCTTCTGAAGTCAACAACCAATTCCTTCGTCTTGCTGACGTTGAGGGATAGGTTATTGTCTTCACACCATGCCACCAGGTTCTTAATTTCCTCTCTGTACTCAAACACATCATTACCCGAGATACGGCCTACAATTGTTGTGTCATCAGCAAACTTATATGATTTATGATGATGATGATGCTGCCAGGACATGAGGAAATAAGGTTGAGCTGGATGGCACTTTCTTCACTGGAGAATGAAGGGTGATCTTCTAGTCTCCTGTGAGGATTGTCTCCTAGTCGTAATGGAGAGGCTTGTGAGTTCCTGAGATCCCGATACCGATGCTGCCTGGAGCTTAGCTTTTGGTAGGATCACCAATGGTGTTAACGTCAATTAGGAGGATCCAGACAAAGACTAATCCAACCAATACCTCAATGGTGGATCTGGCAGTAGATGATGACAATCCGCAATGGCAGTTAAGGTGGAGAAAGGCTGCAGCATTGAAGGGTCCCCAGTTATCTTGCACACCATGCCATCGAACTCTGTTGCTGATTTATGATCTTCAAGAGGTGCATAAAGTGATGAGCATTCTGCTTTTTCAGGGTTGGAGAATAAATAACTAGAGAGCTTAGGTGTAAGATGAGAGAGAAGAGATTTAACAGGAACCTTACGGCGACATTTTCACCCAGTCAGTAAATGGAATAAGCTGCCAGAGGAAATGGCTGAGGCAGGTACATTAACAACATTTGAGAAGTATTTGGACAGGTACCTGGATCAGAAAGGTATGGGCTAAATGCAGGCAAATAGATCTTGGTCAGCATAGACCAGTTGGGTCAAAGGGTCTGTTTTCATACTTTACCACTCTCTGACACTACAAATTGATGAGAAAGTCCTTTACTTTCAGCTGCTCTGAGTTAACCTGGGATATCTGCAAATAAATAAAAAGGGCTCCATTCGACATATGTTTAATTATTTCTGACTCTAACCTTTACCTTGAAGGACTTGAGGAAGATCTTGATCGGGTGGTTTAGATCTGATGTCCATAAAGTGACGGTGGATGTACACAATGAAAGTCTTTGGAGTCTCCAGCACTCTATTAATCCGAGAGCTTGTTACGAACACACTAGCTTTTTTTGTTTGTTCCAGAAGAATAAGAAAAACTTGGGTAATGAAAACAACTATCATGTTGACAAGTATCCCCTTCACCTGAGCACAATATTAATTGAAAATCTGTTGTAAGAACTGAAGTGTAATATATGCACTTACACTGATCTCAGGAAATACAATTTTCGTCAAACTGCAATAACAATTTCTAAGTAGTACAGATCGACTGTAGGAAACAAAGACGAGTTTGCATCATCTAGTGACATTGTTTACATTACCTTCCTGGTCACAAAATCGCTTCTGAGCTCTTTAACTCTCAACTGGTATGCTTGGAATGAGGAAAGAAGATTGTGAAGAGATCTGAGAAATTAGACCTTACGTTAAGACCTTATATAAATTAAGCATCTTCCCATGCTTAGAAGGGGCTCAATGTCACACCAGAGATAGAATGAATGGAATAAAGCAATCCACATTGATACACACATTGGAGAAAGGAAATTACATTGTTCAAGATTAGTAGTTTGGCATGGCCTAGACGGGCCAAGTAATTGTTTCGGTGTTGTGTTCTGTGGCTCTGTGACCTGCTGTGTAAAATGATTGCTCTTACCAAAACAGTGAATGCACCTTATTAACCATAATGTACTTTAAGATAATCCGATAAAGATTCTTGTATAATCATATAAATCCAAACAGTCATAGTATTGAATGATAAAATCAACAACCACACAGATTGTTAAAGGACCATAGAATTTGATCCTTTACATCAGTGCTCACCTACCAAATATGCTACTTATGTGCTCGCATTTTGCTTTAAGAAGGCTGTCTAAGAAAATAATAATATAGTTAAGAAATATCTAGATGGCACTTGAATCATCAAGACCATGGGCCACGTGCTGGAAAATGTGATTAGTGTACATGGGCACTTGCCCAGTACAACCGTTTCATCGGGATTTGTATACAAACTTGGCTTGTTTTTAACTCTGCTGATAACAGCATGACAGAGTGGCGAGAAGGCCACTTTTCACAAACAACATACGTCTAGGGTCGGTATGATTTGGGGTTCAACCAAACAGGAAAGTTTGGATGTTCTGATTGAGGAACACTGATTGTAACAAGTGCTGTGGAAATACTGCTCCATGCAAAGTTACCGGTTACCAGAGAATTAATAGATCAGACAACGGCATATTGTCCAGGTGATCTAAGGCCGTGTGAAGAAACATTGAGATTGCATCTGCCATAGACCTATTGTGGTGACAGGCAAGTTGGAGTGGGTCCAGGTTCTTCCTGAGGCAGGAGTTTATTCTAGACATGACCAGCCTCGCAGAGTATTTCATCACCATAGATATGAGTGCTACTGGGCGATAGTCATTAGGGCAGCTCACACTACTCTTCTTGGGCACTGGTACAATTGTTGTCTTTCTGAGGCAGGTGGGAACTTCCGACCGTAGCTCTGAGAGGCTGAAAATATCCGTGAATACTCTCGCCAGTTGGTTAGCACAAGTTTTCAGAGCCTTACCAGGTACTCCATCGGGGCCTGCCACCTTGTGAGGGTTCACCCTACTTAAAGACAACATAACATCGGCCTCCGAGACAGAGATCACAGGGTCACTGGGTGCAGCAGGGATCTTCACAACTGTAGTTATATTCTCCCTTTCAAAGCGGGCATAGAAGGCTTGAGCTCATCTGATAGTGAAATATGCTGCCATTCATGCTATTCGGTTTCGCTTTGTAGGAAGTAATGTTGTGTAAGCCTTGCCAGAGATGTTGTGCATCCGACGTCACCTCCAACCTCACTCAGGATTGTCTCTTTGCCCTTGAAATAACACTCTGCAAGTCATACCTGGTGTTCTTATACAGACCTGGGCCACCAGACTGAAATGCCTCAGATCCAGCGCTCAGCAGATGATGTACATCCTGGTTCATTCACAGCTTTTGATTTGGGAATGTACAGCAAGTTTTTGTAGCCACACACTCAACCACAAAGGTTTTAATAAAGTCATTAACAACTGGGGCATACTCATCCAGATTGGAAAATGAATCCTTGAATACAGTCCAGTCCTCTGATTGAAAGCAATCCTGCAAGTGTTCCTGTGCCTCCCTTGTCCATACCTTCTTGGTCCTCACTGCTGGTGCTGCAGTCTTCAGTCTCTGCTTATACTCAGGGAGTAGAAGTACAGCCAGGTGATCAGACTTTCCAAAGCGTATTGGTTGGTAAAGCAAATGACACATTTCACTGTATGTATGTTTCCATGTACAATACAGTGCAAGTTTTGATATATATACATAAATATATAAAAACTAGGAGATATATATAACTAGGGTGCCTAAGATTTTTGCACAATGCTGTAGATAATTTATGTATTGCACTGTATTGCTACCAAACAAAAACAGAGTTCATGATAAATATGAATGCTGATAAACCTCATTTTGATGTGAGTCTCTATTGTGGACTGAGAGTGGGAAGGGGGCAGGGAGAGGGGAATCATGGTTGGGAAAAAGGGAAGGGAGAGGAGAGGGAATGGGGAGCACCACAGGGATATTCTATACTGGCCAATAAACCAATTGTCTGGAATGAAATGACTTTGCCTGGTGTCTCAGGGCTTGGGTACATTTGCACCTGTGCCAACAACCCCCCCACCCCCATCCCTGGCACTCCTTCTCTGCCACTTGTCCCACACCCCTCCAACCTCAGCATTCCCAACATGCTTTGGTCCTCCCAGATTGACAAACTCGCTCTCCGCTCCACATTGACAAATACAATACTGTGCAAAAGTCTTAGGCACCCTAGCTGTATATATGGTATATATATATATGGTCCATGGTAGTCTGAAGGGCCTGTTTCTCTGTTGTGTGACTCTGACTCAGAGTCTAATACAACGTACACACTTCATTAAATACTAATAGATATTACATTATTTTATGCACAAAGTTAGAATGCAAGCACTTTAGGTTGGGTGAGACTAGAACTAGAGGTCAAAAGACAAGGCAGAAGAACAGGACTAGATGGGCTGAAGGCCCTGCGTCTGAGCTGTAATCTCTATGACTCTGTTAGAAGATAATTGTTTTCACTGAATTCTCTGAAAAAAGCAGTACTGATGCTGAGTTTGTGAAGGAAGCATTAGCTAAGGAATTTTCTTTGAAAAATTGAGACGTGAGTAAGAGCTGAGATTCAATACAGGGGCAACAGATGATTAAAAAATTATTAGCAGACTTGTGCAAATAGCTGTTTTGAGCTGTAATGTTCTGTAGTTCTATGTGTGCATATAACAATTGACTGCAGTCTTGTGTTCAAAGTTGCACTGGCCAAGAGGGATCACTAAACAGCAGTTAGTGTCGTGAGAGTGGTCCATTTTCCTCGTCCTGGTTCAATTCCCACACCCATCTCATTTTCCTATCGCCAATCCAGCTTGCATTACTTTCAGATAGTTGATGGTATATCTATTGTTTCTACATGAACACGAGCTTCTCTTTAAACTGCAACAGGCTCAATTTATTAGAATATTATTGATCTCAGCTTTTAAATAAGTTATTTCTCCATATCTCCTTTTCTGTTTTTTTCTCTTTCCTTCTGTCTCTCGACCTTTCCGTCTGCTCTCTCCCTCCCCCTGTCTGTGTGTGCCTGTCTCTTTCTCTTCTGTTGATTTAAGAACTGCAGAGGAGAACCTATGGATTTTGAGTTCCTTAAAGAACTAAAGGCATACTCTGAATTTAAAGTGATAAGTCAAGTCTTCATTATATCTAATGCTGAGAATTATCATGTGCATATACTAATCTTGAAAGCAAAGATAGCCTTTTGTTTATCATTTTGTAATGATAACTTAGTTAGGAGCGTGACTGAGAGAACCAAGGACTGGCATATTTTGGCAGCAATGTATTTAGTGAGCCAGATGGAGCATCAGCAAGTGTCTAAAAGAATCCTCATCTAACTTAATATCGTTAGACGATGTAAGAATACCATTGCAGATTGGGAACTAGCTCTGCCTAGGTAAATCCATGAGCACTTCTGTAATGATAGAATTTTGTTTCTGGATTTCACTGTTAGGCATCTCAGTGCAAAAGGATCACACAATCAATCTTTGTTTGAAATATATAACTTAACATTAAAGTTTGACCTTAAAAATTCTCAGCCATATTTTTAAACATGACATTTCCTCTCTCCATAACTTACCATCTGAAGTTCCTCACCTTCTGAGTCTGGTGGCCCATTCTTGAATACCATTCTCAGGCTTTCAACTGTGCTATAAGTCCTGAAATTTCTTCTCTAAATCCCTCTCAAGTCTTCTTCCTCAGCTATTCTCCTTTGATGTCTAGGACCAAGTAGCTGGTCAACTTTATTTCTGCAGTTCAGTTTTCATTTTTGCTCAAATCTCTGCAAAGTGCTTGGCCGATTGTGCTTTATTAAATTATTTGAGGGGGAATGTTGCTGTTGCGATTACAATATTCCATGAAGTTGGAATGGGCCATGAATCAAGCATGGTACTCAATTGGAGAAACCTCAGCGGAGTGGAAATCTTTGGATATTTACCTGTGTAAAAGAGCTACCTCAAGATTCATCATCTGACTCAGCAAACAATCCACTGGGGGACCTCAGCAGGTCGAGCAGCATCAGTAGGGGCAAAGGAATTGTCACCTTTTTGGGTTGAATCCCTGCATTGGATTCCTAGATTCCTACAAATTGCAGCATCTTGTGTCTCTATTTACTCATAAATAGATCCCTTTGGTCC
Organism: Mobula hypostoma; assembly: GCF_963921235.1. Classification (NCBI taxonomy): domain Eukaryota; kingdom Metazoa; phylum Chordata; class Chondrichthyes; order Myliobatiformes; family Myliobatidae; genus Mobula; species Mobula hypostoma. Next base: position 85,272,495 of record NC_086109.1, read on the forward strand.
ATCTAGTCCATTATTCTGCCTATTATTATTTATCATCTGAATGGAGTCCTTTTACTATTCTATGTGCCTTGAATATTCAGAGCAATCTCCAAAGTGTGACAATTTACAAAGAAAGTCTGTTTTCTATCCAATCTGAATCCAAAAGGTGCAGTCATGCATGTACTAAAATTTGCATTTCAAATCTGGACACGACATTATCAAAATGGTATTGGTGCTGACTAAATTTGCCTTCTTAACAATGGAAAAACTCATTCATATGTAAATCACTTCCATATTAAGCATAACATGTTCACTTCTTAATGTCAAATTAAAAATAAAATTTAGTTCTAAAATAGAGTGTCAACTATGGCTGTCAGTTAGAACATTATTTATATATTTTTATTATAACACTAATATTATATATTTTATGTAACATAATATATTTAATTATATATATTATATATTCTACATTATAACATTTATTATAAAACTATTAAAACATTAGGGTTCTGTGTCAGTTGATAGTGTAGCAGTTAGCATGACAATATTACAGTTGAGGGCATTGGAGTTCAGTGTTCAATTCTGGTGCGGCTTGTAAGGAGTTTGTATGTTCTCCCTGTAACCGTGTGGGTTTCCTCCCACAGTCCAAAGATGTACCGGTTAGTAGGTTAATTGTAAATTGCTCTTTGATTAGGCTTGGGTTAAATAGATGGGCTGCTGGGAGGTGCAGCTTGTTGGGCTGGAAGAGCCTGTTCTCCACTGTATGTCTAAATAAGTAAATAGAAGTCGGGCGTTGTGTGGCAATTGACATCACTGCCACGTGCTCAGCGTTCTCTATAATTGGGCATGTCACCTACATGGTACTGTGTGATCCAATTTTCCTATTTAGCTCTGTGCTTCAGAACATGCCAATTGCCGGTAAACTTCAACTGTTTGCCAACCTCGGAAGGAGAATATGCCAATGAACTATTTAATGAGCAATTTCACATCTCTGTAGCATAGCTCATATCAAAATGTGGTAGAAAGGATACAAGTTGGTGCAGTTGGTAGAGCTGCCATCTCCCCATGGAGCCAACTTCAACCTAGATCTTGGGTGCTGTCTGTATGGGGTATGCGTATTTTCCCTGCGACCGTGAAGGTTTCTTCCAGGTGCTCCAGTTTCTGCCCAATTTAATTGGCTCCTGTAAATTGACTAGTATCTACGTGAGTGGTAGAATCTGGTGAGAGTTGATAGGAATATGGAAAGAATTTAAAGAAAAAAGTGTAGTGTTTGTATAAATGATGGCTGATGATTAGAGTAGGTCTTACTCCCGTTTCTCAGTTCTTTCATCTCTGCCATATCTGTTCTACAGATGAGGTTTTCCTTCATCAGCGGCAGTGATGTCAATTGCCACACAATGCCCAACTTCTATTTAATTTAGACATATAGTGCGGAACAGGCTCTTCCAGCCCGAAGACCTGCACCTCCCAGCAGCCCATCTATTTAACTCCTTCCAAGAATGGAGTTTCCCTTCCTCTGTCATTCAAGCTACCCTCAGCCACACTTCCTCTATTTCCCTGACATCAGTGCTCACCCCATCCTCCCACACCTTAACAGCGATAGTTCCTCTTGTCCACACCTACCACTCCAGGAGCCTCAGCACCCAACACATCATTCTCCACAACTTCCGCCATCTTCAACGAGATACTACCATTAAACGTTTCTTTACCCACCCCCCACTCTCCACTGTGATCGCTCCCTCCATGATTCCCTTGACTATTCATTCTCCCCCCCCCCCCACCACTAATCTCCCTCCAGGCACATATCCCTGCAAGCAAACTAAGTGCTACACCTACCCATTTACCTCCTCCCTTACCTCTATTCATGGTACCAACCAGTCCTTCCAGGTGAAGCAACTATTCACCTGAGAATCTGTTGGGGTTGCTTATTGTATCCAATGCTCCCAATGCAGCCTCCTCCACACTGGTGAGACCTGACGTGAATTGGGGTCCACTTTGTTGAGCACCTCCACTCTCTCCACCAAACGCAGAATTTCCCAATTTCCCGGTGGCAAACCATTTTAATTCCTGTCCCCATTCCTGTTATGACACGTTGGTCCATGGTTCTTCTTTTGCCACTATGAGGTCACCCTCATGATGGAGGAGCAATGCCTTATATTCCATTTAGGTAGCCTCCAGTCTGATGGCGTGGACATCAATTCCCCCTTCTTGTAATTTTTGCCTCTCTCTACCCTCTTCTTTTATTCTCTAGCCTTTTGCCTCTTCACCTGCCAATCCCCTTTCTCTGAAGGTCTACTGTCTTCTCCTGTCAAATTCCATCTTCTCCAGCTTTTTCCTTCCCCCATCCACCTGGCTTCGCCTATCACCTTCTAGTTAGTCTTCCTTCCCTTCCCCCACCATTTTTATTCTGCTACTTTCCCCCTTCTTTTCCAGTCCTGAAGAAAAATTTCAGCCCAAAACGTCAACTGCCTATTAATGTCCAAAGATGCTGCTGTGACAGGGTCCTGAATTACCCCTATGAACTGTGCTTTTGAAAAGAGAGAGAGAGAGAGAGTTATTTAACATCGATATCTTGTTTTGGAAGAGAGCGAGAGAGAGAGAGAGACGAAGAATAAATGTAGGACTATCACTTTAAGGCACGAGAAAGAACTGGTTAACTTTTGGGTTTCTGCTGAAGTGGAGATAGCACTGAGCAGCTCGTAAGTTGCTATGGTGACCGAGGGCATTATTGAATGGACAATTGATGTTATGATTTTTGGCAGGTTGTTGATACTTCTTCAAGGACTTTTGCCTGCTTGCATTTCTTTCACAGAGAGGAAAGAGGAGTTATTTGAACGACAGTTGTTGCTCAGCAACGAAAGATAAAATAGGAGGTCAGGTGATAGACCTCAGACACATGTTCTGGACACTGAATGAGCACTGTTGTGCCCACAGAAAAAGTGGGTTTTGGAGGATCGATCAGGTGGATCAATCAATCACTCTTGCAGTGGAAAGGAGGAAAGGGGTTGACTGATGGGGAGCTGTCCATGTGTCCACCCTCGCCTGGGGGATAGCTCCACCACAGAAAACCGGTCCCCTTTGTTAACGTCACAGTCAGTGACTTTGAAAGAACTTCGAAGGACAACGAGAAGGTCGACAGTGTCAGCGCACCTGAAGACTCAAATCTCTCCCTCTCTCTCTCTCTCCATCACTACCATGAACTGAACTGAAATGAACTTCACTCATCATTGTAAGACTGTATCTTTTTACCCCTAGACTTAAAGAAGCTTGGTTTTTCATACAGATATATTTCCACACTTACTGATATACTTACTTTTACGTAATCATTGCTAACCTGTTTGATTTATCTACATTTATATTACTGTATTGCGTAGTTACTAATAAATATTAGTAGTTTATAGCAATACTGGACTCCAAAGTGTTTTCCATCTCTGCTGGTTCTTTATTCCCGTCATGGGGTTCGTGACACTGCCTAACAGACTTTTGTGCTCCAGCTCTCCATAACTCTTTTGTCCGCCAGATTTTTAACCCTTTACTAGTTACCTTAATGTTTCCATCAAATTTTATACTGAAATCAGAGGTTTCCTGCTGTTATGTTTATTATACTTTCAAGTGGATTTGGTTAAATATTTCTGTTTTCCAATGGTTTATTAATATTGAAGGATTTCTTCCTTTTACAGGCTTCCAACATATCTGATCCATGTTTGCTTTGTAGCACAGCGAGTTATTGTATAGGCAACAAGCAGGATTTCCCAGTAACCACCCATTTTAATTCTACTTCTCATTCCCATTTTAACATGTTGGTCTATGCCCTCTTCTACTGCCATGATTAGGCCACTCTCAGTTTAGATAAGCAACGTCTCAATTTCCATCTGGGTAGCCTCCAACCTATTGGCTTGACTATTGATTTCTGTAACTTCTGGTAATTTCTCCCCCCTCCCCCTTCTTTCTTTTCCATTTCCTATTTTGGCTCCCCTCTTACCGCTACCCTTCTCCTCAACAGTTCATCACCTCCCACGAGTAACACACCCAAAATACTGGAAGAACTCAGCAGACCAGGCAGCATCCATGGAAAAGAGTAAACAGTCGAAGTTTCGGACCAAGACCCTTCATCCAGTCCTGATGAAGGGTCTTGGCCCGAAACATTGACAGTTTGCTCTTTTCCATGGATGCTGCCTGGCCTGCTGAGTTCTTCCAGCATTTTGTGTGTGCCACTTGGATTTCCAGCATCTGCGGATTTTTTCGTGTTTATGATCTCCCACTGGTGCCTCCCCTCCTTCATTTCCTACCATGGTCCACTCTCCAGTCCTAACAGATTCCTTCTTCTTCATCCCCTTTATCTTTTCACCTCCTGGTTTCTCACTTCTTCCCCCTCCCCCACCCATCCACCTGCCCTTTCACCTGGCTTCACCTATCATCTGCGAGTCTGTATTCCTTCCCCTCTCCATACTATCTTATTCTGGTTTATGCCCACTTCCTTTCCAGTCCAGGTTAAGGGTCTCGACCCAAAACGCCGACTGTTTATTCCCCTTCATAAGTACTACCTAGTCTGCTAACTCCCTCCAGCATTTTGTGTGATGCTCTGGATTCCCAGCATCTGAAGGACCTCTTCTGTTTCCTCCTCATCATTATATGCCATGTCATATGACATGGGTGATCATAGTCTCTTGACCATGAACATGAATGCTCTTGGTGAATTCTTTTACAGAAATGGTTTGCCATTGCCTTCTTCTGGGAGTGTCTTTATAAGACAGGTGACCCCAGCCATTATCAATACTCTTCAGAGATGGTCTGCCTGGCATCAGTGGTCGTATAACTCATTCGAAAGGCCAGTGATGTTGTGGGGATGGAACTGGCCTCTCTCACGGTGGTGTCTGAAAAGAGGATGCTTAGTTGCATGCCATCTTGGTCAATGCCTCCCATCCACTACATAATGTACTGGGTGGGCACAGGAGTACATTCAGCCAGAGGCTCATTCCACCGAGATGCAGCACAGAGCGTCATAGGAAGTCATTCCTGCCTGTGGCCATCAAACTTTAGACCATAAGACCATAAGACAAAGGAGCAGAAGTAGGCCATTTGGCCCATCGAGTCTGCTCCGCCATTTTATCATGAGCTGATCCATTTTATCCTATTTAGTCCCACTGCCCCGCCTTCTCACCATAACCTTTGATGCCCTGGCTACTCAGATACCTATCAATCTCTGCCTTAAATACACCCAATGACTTGGCCTCCACTGCTGCCCGTGGCAACAAATTCCATAGATTCACCATCCTCTGACTAAAAAAATTTTTTCGCATTTCTGTTCTGAAAGGGCGCCCTTCAATCCTGAAGTCATGCCCTCTCGTACTAGACTCCCCCATCATGGGAAACAACTTTGCCACATCCACTCTGTCCATGCCTTTTAACATTCGAAATGTTTCTATGAGGTCTCCCCTCATTCTTCTAAACTCCAAGGAATACAGTCCAAGAGCGGACAAACGTTCCTCATATGTTAACCCTCTCATTCCCGGGAATCATTCTAGTGAATCTTCTCTGTACCCTCTCCAACGTCAGCACATCCTTTCTTAAATAAGGAGACCAAAACTGCCCACAGTACTCCAAGTGAGGTCTCACCAGCGCCTTATAGAGCCTCAACATCACATCGCTGCTCCTATACTCTATTCCTCTAGAAATGAATGCCAACATTGCATTCGCCTTCTTCACTACCGACTCAACCTGGAGGTTAACTTTAAGGGAATCCTGTATGAGGACTCCCAAGTCCCGTTGCATCTCAGAACTTTGAATTCTTTCCCCATTTAAATAATAGGCTGCCCGTTTATTTTTTCTGCCAAAGTGCATAGCCATACACTTTCCAACATTGTGTTTCATTTGCCACTTCTCTGCCCATTCTTCCAATCTATCCAAGTCTCTCTGCAGACTCTCCATTTCCTCAGCACTACCGGCCCCTTCACCTATCTTTACAACTCCTCCCTTGGAGGGTCAGACACCCTGAGCCAATAGGCTGGTCCTGGACTTATTTCATAATTTACTGGCATAATTTACATATTACTATTTAACTATTTATGGTTCTATTACTATTTATTATTTATGGTGCAACTGTAAAGAAAACCAATCTCCCCCGGGATCAATAAAGTATGACTATGACTATTACCAGAACTTGTGATGTGCACCAGCTGCTCATATGACCATCCACCACCTGCTCCCATGGCTTCATGTGACACTGATCAGGGAGGGGCAAAGCAGGTGCTACACCTTGCCCAAGGATGACCTACAGGCTAGCGGAGAGAAAGAGATCAGGGTCACATGAAGCCATGGGAGCAGGTGTTGGATGGTCATATGAGCAGCTGGTGCATATCACCTTCTTTGGGAGAGATGTATCTCCACCCCGCCAGGTGAAGGATCTCCACTTCTCAGGTGAAGACTTCATCACGGAACATCCTATTTCAGGTGGTAACCCATAAAATAATGGAGTGGTGGAAGGATGAGGAGTGTGGGTGCCTCTAACTTCTGCAGTTCCACAGGGCAAACACTGGATTAGTGTAGGATTACTGTAAATGGGTGCTTGATGGCTGGTGTTGACTCAGGTCTGAGAGCTTTATCCATGCTGTATGACTCAACAAATCATTCACTGTGCCAAAATGCTAACATTTATGCTACCACACAGGAGCATAAATTCTGATTGTGTTACATATGTTGGCAATCTTTGGACACAGACGGGAGCACATAATGAATGACTCAAACTGACCGTTATTGAAAGCAAGATGACAATAATGTAGTAAATCTCCTAATGTTGATATAAAAATAGTTCTTTTGGACTTACATTGATTTTTAAATTCATTTCCATCTTGGGAAAAAAAATTGGCAGCAATACAACTATTAAAATGGTGTGCGGCAGCTCAGAATAATCAAATGGCTTTCAAAATAACAATGTGCTGTGTTAATGCAACTATTTCCTGTAATTGAAGATTTCTTGAAGCTTTTGACAATTGATAATCATTAAGCAGTTTCATAATATACAGCACTAAGTATTAATTGAAGACTTTAACAGGAATTTGTTTTCTAACATAAAATAGAATTTTTCTGAAAAACGGATAAAATTAAGATAAATACAATAGATTCTGCAGATGTTGGAAATCCAGAGTAACACACACACAAAATGCTAGAGCAATTCAGCAGGTCAGATAGCATTTATAGAGAGGGATAAAGATTAGATTAGATTAGATTAGATTATGAGGACACTCAGTCCTCGTTTATTGTCGTTTAGAAATGCATGCATTAAAAAATGATACAATGTTCCTCCAGAAAGATATCACAGAAAACACAGGACAAACCAGGACTAAAACTGACAAAACCACACAATTATAACATATAGTTACAACAGTGCAAAGCAATACCGTAATTTGATAAAGAGCAGACCATTGGCACGGTAAAAAAAAGTCTCAAGTCCCAATACCTCCATCACCTTATGCAGACGAAAGCACTGCAAACTTGCTGATGCATTGGAAGCACCTGACCGCAGCCGACTCTGAGTCCGTCCGAAAACTTCGAGCCTCCGACCACCTCTCTGACCCCGAGCACCGAGCACCATCTCTGCTGAGCGCTTCAACCCCACCCCAGCCGCCGAGCAACAAGCAAAGCCAAGGACTTGGGGCCTTCCCCTCCGGAGATTCTGGATCACACAGTAGCAGCAGCAGCGAAGCAGGCATTCCAGAAGTTTCACCAGATGTTTCTCCGTGCTCTCACGTCCGTCTCCATCAAATCAGGATTGTGCACGGCACCCTACTTGACAGATAACAGACATCATTCACCGGGGTGGCCGCTGCGAGCTGCGTCGCGTCGCCATCTTCTCCTGCTCTGAAAAGAGTTGACTTTTCAGGCTGAGACTCTTCATCAAGACTGTTGTTAAAAGAATAAGATATTTGATGTTTCTTTTCAGTGCTTTCTATATACATTTTTCTTGGTTCCAAGATTCAAAGTACACTTACTATCAAAGCATGCATACAGCATACAATTCTGAGATCGATCCTCTGCAGGCAGCCACAAAAAAGGAAACACCATGGAACCTGTTCATGAAACATCAAACACCAATACTTAAAGAAAGAACAAATTGCGCAAATGCCAAAAAACAAACAGAAAATGCATAGAATATTAAACGTCAAACCAGGAGTCCAGCTGCATTCAGTATAGTTCAGTTCAGACACGCTCACGTCTGGGTCCAAAGATTGCCAACATACGTGCTGTTAGCTCACTGCAGGCCACACGGCAAAGCATTCTTTGCTGAAGCACCCCAGACCACATCAATCAAAATGCATAAAAAAAAGAGTAACCGGAATCCAGAAACACATGCAATATGAACCCCAAACTCGACCAAAATGAGTTCACAGCATCTCTTATCAATCCTTGCAATGTGGATCCAAATATTCTTGCACTTTCTCTGACAGCAGCTCGCAAGAGGAAGAGAAAGACCAGTCAAACGCAGGCAGATGATGCCAAACACCCACCCACGTTCCATTCCTATCCTCATTGACTTCAACCTTGCTTGATGCCTCAGTAGGGGAAAAGCAATGGAGTCAATCATGGCTTCGTCCCCTTCTCCAAGGTTCCAGGCCTCCAGACTGCACACTTCACTCCAAACGTCACTGAACTCTTTCGGATCACTCCATCGTTCCAAGACTGCTCGAGAACTCAATCCTTCCAAAAACACACCATCAAAATGTTCATCACAGTTTACTTGGTAGTGGAAGTAAAGAAGTAGCTTTGTGAACTTTCTGCAGGACTTCACCATCGGTCATGAAGTTCACTGGCACCATCTTGTTCGCTTTTACCATCAAAACTCTCAAATCTTGTTCTTTTATTTTGATTCAAGCTCAGTGCAACATCTTTGAACAGCGAAGGTGAAGCTCAGGGTTAAGCTAACATTAAACTCCACCATTTAAACATCCACTTCACATTAACTATGGAATAAAAATTAGAACAGATGCCAAACAAGTTGCTGCTTGATTTAACCCATTATAAGCAACCATGGTAACTCATGATCTACCCAAGATTAATCAAATTATCAGACAAAGATTATTTAGCACGTTGACACACAACAATTAAGTGTTTGATGTGGGGTGGCGACAGTGGGGCGAAGCAGAGGAAATATTTTCATAGAAGTTATGAAAATATGGATTGTTTTATCGGAGATGTTGAATGGTGAGTAACACATATAATGCTGGAGGAACTCAGCAGGTCAGGCAGCATCAATGGAAAAGAGTAAATAGTCGATGTTTCGACATCTGCGATGTCAACTGTTTATTCTTCTCCATAAATGCTGCCTGGCCTGCTGAGTTCCTCCATCATTTTGTGTGTGTGCGACTCCGTATTTCCAGTACCTGCAGCATCTTTTGTGTTGTGATCATTGATAATGAAAATTAGTCTATTAGATTGATCAATATAATACCACTGTAGGGATAAATATGTACTTAGAATGCTAGTGTCGACAGGTTAGCAGTTGTACTCACTTCTAAGATAATAACATATTAAAGTCATTGGGCCTAAGTGTATGGCATGTACCTCAGTTATGAGGAGAGACTGGAGAGGCTAGATCTAAATCCCTGGGCTGGAGAGGCTTAAGAGGGGACATGAGATAGGTATGTAAAATTATGAGGGGGAATGAGGACTCTGTCAGTCAAGACGACCATGGATGTTATGACCTAGCTGTCTAGATATGTAAGCCAGGGCAATACGACATGGCGAGCAAGCAGTTGCCCATGTAGCAAGCTCCCCCTCTGCATGCATCTGATGAACCCAAAGGAATGGCAGAGAGCGATACAATTTGGCATCAACAGCATTGCTGGAGTTGACAGTCAGCGTGAGCTCAATGTAAGACTGCCTTAGGGACTCCAGCTCTGGATTTTTCCCTCAGTGTTTACTCTTGAAGCCTTCCCCATGAGTGGGTGTAGCCACAAAGCAGCAAGGATTTGAGATCAGAATTCTTCTGCTCCTAGATGAGCTAACAACCACGGCTGTCTGAAGCAATTGGTTTTAAGGCGGCGGTACCCCACTTTTGCCCCTTCTCCTGTCAGTAGAGCTGGTTCTGCCAGGCTTAGAAGCTAAAGCCACACATGAGGGCCAGGAGCTGGACTTGGTTATCGGAGGCTATTTGAGGTACACACCATTGGGAATATTCAATAAGCAGTGCGAGCTTATCCTCGTTACTAACCCGGCTATAACAACCTTCGGAACCTGAGGGAGGTATGTTTGTAGATTGAGTAGATCGCTGGAAATCATTCTCCACTTCAGAGGTAGATAAACCTAGAGGACATAGACTTAGGATAAGGGGTAAGAAATTTAGAGGGGATCTAACAGGGTCCGTTATCACCCCCAGGAATATGCTGTCTGAGAAGGTGGTGGAAATAGACTCACTGACAGCATTTAAGAAGGGCCTAGATCAGGGGTTCCCATCCTGGGGGTCTATGGACCCCTCAGTTAATGAAAGGGGTCAATGACATAAAAAAGATTGGGAACCCCTGCTCTAGACAAATACATGAATCACCTGGGCAGAGAAGACTGCAGTATGATTGCTGTAAGATGCAAATAATATGGATGGGACCCCATTTGTTGACATGGATCTGTGGGCCGAATGGCCTGTTTCTAAGCTGTATGATCCGGTGCATGGATGTGAGTACAACTCTTGACTGCTGTTTTATTTAGTGCAACTGACCAAACAAAACTTTTTTCTCTCAGTCGTTCTTAAAACACTAAGGATCCTTCTTATTTCTTGGGAACAAAATGTAAAGAAATGAAAACACGAAGTGTTGGAGGTGTTCAACAGGTTGGGCAGCATCTGTGGAGGGAGAAATTGAATTAATGTTTAGGTCTGATGATCCTTCCTTAGAAGTGGAAAGGTGAGTAAACTAGTGTGATTTAAGTTGCAAATCAGGGAGAGGGTGAAGAAAACTAGGAGAAGGTTAATGATCCCAGCCACACTGAGGCTGAGTGGGTGATGATTGCTCGATCACCCTACCTGATATGTGTGAAAGAAATAAAGATGACTGAGGGCGAAGAAAGAAAATCACAAACAATCCTGCAACAAAATAAAACACACTGCTAGAAGAACTCAGTGGGTGAAGAAGACTCTGGGAGTAAAAGGAATCATTAATATTTTGGATCAAAACCCTAATCCAGGGTCTCAAAGTCACATTTTAATTCCACATCCCATTCCCATTCTGATATGTCTATCCACGGCCTCCTCTACTGTAAAGATGAAGCCACACTCTGGTTGGGGGAACAACACCTTATATTCCATCTGGGTAGCCTCCAACCTGATGGCATGAACATTGACTTCTCAAACTTCCGCTAATGCCCCACCTCCCCCTCGTACCCCATCCATTATTTATTTATATACACACATTCTTTCTCTCTCTCTCTCCTTTTTCTCCCTCTGTCCCTCTGACCATCCTCTGGGTTTCCCCCCCCCTTCTCCTTTTCCTTCTCCCTAGGCCTCTTGTCCCATGATCCTCTCATATCCCTTTTGCCAATCACCTGTCCAGCTCTTGGCTCCATCCCTCCCCCTCCTGTCTTCTCCTATCAGTTCGGATCTCCCCCTCCCCCTCCCACTTTCAAATCTCTTACTAGCTCTTCCTACAGTTAGTCCTGATGAAGGGTCTCGGCCTGAAACGTCAACTGTACCTCTTCCTAGAGATGCTGCCTGGCCTGCTGTGTTCACCAGCAACTTTGATGTGTGCTTCTCAAAGTCAAAGTTGTGTTTATTGTCATATGAACAAGTTTATGTATGCACAGGCGCGATGAAAACCATACTTTCAGCAGCATCATAGGCACATTACATTAGAACATAAATAGTGTCACGTGATTGGCAACAATGAATTATCAATTGAAGCAGGTTTTATAAAAAACAAACAAACATTTATGAAACTCTGCTCAACAATAGCGAAAAGTATTCAAACGACTAACTTAACCGGGAGTTAACTGCTATACGGCAACTCTGGAACAGTTCTTAAAAGGGTAAATGTGAAAACAGTTCTTAAAGTGGTAAATTCGAGCCCAGTCTTAAAATGGTAAATTCGAAAATCCAAGTGTTTTACACAGTCAGTAAGGAGAGACTTCTCTGGAAATGGATTTCTTTGAAGACGTGATGTTACTGCTGTTTCTCCAAAGGATTCACGACAAAGGAAATAAAACGGCTCAAAGGAACTGACCTTTTCCTGGTGAGTGAACACTGCTCAAATTTCCCTACACTTGCAGGAGCTATGTCAGATACAGGTCACCATATTCTGAAGGAACCCTCAATAAGGCCGATCCTTCATTAAACTGCTGAACGACTCCAGCTTTATTCCGATCCTTCAAGTTCCCGTCCTTTAATAAGGTCTTTACTCTCCAATACTACTGTAAAGGTAAATCAAAGATACACCAACAAAACTGGCAACGATTGGTGAAAGTGCCAGCACAACTATTTTACCTTACAATAGAAAGTAGAACTCCTCTTTAAAACGAAACTGCGTCATGAGACAAATACGCAGCATAACGGAGTGACTAACGAAGCAAACAACAACTCAACTGAAACTAATTGTGTCACACCGGAGGTCTCCATTATACCTGTTGAGAACAGGTCATCATGTGACCTCACACTGGCAGGAAAATTACATCATGTGACCTCCACAAGACCATTACATCACGCTCATAAGACAGTCACAAGATACCCACGGGGTATGTAATAACAGTTAATTTCAAAGGTTTCAAAGGTACATTTAATGTCAGAGAAATATATACAATATACATGCTGAAATGTTTTTCTTCGCAACCAAGCACAAAAACAGAGGAGTGCCCCAAAGAATGAATGACAATTAAATGTTAGAACCCCAAAGTCCCCCCAGCTCTCCTCCCTCCCATGCATAAGTGGCAACAAGCAACGATCACCCTCCCCCACCGGCAAAAAAAAGAATCGGCACCCACCACCAAGCACTCAACTGTGCAACAAGATCAACAGCAAAGACACAGACTCACAGTACTCCAGAGACTATGCATTCACCCAGTGTTCAACATGTCACAGGCTCTCTCTCTCTCCCTAATAAGGGAGAAAGAGATGTCTCCATTTCACAGTGAGAGGGGAGACATAACAAACACCTGAACCAACACACATCAAAGTTGCTGGTGAACGCAGCAGGCCAGGCAGCATCCCTAGGAAGAGGTACAGTCAACGTTTTGGGCCGAGACCCTTCGTCAGGACTAACTGAAGGAAGAGCTAGTAAGAGATTTGAAAGTGGGAGGGGGAGGGGGAGATCCAAAACGATAGGAGAAGACAGGAGGGGGAGGGATGGAGCCAAGAGCTGGACAGGTGATTGGCAAAAGGGATATGAGAGGATCATGGGACAGGAGGCCCAGGGAGAAGGAAAAGGGGGAGGGGGGGGAAAACCCAGAGGAAGGGCAAGGGGTATAGTCAGAGGGACAGGGGGAGAAAAAGAAGAGGGAGAGAAAGAATGTGTGTATATAAATAAATAACAAATGGGGTACGAGGGGGAGGTGGGGCATTAGCGGAAGTTTGAGAAGTCGATGTTCATGCCATCAGGTTGGAGGCTACCCAGACGGAATATAAGGTTTTGTTCCTCCAACCTGAGGAACAACAAACACCTCGCTGGTTTAAGGTGATCAAAGTGCTGAATTGTAATTAATTGTACCAGTCAGTTTAGTAACCAAATGGTTGAATGTTGATGTAAGGGTAAGGACATTATTGAGTGTGGTGGTATGGGATTTCAGGCTTCTGTACCTCTTGTCCAATTGTGCCTGCAAGACAATGGTGTGGCATGGACAGTGGGGATCTTTAATGATGGATGTTCCCTTCCTGAGGTAGTGTCTCATGTAGATACTCCTGATGGTGAGGAGGGATGAGCCATGATTTATTAAAGCTGAGTCCGTGACCCAAAATATTAACGATTCTTTCTTCTCCCACAGATACTGCTCAACCTGATGAGTTCCTCCAGCCAATCATTTCTTGCCCCAGGTTCTGGCATCTGCAATCTCTATCAAACTATCCTAGAATTCTGAAACTTTCTAGATATTGTAAGTAAATGAGAATACTGTGAATACTTAGTAGGTTAAGCAGTAACTGTAGAGAGAGAACTGAGTGAGTGGTACAGGTGCATATCTTAACATCATAACTGGCTGGTCCTGACACAAACAGGAAAGGCTAGCTATCTGAAATGGCAGAATTCAGTATTACAACTTGAAGGCTGCAGCATGCCTAGACAATAGAGAGATACTGTTGCTCAAACTTACATAGGGGGATTGCTGGAACAAGGTAGAGACTATCAACAGAGCCATCAGTGTGGAAGTGAGAAAGGGAATTAAGGTGACAGGCACATGGAATCTCAGAGTCATCCCTAAAGATGTTTTTTAGTCATCCAATATGCAGTTTGTGTTGACAAACATTGCATATTAAAAATCTGGTTGGTGATATGAAATGAACTTGCAGTCTTCAGTTCACCTATAATTACTGTTGATTCTGGATGTTGGAGATAGAATATTCAAATACTATGTTTGATTAAAAGCATCCATTAGTCTTGCAAGATCATGGATCTGCGCCTGGAAAGTCTTCACTCTCCAGGGCGCAGGCCTGAGCAAGGTTGCATGGAAGACCAGCAGTTGCCCATGCTGCAAGTCTCCCCTCTCCACGACACCGATGTTGTCCAAGGGAAGGGCATTAGGACCCATACAGCTTGACGCCAGTGTTGTCACAGAGCGCTGTGTGATTAAGTGCCTTGCTCAAGGACACAACACGCTGCTTCGGCTGGGGCTCGAACTGACGACCTTCAGATTGCTAGTCGAATGCCTTAACCACTTGGCCACGAACCCACGTTTGCTTTAACTGCCTGAAAAAGGGTGGTTGAGAGTTCCAATTGGACTCTGACCTTGTTGTGAGTCTGGTACTCTATTATTTCTGTTATAGCAGATGTGTTTACTATTTATGGTGTGAAATTGTACAGCCAATGACAATTCCCAGCAGCACGCAAATACCAAATCATCTCAAAGTTCAAATAATCTTATAGGTGGTTTAAAAAAAATTCGAAGCAGCTGTGTGCTTGTCTCTGGTCCTCCTTGTATAAATAAGGCAATTCTCTTCACAGCAGCATGTCAGGAGTTTGCTGCTGAGTTGAAAGGCTCAAGATTCGGCAGTTACTTCAGCTGAGGGCTGTCTCAACCTCCAAACCTCTCAGACTAGTGCAGCATCAATGCCCATTAATCTGTGCAAACTCAGGTTAGATTAAACTTTGCCCTTTGATGTATTCTGCGGGGGGCACTGGAAAACTGAAAAGATCAAAGTTATAGATAACAACTATGATACAAGAATAAATGCAGTATGAGCACCGAGGACAAAGATTCAGTGGTTTCTATTTTACTGATCAACATCAATGGCTCATAGGAGAACTTAAAGAAAGCTCTCAGCATTATCTTCTTGGAGAATTAAAGTATTTCTAAATAAAGATCATTATATGCTTTTTGGGAATAAATAAAGCACTTGTACCCCTTTAGACAAATGTGCTGATGTAACTTCCTTCATCTGAAAGTTTTTATCAAAAACTATTCCAGCATAGTGATGTCTGGAGTCCAATTGCGAATCACTCCATACTTACGCATTATCAGAATCTTCTATAATTGTTTAGTCCCTTTTAATCTCAACTAATGTTCCTGCATTTTATCTGAGATCAGACTGTTGAAACTGAAAATCAAATGCTCACCCTTCAAAAAGAGCAGGTTATTCATTATATCACAACCATCATCCTTTCTTAGCTGAAAGTAGCAAGCATTAATTCATGAATGCAGAAGATTCTGCAGATACTGAAAATCTAGTGAATCAAAACGCTGGAGGAACTCAGCAGGTCTGGCAGCATCAATGGAAAAGAATAAAGAGTCGACATTTTGGGCCGAGACCCTTCAAAGGACTTTAATGGAAGGGGGAAGAAGTCAAAATAAGAAGGTGGGGAGGGGGATGAAGTGAGAAGCTGGGAGGTGATAGGTGGAAGAAATAAAGGGCTGAAGAAGAAGGAATCTGATAGGAGAGGAGAGTGGACCCTGGGAGAAAGGGAAGCAGGAGGAGAGTCACCAGAGGGAAGTGATAGGCAAGAGAGGAGAGGGTGTAAGAAGTGCTAGAATAGGGAATAGAAGAAGAGAGAAGGGGAGGAGAGAGAAATTACCAGAAATAAGAGGAATAGCTGTTCATGCAGTCAGGTTGGAGGCTACCCAGATGGAAATATGAGGTGTCGCTCCTCCAAACTGAGAGTAGTCTCATCATGGCAGTAAAGGAAACATGGACCGATATGTCAGAAATGGGAACGGGGATTGGGATTAAAACTGTTGGCCACCTGGAAATCTTGCTTGTTGAGGGTGGAAGGTGTCGGCAAAGCAGTCCCCAACCCTGTCAGGTCTCACCTCACTGATTCACCGGTTATTCAACTTACCGGATGGTACAATGTGCTAAATTGACCACTGTGTTTAGCCACTGGCAAGTAGTTGCCATGGTTTTGAGATGTTTAATGCAAGAAGCTGCTCTGAAAATAAGATGCTCATGGTGTTCCTATAATTCAGGGAAATGCAACAAAATCTTTCTTAATAACATCTG
The DNA here is from genome assembly GCF_963921235.1 of Mobula hypostoma. Taxonomy (NCBI): domain Eukaryota; kingdom Metazoa; phylum Chordata; class Chondrichthyes; order Myliobatiformes; family Myliobatidae; genus Mobula; species Mobula hypostoma. Next base: position 85,289,092 of record NC_086109.1, read on the forward strand.
TACAGCCATTACATTAAGCATTGGGGTGCAGGTCCATAGAAGCCTGAAGCCATCCGTGAGCTTGATCATTTGGCTATTCCTATATATTCTCAGTGCCCACCTTATTAGATACAGTACCTCTTGTATCTAAATATAGTGGCCACTGAGTGTTGTTCATGATCTTCTGCTGCTATAGCCTATCCACTTCAAGGTTCAACATGTTGTGTATGCAGAGATACTCTGTAATGTGTAGTTATTTTAAGCTTCTGTTGCCTTCTTGCCAGCTTGAACAGACTGGCCATTCTCCTCTGATTTCTTTCATTAACAAGGCATTTTAGTCCACAGAACTACTGTTTTTTTCTGTTTTTCACACTACTCTCTGTAAACTCTAGAGACTGTTGTGTGTGAAAATTCCAGGAGATCAGCAGTTTCTGGGAATCTCAAACCACTCTGTCTGACACCAACAATCATTCCATGGTCAAAGTCACTGAGATCACATTTCTTTCTCCATTCTCATATTTAGTCTGAACAACAACTGAACCTCTTGGCCATGTCTGCATGTTTTATGCTTTGGGTTACTGCCACATGATTGGCTGATTAGATATTTGCATTAACGAGATGTACAGGTGCACCTAATAAAGTGGCCACTGAGTGCATGTTTGAAATGTGACTTTAATTGAGAATGGGAGCAGAATGAAGCCCACTACAGAGTGTTTATTCAGAGTTCACACAAATTTACTAAGTATGTGGGAACCAGTTTAGTACTTTCACCTCTCACTACTCCCACGTCCACTTACCAACCTCCATCTTGTAATCAGTGGCAAAGCGTGAAGACCAGGTAGTACACTATCTTGTAGATAGATTGGTTAATGCAACAGAAAGCTTACAGATCAAACCTGGACTTCTTTCCAGTCTGCATGACCGTACCACATTGCGTCATTGACTAATGTCCAAAGCCACTTAAACTGCTAAGTGCCAAGCTATATTCTTCTGACCTAAGCAACAAATCAGTGCCTAATTGTGAAGTATAACCAAGATAATTTGGTCAATTTTGGACAAGAAGAAAATAACAGTATTCTGGTGCAAGTTATAAAACTTTCAGGCTCTTTACTTGGATGACCTGAAACTTCAGTAAGTTAAAGATTGTAGGATGAGTTCTATGCAAAGCACAGATAATTGAACCCAAAAGGTTTCTTCCTCCGGGCAACTTTTCAAGCATAGGTTCGTGAATGAGCTACCAGAGGCAGTGGTTAAGGCAGGTACAATAGTATAATTTAAGAACCACTTGAAGTGGGTGGGGCTTGGAAGTATATGGGCCGCATGTATGACATTGGAACTAATTGAGTGGGAAACATGGTCAACTTGGATGGACTGAAAGGCCAGTATCCATGCTCTATTGCTCTATGAATCTAATTACAAGAGCACTGACATCAATTGAAAAGCCTCCTCCTATTATTCTCGTTTACGACATCCCTGATTGATCATTTTTATGATTCAATTCCACGTCAATGTGTTCCACCAGTTGCTCATCAGCCATGGCTCTTGATAGAATTACAAATTATATGATAGCATGATATATGCTAATTCCCAACCTAATATTTCTGAACATTGTGAATCCAAGTTGAAATTTATGCTACAGATGATCTCACAGTGAGTCACACAGCAAGTTAAGGGATTGTGCTTTGAAGATGAGATCCACATTCTTCATTTAATTGTTGCCTTAAAATGTCAGCAATTTCAGCTGAGATGAGTTGGTATTGATTTGAGCCTTACAATCAAGATTTACATAGATAGATCTGTTTAATCAAAAGACTCTCTTTGAAAGGTGTACCTTCCTTAGATTAATACCAGAGCAGGGATAATACAGTGGTATAATCAGTAAAGCTACTCATGATCTGGGTACGATGCAGACCTCTGGTGCTCTCCATGTGGAGTCTGCACACTCTCCCTATAACTGTGTGGGTTTTCTCTGGGTGGTCTGGTTTCCCCCATGTCCCAAAGATGTAGAGGTTGGTAAGTAACATAAATTACACCTCGTGTGTAGAATCAGAGGGCAGGGGGTTGTATGGGAGAATAGAGTGTAATTAGGGTGTGATTTGTGTAAAGCGGATGCTTGATAAATGGTACTGACCCAGGGGACCAGCTTTGCTGCTGCATATTTCTTGATTCTCCATTACTCTATAACATAGACCAACATAGAACATAGAATAGTATGGCACAGTACAAGCTCTTCAGCCCACATTGTTGTGCCAACCTCTTAACCTACTCCAAGATCAATCTATTGCTTCCCTCCATATAACCCTCATTTTCCTTTCATCCATGTGCCTATTTAAGGGTTACTTAAATATCCCAAATGTATCTGCCTCTACCACCGTTCCACCTACCTCTGACATTCCCCTATACTTTCCAGCAATCACCTTAAAATTATGGCCCTTGTATTATCCCCTTCTGCCCTGTGGGGGAAAAGTGCTTGCTGTCCACTCCATCAATGCCTTTTATATCTTATACACCTCTATCAAGTTACCTCTCATGTTCCTCCGCTCCAAAGAGGAAAGCCCTAGTTCACTCAAACTTCTCTCATAAGACATGCTCTCTAATCTTGGCATCATCTTGGTAAATCTCCTGTTCACCCTCACCTGCTCAGCTTCAGATCCTTCCTATAATGAGCTGATCAGAAATGAGCACAATACTTCAAGTGTAGTCTAACCAGGATTTTATTGAGCTGCAGTATGACCTCGTGGCTCTTGAACTCAATTCCCAACTAAATGAAGGCCAACACACCATAGGTCTTCTTAACCACCTAATCAACTTGCGCAGCAACTTTGAAAGATCTATGGATGCGGACCCTAGATGCTTATGTTCCTCCATACTGCTAAGAATCCTGCCATTAATCCTGTACTCTTCCCTCAAGTTTGACCTTCCAAAGCGAATTACTTCACATTTTTCCATATCGTGCTCCATCTGCCACTTCTCAGCCCAGCTCTGCATCCTACCATTTGTAATCTAGGACAGCCTTCTACACTATCCTCAATACCACCAACCTTCATGTCATCTGCAAACTTACTAAACCACTCTTCCACTTCCTCATCCAAGACATTTTTATAAAAATCACGAAGAGCAGGGGTCCCAGAGCAGATTGTGTCCCTGCAGATCAGCACTAATCATGGACCTTCAGGCAGGAGATGCACCATCAACTACCACCCTCAGTCTCTGCCTTCTGAGGGCACTTCAATTATAAATCCACACAACCCAGTTTACCGGGACAGGCTGCCGAATGCCACTCTGGGGGTACCTTCACCGTATTGTCTGCTGGGTTTCAATAAGTGACACACTATTGCTTTCTCAAACTTTATCAGAAATGAAGTTTAAATGTAGACCTTGTATGTGACAGTCATATCCCATGAATGAATTTAATAAAATGACTCACAGCTTGCAGCTGTCGCTGGGGAAGCACACATTCATTGATCTGCTGTTCAGAAATACAGAGGCAACAGTTTCCCTTTTACAGTAATCATGCAATATACTTAATAAAATCTATCCTGAGAATTTTGATCTTCTGCACACCCACAAATTCTAGTTATTGAATGGTCTTTGACCATGTGCTCACCCAAACCCGCTACCACAGCCTTGTATCCTTCCTGGGAACATGTCTTCGCCACCATCCTGTGCCACATAGCTTCCAGATCAATTCACAGGCTTGTCAATTCAAACCCTCTGAGGACCCCAGGTACTCACATTGAATCTACTGCTTCTCCCACCGCGTTCTACGCACCATGCTTTCTACCATGAGGAAGTACCTGGGGTCCCTATCCCAGTTGCTTCCACAGCTCTGGGATTCTCTCTCCGCCGTCTGCAATGGACTTATCTGATACTTTAAACTTCCGTTGGATTCAGACTTTCAGTCACCAGTTCTTCGCCTTTCTCACGTCCAGCAAAGATTGGAAGATTGCCCTTCTACAGACTACAGAACCTGTCATCTCCAATGCCAGTAGCCACGGACGTCCCTAGACTGCAATCCATGCTGGCCCCCTCAATAGTTCTAACAATCCCAATCAGATTCAGAACCTGGACTCCACCGCCATCAACCTGGTTTCCAACAAGCCTGGGCATGTTCAAAGTGCTTATTGCGCAACTTCCAACCCTGACTCCAGCCTGCATCTTGACCGACAGCACCTCCAGGCCGGGACTTCACGTGCTGCCGTTGGATCCCCAGTTCCCCCCCCCCCCCCACCACACCACAATCCTGTGTCTCTCAGGTCCCAGCATCATCTCTTGGCTCCTCGGAGACTCCACCTTACCCCCACCCCACTTTCCCTGAAAACCCCAATCGTCCCCTCTCCTCAGACACTACCTCTTCTCCCCTCTGATCCCAGCTCTCATCCTTGTTGGGTCTTCACCATTCCCTCTGACCTTCCCTCTCAGCAGAACGTTCTGGCCCCAGTAAAGGTCTCATCTTTGTACCCCTTTGCCCACACACGAGTGAGTTCCATGCCCACCATGACGTTGAGTTTTGCTTTTGCTGCCTCCATCTCCATGCCTACTTCTTTGACTAGGACTCTCCAGTCCGCACCAATGATCCCTTTTCCTGTTTTCAACCCTCCTTTTCTTCCTGGACAATCCACCCTGGTCTTCTGCCTGCTCTGGATCTTTTCATTGCTAACTGCTGATGAGACATCAGCCATTTTGACTTTACCACTCTTCTAACCTCACTGCTTTCAAATGCACTGCTGCACTCTCTCTGCACTAATCATAACCTCACTACCAACCCACAGATAAGGGCGCGGTGGGGGGGGAGGGTGCAGTAGTAGCCTGGCGGACTGACCTTGCTGAGGCCAGGCGATAACTCTCAGACACTTCCTCTAACAGGACCCCACTAAGGGCACCAGGCCATTGTCACCCACACCATCACTGACCTTAACTCTGGGGATCTCCCATCTACTGCCAGCAATCTCATAGTTCTCTTACCCCACACCTGCCTTTTCCACCTCCTACCCAAGATCCACAAACCTGCCTGTTCAGGTAGACCCATTATTTCTGCCCCACCAAACTTACAGTGCCTATAAGAAGTATTCACTCCCCCCCCCCCCCCCGGAAGTTTTCATGTTTTATTATTTACAACATAGAATCACAGTGGATTTAATTTGGCCTTTTTTGACACTGATTAACAGAAAAAAGACTCTTTCATGTCAAAGTGAAAACATATCTCTACAAAGTGACTTAAATTAAATACCAATATAAAACACAAAATAATTGATGATGTAAGTATTCACCCGCTTTAATATGACACATCAAATCATCACTGGTGCAGCCAAACAGTTTTAGAAGACACATAATTAGTTAAATGGAAATCTGTTTTTGGAGACCTGTGTGCAATCAAGGTGTTTCAATTAACTGCAGTAAAAATACACCTGTACCTGGAAGGTCCAACTGCTGGTGAGTCAGTACCCTGGCAAAAACTACAGCACGAAGACAAAAGCAACTCTACAAAACGTTTATTGAAAAACACAAGTCAAGGAGATGGATACAAGAAAATGTGTAAGTCACTGAATGTCTCTTGGAATACAGTTAAGTCAATTATCAAGAAATGGAAAGAATATGGCACAGCTGTAAATCTGCCTAAAGCAGACTGTCCTCAAAAACTGAGTGATCATGCAAGAAGGGGACCAAGAGACCTATGACAACTCTGGAGAGGCTATAGGATTCAGTGGCTGATATGGGAGAGACTGCGCAAACAACAACTGTTGCCCGGGTGCTTCACCAGTCACAGCTTTAAGGGAGAGTGGCAAAAAGAAAGCCACTGTTGATAAAAAACCTTACGTGAAATCTTGGCTAGAGTTTGCCAGATGGCTTGGTGTGGGAGCATCTGAAGTCAGCTGGAAGAAGGTTCTATGGTCTGATGAAACCAAAATTGAACTTTATGGCCTTCAGACTAAACACTGTTTGGCATAAGCCAAACATCGCACATCATCAAAAACACTCCATCCCTACTGTGAAGCATGGCGGTGGCTGCACCATGCTGTGGGAATGCTTCACTGCAGCTGGCCCTGGAAGGCTTATGAAGGTAGAGGGTAAAATTAATGCAGCAAAATACAGGGAAATCCTGGAGGAGAACCGGATGCAGTCCGCAAGAGAACTGCAACTTGGGAGAAGATTTTTTTCCCATCGAAACAATGACCCCAAGCATAAAGCCAAAGCTACACAGGAATGGCTTAAAAACAACAAAGTTAATGTCCTGGAGTGGCCAAATCAGAGTCCAGACCTCAATCCAATTGAAAATGTGTGGCTGGACTTGAAAAGGGCTGTTCACTCATGATCTCCATGCAATCTAATAAAGCTTGGGTAGTTTTGTAAAGAAGAATGGGGAAAAATTTCTTTGTCCGGATGTGCAAAGCTGATACTCAAGACTGTAATTGCCACCAAAGGTGCATCTACTAAATACTGACTTAAAGGGGGTGAGCAATTATGCAATCAATTACTTTGTGTTTAATAATTGTAATAAATTCAGACCAATTTGTAGAAATTTGTTTTCACTTTGACACAAGAGTCTTTTCTGTTGATCAGTGTCAAAAAAGCCAATATCTACACTGGGGTCTATCCCATACTGTTCCTACACTACATCGACGACTGCATAGAGGCTGTTTCCTGCACCCATGTGGAACACGTTGACTTCATCCACTTTGCCTCCAACTTCCACCCTGCCCTCAAATTTACATGGTCGATGTTCGACACCTCCCTCCCCATTCTTGATCTTTCTGTCTCTATCTCTGGAGACAGTTTATCTACTGATGTCTATTACAAATCCATGGACTCTCACAGCTACCTGGACTACACCTCCTCCCAACATGTTACTTGTAAAGAGGCCATCCCCTTCTCTCAATTCCTCCGCCTCTGCTCTCATGGTGAGGCTTTTCATTCCAGAACGAAGGAGATGTCCTCCTTCTTCAATGAAAGGGGCTTCCCTTCCCCCACCATCAACACTGCCCTCAACCACATCTCTTCCATTTCATGCACGTCTGCTGTCACCCCATTCTTCCGTCACCCTATCAAGGATAGGGTTTCTCGTCCTTACCTACCTCTCCACCAGCCTCCACAAGCAGCACATAACTCTTCGCAACTTCTGTCATTTCCAATGGGATCCAACCACCAAGCACATCTTTCCCTCCCCCACTTTCTGCAGGGATTGCTCCCTACGCGACTCCCTTGTCCATTCATCCCTCCCCACTGATCTCCCTCCTGGCACTTACCCTTGCCAGTGGAACAAGTGGTAAACCTGCCCCTACACCTCCTCCCTCACTACCATTCAGGTCCCCAGACAGTCCTTCCAGGTGAGCCAGCACTTCACCTGTGAGTCTGTTGGGGTCATACACTGTGCTCGGTGCTCCTGGCGTGGCCTCCTGTACATCAGTGAGATCCGACGTAGATTGGGAGACCGCTTGAGCAAGCACCTACACTCTGTCTGCCAGAAAAAGCAGGATCTCCCAGTGGCCACTTATCTTAATTCCACTTCCCATTCCCATTCTGATATGTCTATCCATGGCCTCCTCCACTGTTGTGAAAAGGCCACGCTTAGGCTGGAGGAACAAAACCTTATATTCCATATAGGTAGCCTCCAACCTGATGGCATGAACAACAGTTTCTCAAACCTCCGGTAATGCGACCCCCGCCTTTACCATTCCCCATCCCCCTTTCCCTCTCTCACCTTATCTCCTTATCTGCCCATCGCCTCCCTCTGGTGCTCCTCCCCCCGTTCTTTCTTTCATGGCCTTCTGTCCTCTTATATCAGAGTCCCCCTTCACCAGTCAATTTCCCAGCTCTTTACTTCATCCCTCCCACTTCATGTTTCACCTATCACCTTGTGTTTCTCCCCCCCCCCATTTAAAATCTATTCCTCAGCTTTTTTTTTCTGCCAAAACGTTGAAAACGTCAACTGTACATTTTTCCATAGATGCTGCCTGGCCTGTTGATATCTCCCAGCATTTTGTGGGTGTTGCTTGGATTTCTAGCATCTGCAGATTTTCTTGTTTCCAAATTATATCTGCTGTGGTTAATGTTTTAAAACAATAAAACATGAATACTTCCCGGGGGGGGGGGGGCGGTAGGTGAATGTCTTTTTATAGGTATTGTATATCTGCATACCTTGACTCTGTTTTATACCCCTGGTTCAGTCCATTCCTACCTACGTCCCAGACACTTCACACGTATGGATCTTTTCAATGACTTCAAGTTCCCTGGCCCCAATCATCTCATGGACGTCCAGTCCTTATTCACCTCTATCCCCCATCAGGAGAGCCTTAAAGCTCTCCGCTTCTTTCTAGATAACATACTCAACCTGTTCCCTTCGACCACCACTCTCCTCTGTCTTGCAGAATTGGTCCTTACTCTCAATAATTTCTCCTTCGGCTCCTCCCTCTTCCTTCAAACCAAAGGGGTAGCCATGGGCAGTTGCGTGGGTCCCAGCTATGCCTGCCTTTTAGTTGGTTATGTGGAACAGTTTCTGTTCCCAGCCTACACCAGTATCACTCCCCAACCTTTCCTATGCTACATCGACGACTGCATTGGGACTGCTTCCTGCACCCGTGCAGAGTTTGTTGACTCCATCAACTTTGCCTCCAACTTCCACACGGCCCTCAAATTTATCTGATCTACTTCTGACACTTCCCATCCCTTTCTCAATCTCTGGAGAGTTTATTTACTGATATCTTTTACAAACCCAATGATTCTCACAGCTACCTTGTCTATACCTTTTCCCACCCTGTTGCTTGTAAAAATGCCATCCCCTTCTTTCAGATCCTTCATCTTCACTGCAACAGCTCTTGGGATGAGGCTTTTCATTCCAGAACTAATGATATGTCCTCCTTCTTCAAAGAAAGGGGCTTTCCTTCCTCCACCATCAATGCTGCCCTCACCTCATCGCTTCCATTTTGCGCACGTCTGCCCTCACTCCATCCTCCTTCCACCCCACCAGGGATAGAGTTCCTCTTGTCCTCAACAAAACAGTCCTTGCAGGCCTAAAAAGTCGACTGCTTACTCTTTTCCTTCGATGCTGTTTAGCCTACTGAGTTCTTCCAACATTTTGTGTGTGTTTTTAGTTACTGAATTCTGAATCAGTGTGCTTTTCTGATATTCACATTCAAGGCAGAACAATTTAAAGCTTCAAAAAACCAGCTGGCCTAGGATATTGTCAGTGATTATTAAGCAAAATGATGCACCATGGACATTGAGCAATATTATAAATACATGGTTACTAATATTTAGACCAGTTAAGTATGGTGAAATGAACTACTTGAAACACACAGATCTCATCTTCACAGGTTATTTTTCTACTACACAAAATCCAGCAGAGGCTGCATTACCAGCAGAGACATATGGAACACACAGAGTCTCTGTGTCCTCATTTCTTTTGCATGTTAGTTATTTGTCAATCTTTATACATGTGCAGTTTTTCACTGAGTTATGTTCTACTGTAAATGTCAGTACGTATATGGTGACATTTACGTACCTTGATAATAAATTTACTTTTCAGCTTTGAGCTGCTGGAGTTTGCAAGTACTCCTTGTGACTGTAGGTTTCTGGTTTCCTCCCATATTCCAAGGAAATGCAAGTTGTTCATCTTTACTGTACATTTCCCTGGGTGAGTGGTAGAAACTTGGAGGAAAGGATGGGAATGTGGGGCAGATAAAAAAAAAGGGATAAAGATGGGATTAGTACGAATGAGTGCATGATTCCCACCAGTGTGATCTGAGAGGAATAGAGGGCTTGTTTCTTACTCTATTACTTCATGAGTGAGAGTACATTGCCTGTCACTTCAGAAAGCTGAGAATCAATTTATGATATAGGTAAATTTTAATAGAAACTCATTTTATTTAAATTTTTTTGGAAAGGATTTCTTTGATAGATAGGTAAAAGCATTGAACAAAGATTGGTCAGAGTGTCCAACCAGTTGACAACAGTTACTGGAATAACTCCTGTGCTGACGTCCTGTTCAATAAGTAGTGGGACTGATGGAAAGTTCTGTTGAATGCTGACCTGGTCACCTATCTGCCTACTTGAGGTGATGTTGAGAAGCCTCACTGCGTTGCTAGGAACCGGCATGCGCTATCCTTTGTAAACCAGCTCCCCTGAGATCTTTTGCTGCAAGTGGATTGCTGACTGGGTCAACTCACACTAAAATGAGTGAGGTCCTAGCCAAACACACAGTGTTTGCCTTTTTGTGTGAGAACAGAGGTGGGGATTGGGAATGAGCAATGAGTTAATTTTGCAAGCACAATTTAGGTAATTACTGTATTAGCCCAAAAAGACAGATGGAAGGGCACATTGGATAAACAATTAACTGATGGCAGAACTGGTCATACCATTTTAAAAATACATACATTTTTTCTAATGATTTACATAGAACCCTGGTACTAATTCTCAGCAATGCCCTTTATTGCGGTATCAGATAAAGCTGCTTCCTGGCCCAGAAAGGACACAGGTATAAGAATCTGCTGGTTCTACCTAAGTTAATCATTGGTGAAAACGAGGACAGTGGCGCGATTTTTCCCATGTGTTAACAATTGGTGTGTTACACACAATAAGCCAAGGTCAGCCTAATGAACTCTCTATCAAGAATTTTAGGAGAACATTGTGGATGTTGGAAATAGAAAACATTGCAAGTATTCAGCAGGTCAAGCAGAATTAATATTTCAAGTCAATAATCCTTTGTTAGAACTGAAAAAGTAAGAAAACAAGTAATTTAAGTTGTACAAAGAAGGAAGGGTGGCGAAAGCAGAGGGAATACTTGTGATGTGCCCCAGACCAAAGTTGACATGGTTACTATTGCTTTAAGACCAAGTAGGTAAAGACAGCAAAGAAATAAAGGAACAAACTGAAACAGGCATATCCAGATTAAATTCATCAATCTCAGGTTTGGATTTCAGCCTTCATTTTACTGTAGTCATTCCTTCTGTTCTTTCTATTCTTTCCCAGTTCCGAAAGAAAACATACTTTGTTTTTGTTTTTCCAATTCTGAGGCAACGTCATTGTTCTCTTACATTAGTTGTTCTCCCTCTAGTGATGCTATCTAACCTAAGGGCATTGGTCATTTTCCATTTTTGTTTCAGCTGAGTGCTCGGCAGCCTTTCCTTTTTTTCCATGAGCAATGAATGTTTTGGCTCCCAGTAATAGTTAAGTGGTGGGAGAACATTAGCTTGGATGATCCAGCATGATGGTGAATTGTACTCCTGGCATGATCCAACAGGAAGAGGAATCAAAAAAAGGTCTTTAGCATCAAAGTCAAAGACAACGGCATTGAAAATTCTGCTAACAATCTACAGCATCTCTGACAAATGCATAGCAAAGACTTTCCGATCCATGGTCACTTATCTCAAGGTAGATATGGTAACATATATGTACTTTAAAAATAAATTTACTTTGAACTTTAGAACTGTACAGTTTTGTATAATTATTTCCATTTTTCCATTTCATGTATCTTTATTTACAGTTTTCTTGGTACTATAATGAAGTATTTTTAAGCAAAGAACCGCCAAGGAAAGCAAAAACTCCTTCTGCCCCTCCTCTACACCATGTAGTCTCTATTTTCAAGTGTCTTGGTTTAACATCCCACCTGAAGCTTCACTTTAGAAGTCACAAAGCAAATAGGAATTAACAGAAAACTTCCATCATGCTGGAAGGTATATTGTTCTGAGGCAACCTCTCTTACTGGACATGCTGTCTTTTTTTAGATCTCTCTCCTTTTACGAATAACATAGCATGATGCTGAAGCTGATTCCAACACTTTGTCATATCTTCATTTCTCTTCATCACTGAATTCAACCTTGAATGGAAAAAAAAATTAAAAGACGAATAGAAATATTTCATAATCAGAATCTGGTTTAGTATCACTGATATATGTTGTGAACGTTGTTATTATGAGGCAGATGTACAATGCAATACATTAAAAATGATAAATTTCAATAAGAAATATATATTTAAAAATTACATTAAAGAAAGTGAAAAAAGAGAGCAAAAATAGTGAGATAGTGGTTATGGGTTGCTTCATTGTCCATTTAGAAATATGATGGCGGAGGGGAAGAAGCTGTTCCTAAAGCATTGAGTGTATGTCTTCAAGCTCCTATATCTCTACTCTGATGGTAGTAATCAGAAGAGAGCATCTCCTGGGTGATGGGGGTCCTCAATAATATATCCTGTCTTTTTGAGGCATCACTGTTTGAAGATGTCCTCAATGATGATAGGTTAGTGTCCATGAAGGAGCGGGTGCTAGCCTTTGTTTACAATTTATTCAAAAATACCACTACTGGCCTGCATAACATAACGTCTATTAGACTAAGTCTGTTCCCAATACCATCACCAGTACATGCAATCTTTTTTTTTTAGGAGGACTAGGAAAATACCTTCAGGCAGTCAGAACGTTCGTGTAATTGTTTTAATATTCCCATAAAGACTTTAAAAATTTGTATGTGTGCCATATGTAAAATGTTCAACATGCACTTCCTGGTGTAATCAATTTTAGATTTCTATCTGCCAATGTTTATTCTGACTGCATGCAGGTATTGAGCAGAAACATTTGTGTGGTTATGGAATAGTCAGTAACTATGATCTCATACCCTACCTTGATTACCCTTCAAGAAAAGAGAATTAAATAAAGTTAATTTTTAATATTAAGAGGACTAGAAAGGTAGAAGATGTACCATAATTATACTGAGCCTACTTAGATGTACCTAGCAGAGAGTGATCAATACCAAGAAATGTTCATTTGACCTTGGTGGGAATGTTATGCAGATTTACCAGAATATTATATGGCAGGAATTTGCAAGTCACTTTCACAAATATTAGGTAATGTTAGGTGAATTTTAAGACCACAAGTCATGAGAGCAGCATTGGGCCATTCAGCCCATCTAGTCTGCTCCACCATTTGATCATGGCTGGTTTATTTTTCCTCACAACCCCATTCCCCTGCCTCCTTGCTGTAAGTCTGAGATTGATGGGGTTTTTTTGTAAACTAAAAGTATCATAGGAGCTTAAAACACATTGATATAGAAATAAGTCACCAGTTAGGCACGATAGCCCTTCATGGTGGTTCAGAGTTGAAGAGCCTTTATATCCTTACTTGCTATCCTATTTCCTAAACAAGTTTGCCTTATTTCTCAACAATCCTTAAAGAGTAGTCTCATCTATTATCAAAATGTTGTGTTAGGTGCAACTTTGTACACAAAGTAAAACGCTTACCTTTCCTGTAGAAACTGTTCACATCTCAGTTCCCAAGTAGTTGGTGTGGGAGGCTGTGGAGGATCTTTCTTCTTTGTGCACACATCCAGTGGAAAAAAAGAAAGCAAGGAGAAGGCAAATAACAAACTGCTGCTCTCCTCTGAGTCTGGGGTCTCTTTGCTTATGCTTTTATCTCCTGCAGCAAAATGAAAATTCAAGCTAAATACTGATAGAATTGTAGGCACTATTCAAGGTACTGATTTGAAGTGTCTTTAGCTCTACAACTTAAATGTGCTGAGGAGAGGCTGAAGCTTTTTCAGGTTAGTTCACTAGTGAGTCAACAAGTAAAACAGGAAACAATATAAGAAAGGATGTGGTGCCATTGGACAGAATCCAAAGAAGGTTCATGAAAATTATCCCAGAAATGAAAGGGTTAATGTGGCTCTGGGCCTCCACTCACTGGAGTTTAGAAGAATGAGGGGGATCTCATTGAAGCCTATCAAATATTGAATATTGAAAGGTTTAGATAGAGAGATGTGCAGAGGTTTCCTATAGTGGGACAGGGTAAGACCAGAGGGCAGAGCCTCAGAATAGAAGGATATTCCTTTAGAACAGAAATGAGGAAGAATTTCTTTAGCCAGAGGTTGGTGGATCTGTGGCATTCATTACCACAGATAGCTGTGGAGGCCAAGTTATTAAGTATATTCAAAGTGTTTGCTGATAGGTTCTTGCGTTAGTCAGGGCATCAAATGTTATGAGGAGAAGGCAGAACAATGGGTTTGGGAGGGATAGTAAATCCTCAGCCATGATGGAATGGCACAGCAGACTTGATGGGCTGAGTGACATAATCTTGCTCCTGTCTCATGGTCTTATGGTTTATATCTCACCAAAGATTCTCATAAATTTCTACAGGTCTGCCGTGGAGAGCATTCTGTGTGGCTGTATCACCATTTGGTATGGAGGGACCACTGCAAAGAGTCAGAAAAAGCTGCAGAAAGTTCTAAACTCAGCCAGTTTCATGATGGGTACTAGCATTGAAGATACCTTCAAAAGTCAATGCCTCAAAAAGGCAATATCCATCATTAAGGACCCCATTGCTACCATTAAGGAGCAGATACGGGAGCTTGAAGTCACACATAAATAGCTCCTCCCTCTTCTCAACCAGATTGCGGAACAGACAATGAACCAACCCATGAATACCACCTCAATATTTTTGGCTCCCTTTTTGCACTACTTATTTAATTTCATTTTTTAAAATATATATACTTCTTATTGTAATTTGTCATCTAGTGTCCTTGCAGTACATATTGTTACGTACCCCGTAACTGGGTTGCCAAACCAGCAGAAATGGATCACTCAGTTGGAGTCTGGATTACTAGAACTAAGAAAGTTTTATTAAAGAAACAAGCAACACAGTAATCGAAAGGATAATAAATGCAACAGTTCAGCAATGTTAACCACACATGTGCACAGAATTAAGATAACAGCATCAATCAAGCTCTATCGTTGTCTAGGGGTAAATGACCAAATTTCAAAGTGATTCAAAGTTCAGTTCGCAGTAATCGTTGCCATGGCGATGGACAAGGTGGGGGAAGAGAGAGATAGAACAGGAACAACTGATCATTCAGAACACTGCTTCACTCACAGACCGGCGGGTTGGCTCACAAGCAACTTTTTGGGCGGGTCCTTGGTGATGTCACCTGAGGTCACCGACTGTGACCCCTCCTCCAGATGCGGTCGATCCTCTGCAGTGAACCCGGCACCCAGGCAAGGGCGGACACACACCGGGTTCCCGCTGATCGTACCTTTCCACCCTGGTCGTTGTCTGATACTTCTCACCCACTCGTGAGAGGCGCACCGCTTCCAGGGTCTCGTTACCTCGGGTGGTGTGTGTGTCTGTCTTAGCGAACCTGTCCCTTTTTATCCCCCTGCTGGGGTATCGCCTGTCCATCACTTCAAACAGTTCAGGGTTCAAAGGGGGAGCCGCTTCAGACAGCTCTCTCTCTCCCACGTCCCTTCATTACACATCTCCAGACGCTGCTCCATTGTTCCTTATCTCTCCTTCCCCTGAGGGCAGGTGGCAGACCAACTGCTGATGCCACTGATGCTAGCCCAGGCCAGCAAACATCTTAATTTTATGTGTATTCTCGTAACAATACGTACACAGCCATGCAGTGAGTTAAACATCTTCTCAAAAATCACCCGAAATGGAAGCTTTCTTTGGGATTTTTAATGAGATCTCTAATGTGTGAAACTGCAGAAATCTAAATAAGATATGTATTAAATTAAATACACATGCCTGAATACACTAATACTGCTGATTATTCTCATAACTGGTGTTAACCAAGGTAATACATGCATACAATACTTCATAACTATGCCCTGTAAACAGTGGGCTGAGAAGTGGCAGATGGAGTTCAACACGGAGAAGTGTGAGGTGGTACACTTTGGAAGGACAAACTCCAAGGCAGAGTACACAGTAAATGGCAGGATGCTTGGTACTGTGGAGGAGCAGAGGGATCTTGGGGTACATGTCCACAGATCCCTGAAAGTTGCCTCACAGGTAGATAGGGTAGTTAAGAAAGCTTATGGGGTGTTAGCTTTCATAAGTCAAGGGATAGAGTTTAAGTGTCGCGATGTAATGATGCAGCTCTATAAAACTCTGGTTAGGCCATACTTGGAGTACTGTGTCCAGTTCTGGTCACCTCACTATAGGAAGGATGTGGAAGCATTGAAAAAGGTACAGAGGAGATTTATCAGGATGCTGTCTGGTTTAAAGAGTATGCATTATGATCAGAGATTAAGGGAGCTAGGGCTTTACTCTTTGGAGAGGAGGATGAGAGAAGACATGATAGAGGTGTACAAGATAATAAGAGGAATAGATAGAGTGGATAGCCAGCACCTCTTCCCCAGGGCACCACTGCTCAATACAAGAGGACATGGCTTTAAGGTAAGGGGTGGGAAGTTCAAGGAGGATATTAGAGGAAGGTTTTTTACTCAGAGAGTGGTTGGTGCGTGGAATGCACTGCCTGAGTCAGTGGTGGAGGCAGATACACTAGTGAAGTTTAAGAGACTACTAGACAGGTATATGGAGGAATCTAAGGTGGGGGCTTATATGGCAGGCAGGGTTTGAGGGTCGGCACAACATTGTGGGCCGAAGGGCCTGTACTGTGCTGTACTATTCCATGTTCTATGTTCTAACAAAAGTCATGATACAAGCAAACACTCGGCATGTAAGAAAATTCCTAGGAGCATGGTTTTCTGCAAACAATTCTGTAAAGAAACATGTAGACCTTGATCCTATTTATGAGCCAATACGGGCAAAATTCCAGACAACAATGCATGAAGTTCACCACGTAACCGATTAATGATGAGATTTCTTTCCTGCATCAAAACTGATGTCCATAACGATGACCAAGTGGCTGATTGATAAATATATAAAGGCCATGCTTTTGGAGGACACACCACAATTAACAGCATACTGATGATGTCTCCTCATAAGGTGACGAAACATTTGCAAATAAATTGCCAAGATCAGAGAACAAAACTCAACCTAACAATCAACCAACCTGACCCACACATTTTCTGAATTATTTCAAACAAGAGGAAATTCATGGTGCAATGATATCAAAATAATGATAAATATAATACTCCAAAATATATCTACTAAGTGTCTACCAATATTAACAAAAACTTAGAACTCATAGATATTGTTATTTCAAGACCAGTTAGAGGATGGAAATGAATATCTTTCCAATCTTTCCACTGTGTGCTTCACAGGATGGAGATGGATGTCTTTCCACCATGTGTTTCAAATCAAATCAAAATTAACCCATGCAGGAAATTATATAAAAGCTTATGTACAGGAAATGATGTTCATACAAAATGAAATGTGTCTCTAAAGTAGGAGTTCCCAACCTTCTGAATGCCACAGACCAATACTATTAAGCAAGAAGTCCGTGGACCCCAAGTTAGGAACCCCTGCTCTAGAGGTTAGAACATGGAGTTTTATATATTGCACTGTACTGCTGCCACAACACAACTATTTTCACAACATATGTCAATGATATTAAACCTGACTTTGATTCCATGTACGTAATGCCTGCAAAATCATACAGATCAGGGAAATTGTGATGTTGATATGTACTGAGTGATTGCATGCAATCAACACATTGGAGTTCAGTGATCCAGATGTTAACCTCTCTTAACTTCTTACATATCTGAAATAAATTCACTACTAACAAGGGCACATCACAAATGAAAGCAACCATTAGGCCACTTGCTGGATGTTTTTGCTGGTTGTGTTGTAATTCTACAAGATAGGACATTACCTTTGGAAAAGTTCACTGAGTACAGAATTGGTCTGATAGATGTTGAACTGTTTTTTTTGCTAAATTAAAGCCACTGGCATTGTCAAGAGGAGGAAAACTTAGAAAAGGAAAAGTCAGACAGTTCAAACTGTTATATAAAGGAAGGGGAATCTAAAGAGAATGCATCTTCGCTGCAGGTATTTAAGCAGTAAATCTATTTGAAAGCAGTTTGCAGGAATTACAAGATGAAAAAAGTTAGCTCTATTTGTCACATTTATATCACATCAGTGAAATGCATTGTTCCGAGTCGATGGCCGGCAGAGTGTGGGATGTGCTGGATGTATTGTTGCCATGCTTCCAACACCAATATAGCATACACACAATTTTCTCTCCCTAACTCCCCATCTTTTGCAATGTGGAAGGAGACCAGGGCACCTAGAAGAAACCCATGCAGTCATGGGGAGAACGTACAAACTTCTTATTTTTAGCAATCACAAGAAAATCTGCAGATGCTGGAAATCCAAAGCCACACCTAAAAAATGCTGGAGGAACTCAGCAGGTCAGGCAGCATCTCCGGAAAAGAGTTAATAGTCAATGTTTCGGGCCGACCGTTCATCAGGATTGGAAAGAAAGAGGAGTCGGAGTAAGAAAGTGGGGGTAGGGGAGAAAGAAGTACAAGGTGGCAGGTGGTAGGTGAAACAGGGAGGCGGGAGGGGATGAAGTAAAGAGCTGGGAAGTTGATAGGTGAAAGAGATAAAGGGCTGGAGAAGGGGGAACCTGGTAGGGAAGGACAGTAGACCGTGGAAGAAAGGGAAAGGGGAGGAACACCAGAGGGAGGTGATGGGCAGGTAAGAAGAGAAGGGGTGAGAAGGGGTGTGGATACGATAGGGTCTTTTAAGAGACTCTTGGATAGGTACATGGAGCTTAGAAAAATAGAGGGCTTTGGGTAACCGTAGGTAGTTTCTAAAGTAAGTACATGTTTGACACAGCATTGTGGGCCAAAGGGCCTGTATTGTGCTGTAGGTTTTCTATGTTTCTAAACAAGAATAGGGATAACAGTGGGAATTGAACTCCAATCTCATAGCTGTGGCAATAAAGCGTTATGCTAACCACTGAGCTACCGTGTATTATGCTACAGTGTTACGGTACAGTTTTGAACAGAATCATAAATTCCACAGAAACAACCTGGAAGTCCTACAACAATATTCTAAGCTTCTAGAACATAGAAACATAGAAAACCTACAGCACAATACAGGCCCTTTGGCCCACAATGCTGTGCCGAACATATACTTACTTAGAAACCTAAGGTTACACATTGTCCTCTATTTCTCTAAGCTCCATGTACCTATCCAGGAGTCTCTTAAAAGACCCTGTCGTAGCTGCCTCCACCACTGTTGCAGGCAGCCCATTCCACGCACTCACCACTCTGCGTAAAAAAAGACTTACCCCTGACATCTCCTCTGTACCTACTTCCAATCATCTTAAAACTGTGCCCTCTCCTGATAGCCATTTCAGCCCCGGGAAAAAGCCTCTGACTATCCACATGATCAATGCCCCTCATCATCTTATACACCTTTATCAGGTCACCTCTCATTCTCCGCTGCTCCAAGGAGAAAAGGCGGAGTCACTCAATCTATTCTCATAAGGCATGCTCCCCAATCTAGGCAACATCCTCGTAAATCTCCTCTGCACCCTTTCTATAGTTTCCATATCCTTCCTGTAGTGAGGTGACCAGAACTGAGCACAGTACTCCAAGTGGGGTCTGACCAGGGTCCTATAAAGCTGTAACATTATCTCTCGGCTCTTGAACTCAATTCCACGGTTGATGAAGACCGTATGCCTCCTTAACCACAGAGTCAACCTGCGTAGCAGCTTTGAGTGTCCTATGGACTCGGACCCCAAGATCCCTCTGATCTCCCACACTGCCAAGAGTCTTACCATTAATACTATATTCCGCCATCATATTTGACCTACCAAAATGAACCACCTCACACTTACCTGGGTTGAACTCCATCTGCCACTTCTCAGCCCCGTTTTGCATCCTATTGTTGTCCCGCTGTAACCTCTGACAGCCCTCCACACTATCCACAACACCGCCAACCTTTGTGTCATCAGCAAATTTACTAACCCATCCCTCCACTTCCTCATTCAGGTCATTTACAAAAATCACAAAGAGTAGGGGTCCCAGAACAGATCTCTGAGGCACACCACTGGTCACCGACCTCCATGCAGAATATGACCCGTCTACAACCACTCTTTGCCTCCTGTGAGCAAACCAATTCTGGATCCACAAAGCAAGGTCCCCTTGGATCCCATGCCTCCTTACTTTCTTAATAAGCCTTGCATGGGGTACCTTATCAAATGCCTTGCTGAAATTGATATACACTACATCTACTGCTCTACCTTCATCAATGTCTTCAGTCACATCCTCAAAAATACTTCTACTGTAGTATTTAAATGGTGATTAGAAAACAACAAAAGCAGACATAAAGTAAGCTATCAGACCTAAATCGTGTGTAATTTTCCTGACATTCATCTTCGATTTACACTAGTTTCAGTCTCTCTTCTGTTGCACTGTAGTTGCACTATGAGTTACCAACTTTCTATAGACAGTGAATGCTGGAAGCACTCAGATCATGCAGAATTGAATCAGATTTAATATCACGAGCATATGTTGTGAAATTTGTTGACGTTGTGGCAGCAGTACAATGCAATGCATGATAACTGAGAGAAGAAAAAACTGTGGATTACAGTAATATATAAAATAGTTAAATTAAATAAGTAGTGCAAAAAATAGGAAATAAAAATGTAGTGAGGTAGTGAGTATAGGTACGATGTCCATTCAGAAATCATATGGCAGAAGCGAAGAAGCTGTTCCTGAATCATCGAGCGTGTGCTTTCAGGTTTCTGTACCTACTTCCTGATGATTTTATGCCTTACAAGGCGCGAAATGATAGACTGTGTGGCGCGCCACTCCTCACACAGACAGTAGGTGGCCGTTGACTCACAAAGAGTTCATCCACCCTTTGACAGGTTTTATTTTTAGTCCTGCTGGGTGCCTACATACCCTCCTCCCTGGTTAACCGAAGTGCACTGGGGGCGTGCCAGTTGAGTTGCCGACAATCCAACCCGAGACAAGTAGTACTGGGCTACGTGGTACCAGTAGCAAGGCAAAGCCCTGACCTGACCTAGTAGTGGTAGTAGTTCCTGATGGTAGTACAGAGAATTGTTGTGGAGAGAATAAACTGTTAATGCAGCAGGATGACAAACTTTCATCGGAACTGGTATCAAGCACGATCATGAGGTTTGCATTTCTCTGCGTACAATTCAAACTTTTGATATTACCAGTCAATCACATTATATATGTGTATTTTATTTGTGCCACAGCTGTTTGAAACATACACTGTTCAGGTCAGAAGCTCTAAACCAGAAAGGTAAATATTGTATTACAAATTTACTCTAATTTCTAATATTTGGTCACCTCCAATGTAGGAAGGACATCGAAGCTTTGGAAAAGGTGTAAAAGAGGTTTACTAGGATGTTGCCTAAATTAGAGAGTATGAACTACAATGAGAGGTTGCGCAAACTTGGGTTGTTTTCTCTGGAGCGGCAGAGGCTGAGGGGAGATCTGATAGAGGATTATAAAATTACGATCGGCATAGATAACAGTAGACAGACAGTATCCTTTTCACAAGGTTGAAATGTCTAATCTCAGAGACCATGCTTTCAAGGTGAACGAGGGCAAGTTCAAAGGAGATGTGAGGGGCATTTCTTTTTTTACATAGAGAGTGGTGTGTGTCTTAATTGGGCTGCCTGGGGTGGTGGTAGAGGCAGATACACCGGGAATTTTAAAGGAAGTTTAGATAGGCACATTAATGTGAGAGAAATAGAAGATATGGACATTATGTAGGCAGAAGGGATTAATTTAGTTGCCCACTTGATTACTCATTTAATTGGTTTGGCACAACATTGTGGACTGAAGGGTTTGTTCCTGTGCTTTACGTTCTATATTCTATTTCATTGTTTATGTGAATAGTTTTTGAAAGGAAACATCTGCATTATTCCTTACCTTTGATAAAGAAGAAACTGCCATCTTTGTCAAAAGCAAATACTGGCTTCCAGGGTGATGCCACCGCATGTGGAAAAGGGAGTGTATAGTGGCACAAAGTATCCCCATGGATGCTGTCCATCAATGCCATTGTGCCATTTTTAAGGATGAGAAGAAACTAAAAAGAACAGAAGAATTTTTGTGTAGGATTTCATTCTTCATATTCATAACACGAGCTCAACTTTAGTAATTTTCTTTACAGGAACGATGCTAATCAAAATACGCATCTCCCATATACACCAGACAATGAAACAGATGCACCACCATACACTCCTTCATCTCGAAATCTACAGGATTTCTTTAATGTTCAACATACCAAATATCTTTCCTTGCAGAACGTATGGAGGAAACAGAATCTCAAGGTAGGAATGGAAAGAAGAGCAGATATTGTACATGACTTGCAAAGTCTGCACTTTGACAATCTGGGCTCTCCTAACATAACGATTCTCGAACGTTTCTGGATTTGCACAATTACACAATTTAATGTCACATCTGTAAAAATCATGGACAAATAAGAAGTCTGTGACAGGTGCAAGTGATTCAGTGTACCTTTAAAGCGTGAGATATGTCCGGTCTGTGGAACTTAGTGCTAAGAGCTGGTTACAGATAGGTATACTGTAAGTAAAATGCTCTCCTTTGGAGTGACTTTTTCTCAGGCTTTCTAAAACAACTCAAACCCAACTGTGACCTCATTAGGGCAACCACTCCGCAGCCTAACATTGCCCTTACCCTTGAGGTTTGAATCACTCTCTATCAAGTCCTCTCTCCCAATTCTGAACATCTCAATTACAACCACGCCCCTCCACCAAATTCTTACGCCCACTACCTGTTTTCTTTCAATTATTTCACAAAGTAATCCACTGAACACGATAGATAAGTAAGGTCTTTACTATTGCAACACTTTGAGCCTTGTGTGCAATAGGAATTTGTAGCAACTGACCTTCACACAAAGTAAATACACCAGCAGCATACAACATATTCAGTGCCCCTTTCTGGACAGCAAAGAACCCCACTACAGTCAACATCAAGGGCAGTAAGATTTGCCCCAAAAAAAGGACTCACTGTAGCCAATTTTAAAATCACCCACCTTCACCGTGCAATGAATCTTCGTAGGATT
Source organism: Mobula hypostoma (assembly GCF_963921235.1). Taxonomy (NCBI): domain Eukaryota; kingdom Metazoa; phylum Chordata; class Chondrichthyes; order Myliobatiformes; family Myliobatidae; genus Mobula; species Mobula hypostoma. The sequence continues at coordinate 85,311,809 of NC_086109.1, forward strand.
TACAGCACAATCAAAGGCAATGCACGAAATAAGTTACAATGTTGGGATTATCATTCTCCTAGATCCTAATGTGAAATAAAAATCTCCTGCAGAACACTGCAGGGCTCCTCTCTCACAACTCACCGTCTTTGACATTAATTAAGTTATCCTATGTCTTGTAACCATCATGGGAAATTAATTAGCTGCTATTTTAACAGGGCCATTAACTTATTAAAAGTAAGTTGGTCTCGGGCCAGCTAGTGGTGCAATGACATCAGTGTCGGACTCCGGAACAAAGGTTCCCGGGTTCGAACCCAGTTGGGGCCACTCCCGAGTACGCTTTCCATCCGTGCCGGGTTGAGTGTCGAGATCACAACTCGACCTCGTAAAATAAAGGGAAAAATACTGCGAAATGTCTGTGTGAGGTGTGGTACCCCACACAGTCTCTCTCTCGCTCTGTGCCTTGCAAAGAGAAAAAAGACATCGTCCCGCCAAAATCGCACACGCATGCACGCACATACCAAAAGAAAAGTAAATAGGTCTCATAACTGACTCAGCGGTGAAACCCTCCAAACCAAAAAGACCATAAGAATAGGCACTTTCTGGATCCATTCATGTCCACAGGACTGAGATGCTGAAGGCTGTAAACATTATTAGATTATTAGATTAGATTATGAGGACATGCAGTCCTCTTTTTTTGTCATTTAGTAATGCATGCATTAAGAAATGACACAATATTCCTCCGGTGTGATATCACAGAAACACAGGACAGACCAAGACTGAAAAACTGACAAAAAACACATAATTATAACATATAGATACAACAGTGCAAGCAATACCGTAATTTGATGAAGAACAGGCCATGGGCATGGTAAAAAAAAGTTCAAAGTCTCTTGAAAGTCCCACATCTCACGCAGATGGGAGAAGGAAGAAAACTCTCCCTGCCATGCCCGACCACAGTCCAACTCTGAGCCGTTTGAAAACTTCGAGCCTCTGACCAGCCCTCTGACACCGAGCACCATCTCTGCCGAGCGCTTCGACCCCAGCCCCGGCCGCCAGCAGCAGGCAAAGCCGAGGATTTGGGGCCTTCCTTCCAGAGATTCTCGAGTGCACAGTAGCAGCGGCAGCGAACTGGGCATTTCAGAAGTTTCTCCAGACGTTCCTCCGTGCTTCTCACGTCCGTCTCCATCAAATCAGAATTGTGCACGGTACCCTACTTAATAAATACGATATCATTTCCAGTAATATTCTGAAGGCCAGTTGATACTATAGGGTATGAAATAGGCTGTTGGTTTAATCTGTTCGATCTTTTTCCATTAACCTGTTCCTGTCCTGCATTTTGAATCCTTTCAGATGAGACATCAATTTGGGCAGCTTCCTCGAGTTTTGTATACTATATTCATTTCTCTCTGTTCAGTTTACTCTTCCATAGAGTGATTGAATGTTGCTGGACATCACCCCCACTCCCAAATCTCTGATACAGTCCTATGTCTAATATATTTTCATCACAGACCAAGTAACTGTAAAAGCATTTAAACCTGATCTGCTTTATCAGTTTTACATGCTACTATTCTTTATATTATTTGATTAGTCAACTTATGCCTCATATTCTCTCATGCTGACTTATGCCTCATATTGTCTCATACTGGTCTCTCATGAGTCTATCTACTATTTCTCGGTTAAACATTATCATTAAATCATTTGTCTTCCTTTTCTCAGACTATTTGTGGGTTTCCCCCATTTCCTTTAGTTATTATCCATCTGAAATCAGCTCTTTCTTTGATGTACAATCCCTTTTCCCTTGACTTACTTGAGGTGACCTGCTATTCCATCCACTTTTGTTCTCTCCTGCATTAGTCAGCTGTGCACTTTAAATCCATGTTTGTTTCAGATATTCAGCCTATAGAGCAGGAGTTCCCATCCCTATTTATGCCATGGAGCCCAACCATTAATTGAGGGGTCCATAGATGGACCCCAGGTTGGGAACTCCCTGCTACAGAGGTTTTCTTTTTCTGAATCACACAAAAGGTTGGGAGGAATATGCAAAACTTTCTTAAGAACATAAGAATATAAAAAATAGGAATAGTAGTCGGCTATCTGGCCCAATGAGCCTGCTCCGCCATCCAAAAAGACCATGGCTGATATGGCCATGGACTCAGCTCCACCTTCCTGCTTTTTCTCCATAACTCTTAATTCCCCTAATATGCAAAAATATACCTAACAGTGTCTTAAATATATTTAATGAGGTAGTCTCTACTACTTTCCTAGGTAGAGAATTCTACAGATTCACTTCTCTCTGGGAAAAACAGTTCATCATCACCTCCATCTTATTTCCCCAAATCTTGAGACTATGTCCCTTAGTTCTAGTCTCACTTATCAACTTAAACAAATTTCCTGCTTCTATCTTATCCATCTCTTTCATAATATTCATAATAAAATCTCCTCTCATTCTTCTGAATTCCAAAGAGTATCATCCCAGATTACTCAATCTCTCCACACAGGCTAACTTCCTCACATAAGGAATCAACCTGGTGAACCTCCACTGCATCGCCTCTGAAGCCAGTATCTCTTTCCTCAAGAAAGGAGCCCAGAACTGTATACAGTGCTCCTAGTGTGACCTCAATAGAACTCTGTACATTTGCAGGATAACCTCTCTTCTCTTAAATTCAGGTTTCAAATTCATTTATTTATCACTTGTACATGGAACCATAGAGTGAAATGTATCATTTGCAGTAACAACCAACATAACCAAAGGATGTGCTAGGTGCAATCCACAAGTGTCACCACACATTCCAACAACAAAGTATGCTCTCCATATTTGCAAACACACAAACAACAGAACAGCAACAAAGCAAATCCCTTATCTCCCTCCCAACCACCTTCCCCCACCATGGACTCACACAGACAGACCTCTAGCAATGAAGGACGACATTCTATTTGCCTTCTTGATAACCTGTTGCACCTGCAAACCAATCTTTTGCAAATCAGACACAAACACTCCCAAGTGCCTTTGTACAACAGCAAGCTGCAATCATTCACCATCTTCTTTTCCAGGTGTCCAGTTCCACGGTTGTATGTGAGTAGGTTAGAATGTCCACTTGTCATACCCTACATCCTGGGGTGGATTTCTGATTGACAAACGGGCAATTAAATTATTCCTGTACTTTTCTCATTGGACCAGAAATTCCTTTCCACTCTATGATCATACTGATGGAAAAATAAATTTAGAAATAACAATTTGGTCCCTAATTTAGCAAAGAACACCTTACTTCACCTGGCATAATCTTCATATGTAAGTGGTAGTGAAGTAAAGGAATTTCAAACAGGCTACTTTATCACTGTTGCTTCTTTTAATATCAACTTAAGTGCATGTGAGTAGCACCAGCAATCAGAACCTTTCTACATTAAAGGAACAGCACTCTAATTGAACCAGGTCCCACTACAAATACAACCCAGCTTGCTGATCTTACAAAGTAGCTTTCCAGGCCCAGAAATTTAGAGGCTAATGTTTACATCCCTGAATTATTTTATATCTAACTGTGGATTTTGCAGATCACGAGGACTGTATTCATGGAAAACAGGTGTACTCAAAATACAATTCATGCTTTCAGAAGGAGAATACCAACCAAAGCACTTTTTTTCTGACGAATGATACAGTGAACTGTGTTGTGCCTGTACAACTATATATCAATTAAATAAAAGCACACACGCAAAGATGAGGTTAACTGGTGTATTCACTTTGCAGAGAATGAGCACCACAGATCAATGTGCATGGGTAAGTTATCAGTCAAAAAGTAGTGCTGTGGAGTCATTACGCTAAAAGAAATGGATCCATACATCACACTTCCTCCCTCCTTAGATTAATGTAACATAAAACTGTATATGTAACAAAACATTCAACTTCCCTTCAACAAACCAAAACTAACTTCACTATACTAAAGTTTCAGTCATTTAGATGGCGCTCTGTTTCTTTCAGGATAGCATCTCTGGACCTGAGCAGTGGCATCAGGTTTACTGGTGTCTTTTAAAAAGACAACTTTCTCTGTTGCAGGTGTCAAAAAGCTGTTAGTGACATGAGGCAAGTCCGATGGGTGTAATGTGTCCGTCTCGCTGGATGCAGTCAACTTTGGTGTGTTCTTCAGCTGAGCATCCAGTATCTGGTCCACATGACACCTCCTTGTATAACCTCCAACATCCACTGTGTACATCAGTGGTCTGGTTCTTGCAGCTATCCTACTAGGTGTCCACTTGACTTCTCGGTAATCACGCACTAGGACTTCCTCTTCAACTTCAAAGCTCCTTGCTGATTTATTTGGCAACTGGCTGAACTGGTTTATTCTGCACTTCCCTCCATATATCTAGCTTTAGGAGATCCACGTGAGAGCTCAGATTCCTGTTCATGCAGGTGTTTCGATGTAAAAAAGTTGTTCGCCTTGTGCTGAAAAGAAATATTAGATTAGATTATTAGATTATGAGGACACGCAGCCCTCTTTTATTGTCATTTAGTAATGCATGCATTAAGAAATGATACAATATTCCTCCAGTGTGATATCACAGAAACACAGGACAGACCAAGACTGAAAAACTAACAAAAACCACATAATCATAACATATAGTTACAACAGTGCAACAATACCATAACTTTATGAAGAACAGGCCATGGCACAGTAAAAAAGTTCAAAGTCTCTTGAAAGTCCCACATCTCACGCAGACGGGAAAAGGAAGAAAACTCTCCCTGCCATGCCCGATTGCAGTCCGACTCAGAGTCGTCCGAAAACTTCGAGCTCTGATCAGCCCTCCAACGCCGAGTTCCAAGCACCATCTCTATCCGAACGCTTCGACCTCAGCCTCGGTCGCCAGCAGCAGGTAAAACCGGGGATTTTGGGGCCTTCCCTCCGGAGATTCTCGATCACACAGTAACAGTGGCAGCGAACCAGCATTTCAGAAATTTCTCCAGATGTTCCTCTGTGCTTTCACATCTGTCTCCATCAAATCAGAATTGTCCACGGCCCCTATTTAACAGATACGATATTATTTCACCGGAGAGCTGTGCGCGCTGCATCGTGCTGCCATCTTCTCCTCCCGCCTCTTGTCCTCCTTATCCTCCTTATCCATAGCTTTAACAGACTTATTGAAGGTTTGGACAAATCTTTCAGCTAACCCATTAATTGCTGGGTGGGGAGGAGCCGATTTGAAATATTTGATACTATTTTTCTTCATGAATAGTCTGAACACTTCTGACATATACTGTGGTCCATTGTCATTCACAGTTTGTTCTGGTAAGCCATTTCTAGAGAAGATAGTCCTCAGAGTGGAAACAGTCTTTCCTGCTGTGGTTGACTTCATAGGAATGACCTCAGGTCACTTTGAATGAGCATCCACAGCAATCAGAAACATGGAGTCCATGATGGCCCAGCAACATCAATATGTAAGTCTACGCAAGTCCATGCCAGGTGAAGACGGCCACTCCCATGGGTGTATTGATGCCAATGGGGTGCATTTTGAACATTGTGCAATCCCAAATATGGATTCAAGTCTTCAACCAGTCTATCTATTCCCAGCCACCATACATAGCTCCGAGTGAGATTCTTCATCTTGACTGTACCCAGGTGTCCTTCATGCAAATTCTCTAACACTGGTATGCAGTTATACTTTATACTTTACTGTCGCCAAACAATTGGTACTAGGACATACAATCATCACAGCAATATTTGATTCTGTGTTTCACACTCCCTGGATTACAAATATTAAATATTAAAAATAGTTAAAATTAGTAAATATTAAAAATTTAAGTTATAAATCATAAATAGAAAATAGAAAAATGGGAAGTAAGGTAGTGCAAAAAAAAGAGAGAAGTTTAGAGAGAAGCAGGACATGAGATCCACACATCAGGGTTCTTTGACATATAGACAGTTGGTTTCGTCTCACTGAGAACTGCAGAAACATAGGATTACCATGAGCTGGCCTCCCTTGCATGGTAATGTCATAGACCTTTGACAATGTTAGGTTATCCCTTATTTCTCTTCGTATTTCAGAATTTGTTACCGGTAACTGGTCTATCAATGATGTGTGGAACACCTCTGCTGGGTCACAGAATGGAGACTTTTCTTCTTCAGTTGTCAGCAGTGGAAGACATGACAAGCTATCAGAATTGCTGTGTTGTTTGGTACTCTTGAATTCTATGTCATAAGATTGGACTCCTAAGAAGAGTGCCCAATGTTGCAATCGGGTAGCAGAGGTCACCGGATTCCCTTCCTGGGATTGAAAGTGGACACAAGTGACTGGTGATCTGTCGCTAGAGCAAGCTTTTTGTCCATATAGGAAGTGGTGGAACTTCTTTATTCCCCCAACTAGATTAAGGACCTCTCAGTCAATCTGTGCACAGTTGCTTCCAGTGCTCGTCAGTGATTTTGAAGCAAATGTAATCAGATGTTCAGATCCATCTTTCATAGTGTGTGACAAAATGGCACCAATGCCATAAGGGAATGCATTGCATGCTAGCCTGGTGATCAGAGATGGGTCATAATGGGTAAGCAGATCATCCGATGTTATTAGCCTCTTTGTTTCCTTGAATGCTCTTTCACATCTTTCTGACCAATCCCACTTTGCTCCTGTCTTCAATGGGTGCAGTGCTCTAGCAATATTTGGGAGAAACTGGTGGTAGTTTACAAGGCCCAAGTATGACCTGAATGGTGACATATTTTCCTGTTTGGGTGCACTGCTTCAATCTTCTCTTGTGACTTACGTAAGCTATGCTTATCAATGATATGTCCGCAATATAAGATTTAATTCTTGAAAACCTCACATTTCTCTCTCATTGCGTGCAGACCATACTCACTCAGCCTGTTAAGTGCTTTACCAAGGTTCTGGAGGTGCTCTTCATCATTCTTGCCAGTCACAATGATGTCATCAAGGTAACATAGTGTTCCTGGGATATCTTGAAGCACCTGGTCCATTGCTCTTTGCCAAATTGCTGGAGCTGATGTGACGCCCAAGGCGAGATGATCATATTGGACCAGTCCCTTGTGAGTGTTGATTGTGAGGAACTTCCTGTTTGACTCTTCTATCTCTATTTTCAGATAGTTATCTGACAAATCAGTTTTTGAAAACCTCTCCCTGCCTGGCAAAGATGCAAAAATGTCTTCTATTCGTGGCAGGGAATACTGCACAGTAAAAATACAGGGTTGAAACTTATGCGAACAGCTCTGGCCTTCCCTTTCTTGATCACCGGGACAATGGGCATAGCTCAGTTGCTCCACTCAACCATGGAGAGAATGACAGATGCTTCCAAGCTCTGACGTTTAGCATCCAATTTAGGACGTAGTATGTAACGGTCTGGATGCACTTCATAGAATTTTGGTGTTCATCCAGTTCAATTCTGGCCTTTATGCCTTTGAGTTTACCAATACCTTTCTCAAGCACCTTCTCATTAGCATTAAGCTTCGGTGACATTCTCTGATTACTGCTATCATTTGGGCTGCAGTTGGATGTTGATGACACATTAAGAACTTTGATTGTGTGCCAGTCTAGTTGGATTTTTCTCAACTATTCATGTCTGAAATGTGCTGACCTTCCACTTTTCAACATGTAAAGCTCTAACTGCTGTGTTTTGCTTCCATACATCATATTCACTTTCAATTAGCCTTTGGGAGGTACTTTTTCGCTTGCGTAGGTCTTTAGCATCATTGAGGTCTTTTCTAATGGTAGCTTAGAGAACAGTCTGTTGTAGTCTGCCTCTGAAATTGTAGATAAAGTTGACCCTGTATCCAGCTCCATTTTCAGTTTTACACCAGACACGTCTGTTGTGATCCATATGATTTTGCGATACGCTTCAGTAATGCTACAAAGTTCCAAGCATGGCAGCTCACCTTTGTCAGACTCTGTGTTGTTTAATTCAGTTTCGCATTCAGTCACTTTGTATATTTGTTTAGTTTTGTGTTTGAAACTTTTCACCCTGCGTGGTTTTTCTCTTTGGTTGTGCTTTTTGTCTGACTTGCACATTTCTTCTATGTGGCCTTGTCTGTGACACTTTCTGCAAACTTTTTCTTAGAACCAACAGTCATTTGTATCATGGGAGGAGTTACCACATCGATAACATTTTTGGCTTTTTGCACCATTTAGGGATAATTTGTGTTTCACATTCTAAACACTTTTTCTGTAGTTCTGTTACATGCTTTGCTGCAGTTTTTAAGGATATTGCAACGGTCAATGCCTATTGTAAGGTTAGGTTGCTTTCTGACAGTAGCCTCTTTTGAGTGCTTTGACCATGAATGCCATATACAAGCCTGTCCCTTAATGCATCAGAAAGTCCATATCTAAAGTCATAGTATTGAGAAAGTTTGCACAGTCCTCCAATGTATTCAGAAACGTTTTCATCCTTTGAATGGTTCCTTTTGTGAAATCTAAATCTCTCAGCTATTCCTAGAGGTTTAGGGCTCAAGTGATCTTGTAAAATTGCAATAATTTCGTTGAACATCTCGCTTGCTGGCTTTTCAGTAGTTACTAAATTGTGTAAGAGCCTGTGCTTTTTAGCACCCATTAAGCTAAGAAGCATGGAGACTTTCTTTTCCTCATACACATTGTTCACATTACAATATAGTTCAACCTTCTTGGTATTCAATTTCCAGTCCTCATTAGCATTATCAAATTTGTCAACTTATTTTCATTTTAATTTTGCTGTGCGTTTTTCATTGTGTACTGTGCAGTTACTCATGTGCCCTTTTCTACTGTCTCCTCTAATAGTGGTTCGTTATTTCCTCTCCCTGTCTCTCTCCCTTCCTCTGAATTCTGTTGTCTTGTAACCGTCAGTGCAGCTGGTGATATTCGCCAATTTGTTGTGTCTGTACAATCACTTATCAATTAAATAAAAGCATGCACGTGGAGCTGAGGTTAACTGGTGTATTCACCTTGCAGAGCGAGCACCACAGATCAATGTGCATGGGTAAGTTATCGGTCAAAAAGTAGTGCTAAGGAGAGTCATTGTGCTAAAAGAAATAGATCTATACATTACAACTTGCTATTTCCATGCCCTGAATTCTTAGAATACATGAATTTCAAAACAGATTCCCCACTGAGACAACATGGGCACTAATGTCTTCCTCTTTCATCTATTCTGATGTCTTGTCTTAGAAACCATACAGTAACAACTCATCAAAGAAAGACCATCTCAATTGTGGTGGTATGCATGAAGATATCCAAAAATAAAAATCAAATAAATATTCTGTCAGAAACACCTGGGTCTAGAAATGCCTCAAAGGTGGAATAAACTAATGCAGTGTAGGGAGTTTGGGCCCTACCCATATTTTGCTTTAGGCATTTTTGCTTTAACCACAGTAATATTCTGCAAGTACAAGGCCTGTGACATTGTGTGTATTATAAAATTTTACACATATAAGTATTCCTTCTTTGGGTAGCAGGCGGTGAAAGGTTGTGGGTGCAGGAGCACTTGGGGAAGGCAAAATATTAAATGAGGGTTTGGACCTACAGTTTGGAGAAGTTCATATGGGGAGGGGGTTGTGACCGCTGAAGTCAGGTCAGTCTTTGGAAGTTAGGGACCTATTCTGATTGGGCAGAAGTGAATGGATCAAAAAGATGTCCACAACAAAGGTGCTTTGGTTAGGTGCAAGGTAGTTCAAGAGTTCAAGAGCCGAGAGGTAATGTTACAGCTATATAGAACCCTGGTCAGACCCCACTTGGAGTACTGTGTTCAGTTCTGGTCACCTTACTACAAGAAGGATGTAGAAACGATAGAAAGGGTGCAGAGGAGATTTACAAGGTTTAGCCTGGATTGGGAAGCATGCCATATGAGAATAGATTGAGTGAACTTGGCCTTTTCTCCTTGGAGCGACAGAGGATGAGAAGTGACCTGATAGAGGTGTATAAGATGGTGAGAGGCACTGATTGTGTAGATAATCAGAGGCTTTTTCTCAGGTCTGAAATGGCGAACATAGGGCACAGTTTTAAGGTACTTGGAAGTAGGTATAGAAGGGATGTCAGGGGTAAGTTGTCTTTTTTTTTTACGCAGAGTGGCGACTGCGTGGAGTGGGCTGCCGGCGACGGTGGTGGAGGTGGATACAATAGGGTCTTCTAAAAGTTTCTTGGATAGGTACATGGAGCTTAGAAAAATAGAGGGCTATGGGTAACCCTAGGTAATTTCTAAAGTAACTACATGTTCGGCACAGCTCTGTGGATCGAAGGGCCTGTATTGTGTTGTAGGATTTCTACATTCTATGAAGTGATGTTAAAATATTAAACACTGATTTCCAAGATAAGGTACTCACTGGACTCCATGGAAACAAAATTATTTCATCTCTAAGAAGTATAGAAGCATATCTTGAGTGTTCTTACTTCCAAGCCAATTGTTGTGGAAGTGATGTTATGCAGCATATATACACAGTTCTTGGACTCATCAGTACAGAGTTCAAGTTAGAGCTACTGCTCTTATTGAATTTGCACCTACTGTGGCTTTGTTCGCAAGTCCTGGAATTTTATTGATTACCTCACGAAAGCCTAAATCACTGGCCTCTCTGTTGCATTTTGCTGAATGATTGTGTGTTTCTAAAATAAAAGTTAATATTTACCCGGCTTGAGAGTTGTGGTACAAGTGCTACTGCAATGATGATACTTCCTGGCTCTTCATTTCTGTACAAAGTAAAATAGTAAATGGTTAGGCTTTACATTAACACAGATCTTGGAGGCAAAACGTTGTAACACACGAGATTCTGCAGATGCTGGAAATACAGAGTAACACACACAAAATGCAAGAGGAAGTCAGCAGGTTAGGTAGCATCAATGGAAAGGAATAAAGAGTTGATGTTTTGGGCTGAGAACTTTCATCAGGACTTGAAGGAAGAAGAAGTCAGAATAAGAAGGTGGGGGGGGAAGGGAAGGAGCAAAAGCAGGCCAGTGATGGGTGAAACTAGGTGAGGGGCAAGATAGGTGGGTGGGGGAGGGAGATGAAGTGAGAGGTTTGGAGGTGATAGGTGGAAAAAGTAAAGGTCTGAAGAAAAAGGAATCTGATAGGAGGGGAGATTGGACCATGGGAGAAAGGGAAGGAGGAGGGGCATCAGAGGAAAGTAATAGGTAAGTGAGAAGAGAAGGGGTAAGAGGGGAGCCAGAATGGGGAATGGAATAAAAGAGAGAAGGGGAGCAGTAGAAATTACCAGATGTTAGAGAAATATCGATGTTCATGCTACTAGGTTGGATGCTACCCAACCAAAATATGAGGTGTTGCTCCTCCAACCTGAGAGTGGCCTCACATTGTGGAAGTATAGAAGACCATGTACTGACGTGTCAGAATGGGAATGAGGATTGTAATTAAAATGCTTGGCCATTATGAAATCATGCTCGCTGTGGACGGATTGAATGTATTTGATCAACTCCCCCCCCCCACCTTATTCTGGCTTCCTTCCCTTTCATTTTCAGTCCTGTTTAAGGAGTTCAGCCTGAAGCATTGGCTCTTTATTCCTTTCCATAGATGCTGCCTCACCTGCTAAGTTCCTCCACCATTTTGTGTATTTAAATTGGTAAATTGGTTTATTGTGATATATTCATGTCAGGAACATCTTGTGCGTCTAGTTTCTCTTAAGTAGGAACAAGCAAGCATTTGTAGCCCACCTAGCTCCACTTCTGGTCCTCTACAAATAAGGTCTGAGAGCTGGAGTGGGATCATGCTATGAAGTGGAATCGGAAGTGCAGTAAGAGCAGCTGTGAGGCACTCAGTTCATGACATCAAGTGACTCATTTCAGGGAAATGCTGAGCATTTCAAGTGGCCTGTCATTTTTCTGTGTTATAGAAACATTCAATAAGAATGAAAGGGGGGAGGGGAAGGGATTGGTGATGAAAACATAGGTGACAAAGGGTCAGAAGGCATTGAATCGTTGTGGGTAGAGCTAAGGAAATGCAAGGGTAAAAACCACCCTGACGGGAATTGTATACAGACCCTCAAACAGTAGTAAAGACGTGGTCAACAAATTACAATGGGAGATAGAAAATTGCATACCAAAAGAGCAATGTTACAATAGTCATCGGGAATTTTCAATATTAGCATTTATTTCAAGAGGACTCATCTATAAAAGCAACATTGTAATGTTGAGGCTTTATAAAACACTGATGAGTCCTTACTTGAAGAATTGTGAGCAGTTTTGGGACCCTTATCTGAGAAAGGATATGCTGACACTGGTTAGAGGGTTCAAAGGAGGTTCACAAAAATTAGTCCAGGACTGAACGGCTTGTCATACAAGGAACATTTGATGGATCTGGGTCTGTATTCACTGGAACTCAGAAGAATAAGAGGTGAACCTAATTGAAACCTATCAAATGTTGAAAGGCCTTGTTAGACTAGATGTGGGAGGATGTTTCCTATGGCGGGAGAGTCTTGGACTAGAGAACATAGTCTCAGAATAGAGGGGTGTCCTTTTAGAATGGAGATGAGGAGGGATTCCTTCAGCCAGAGAGTGGTGAATCTGTGGAATTCATAGCCACAGGCAATTATATATATATATAAAACAGAAGCAACCCTTCATAAATTTTAGCACCAGATTAAAAGGTTTTAGAATTAGTGCAGGGTAAGTTAAGCCATATTTTATTCAGAAAAGTTTGAACAATCATTAATGGTGCACGAAATCAGCATCAACATATAAACTATGAGCTTCTGCATCTTGAAATTAATATCAGTAAATTCCAACTTCCGTCCACGTACCTCCCTCGCAATGTTGTAATGGTACCTTCGCAGTGTGCAGTGGCTGTGATGAGGTAAACTGCGCCACTTTTGCAGGTTGCTACTATTTGTGATTTTGGATATCCATCCAGTGATGCTGAAGCAGCACAAGAACTGGGCTCTAGAATATGCAGACTCCTGATAGCACTGTCTGTTGAAACTGGCAAAACTGATATTGGGATGCCTAGAAGAAAAATGTGGGTTTGCTTTTAATAATTTTAAACCACAATCATGTTCTCAGTATTATTATTATTTTTATTTGAACAGTTTGCCTTCTTTTGCACATTGATTGTTTGTCACTCTTTGTAAGTTTTCATTGATTCTGTTGTAATTCTTTGTTCTATAGTGAATGCCTGCAAGAAAATGAACCACAGGATCGTATATGGTGATATAGGTGACATATAGGTACCTTGATAATAAATTCACTTTCATCTTAAATCAGGACAGCCAAGAACTAAAATTAGTGAACAATTAACAGCAGATGTAAATTCATGAATACTAATAACTCAAATGCCCAAATAAAGGAAAAACGTACCCATATACAAGTCCCACACTGTCACTGTCCCATCTGCAAGGCCAATCACCAGGAGAGATGCACAGATTTCCCCAGCAGAACAGGTGATTAGAGAAGCATTTGGCCAGACAATATTAGCTTTAGGTTCCAAGTCTGTGGACCAGCAGAAATATTGAAATTATCTACATACTTCTGTTTTATGCATTAAATCAAGACCTTTAATAAGTCTTAAGAGCCCACATTTACTTTGATATGCAATACAGCCAAATCTATCCATCTAAATTGGAAACAAAACCAAAGGCCTTTATAACAAGATTGAAAATGATAAGAACAAATTAAGCCAGGAAGCTATAATTAGGGGTTTGATCGCTTATGGATGGATCAATAGCTTTGAAGTGATAGAAAAACATAAATTAAAATTTAAAATTGCCAGTTCGTAATGTTAGATATTTATGTAGGTGCATTGCTTACTGCCTCAACAATTCATTTTATTGACTTCAGTGGAATGAATTTCAAAGCCACATTGTGTCACAGAGTTATACAGCACAGAAACAGGCTCGTCAGCCAATCATGTCAATGCCGTCCTTTTTACATATTTACACCAATCCTATTTACCTACGTTAGATCCATAGCTTTCTATATCTTGCCAATTCAAGTATTTGGCTAGATGCTTCGATTATCTGCCTTCACCCACCATCCTTAGGTAATGAACTCTAGACTCTGACTGGGTCCTGCTGAGAAAACACCCTCTCCACATCAGATCCCTCCCAAACTTTTTTCTCATGTTAAACGTAAACCATCTTACCTTGGATATACCTGCCATGGAAAATGAGTTTTGCTACCTACGCTATCCATCCCCTCATAATTTTATAAACCTCCACCAGGTCACTGCTCAGCCTTCTCTATACTCCCCAGAAAACAAATCCAGCCTATCCAGTCTCCTTATAACAGTAATTCTCTAATCCAGTCAACGTCCTGGTGAATCTCTTCGTTCTCCCTCCAGCACAAATAATAAGTTCCTATAGTTGGCAGCCAAAGGACTGCAGATGTTGTCTTATCAATAAAGCAGTAACACGATACTGGGGCATATGGGGTGTCTGGGAAGGGATAATACCTCTGGTGAAGAGACTTGTCATGTCCAGTCTGGGACAGCTCACTCACTTTTGATCCCCACTTGTAGCTCCAAGTAGCTGTTTACGTGCAACAGCAGACACACCCTGGTACACAGCTTCAACAGAAGGGCTAAACCAAGTGAGGGTAGCTGGCAGCCTCATACCCCAGTGAGTTTGACACATGCCCTTCCTAGCATGTGAAGTCAACGCTGGTGGACTGGGCGAATTACATCTACAGTGAGATCTAAGGGTCAGGAAGGTGGAACTGCAATGCTCCGTGGAGAGAGAAAGGGCATGACAAGGCACAGAAGATGTTATGGTCATCTACTGCAACCAAGGAAGAACCCAGTTTGTGACGCTTGTTTGTACCACTGGACCTAGACTTCTGGGGTCATGAGAGTGGAACTTCCCCAGTGCAATGGCTTTTCCACTTTAAAAACTCTCTGGCATAGGTTTCCTGATGTTGTCGGACATGATGGACAACCACCAATATGATATCCCTGCTCTTAGATTTTGATCATCGAGGCAAACATCCAACATTCCTTCATCAGCATGTTAACTACTTTAGGTGCTCCTACTTTCAGGGATCTATAGACCTTTATCTGAAAATCTCTCTGTTCATCAACATTCTTCATGGTTACATCATTTACTGTGTACATTTTAACTTTGCTTGCCTTTCTAAAATGCATCACCTTGCAATTGTCAGAATTAAGTTTCATTTGCCATTGATCTGTCTAACTTCTGAGCTAATCTATATCATGTAGTTTTATACTATTGCTATCCCTTGCTATCTATACTGCCAACATTTTTTTCTGTAATCTGTATAACTATATATCCTGCCTTCTATAGACACATCCAAGTCACCGATGTGTCACACAAAAATCAAATATTCTAGCACCAATCCAGCAAGGGTCACAAACTTCCAATCAGAAATGTTACCCTTCACTCCCACCAACACCTTATTACCAAGCCAAGTTTGGATTCAATTTGTCAGGCCATTTTGCAGCATTTTTAACTTTTTAGTCCCCAGATCAAAGCAAATTCAACCCACAAGCACGCACTTCAATATATGGCTGTAGTCGATAGTAGGCTTAAAACAGCATCAGAGATCCTGTGTGTCAGATAGAGTTTTATTTGTAGATCACATCAATGGTTCTCAACCACTGTTGGTGTACACACCTATCTTTTCTTTTGATCCTGGTATTTTCAGTATGTAATGAAATAGTATATGGCTGCCGCTCCACCATACACACAAGTCATTCGGTAGACCTTGGAGGAAAAATCATAAGACAGTTCATCAAGGCTACAAAATGTAGGCAAGAACTTCCTTGTATTTCTAAGCTCACCCTATAAAATTGCGATGAATTTGGCTTTTGACTTTATGACGTTACCTTTCTCCTAATGGTACTTAAACTAAAATTTGGTATTGCCTCATCACTCCTTATACTTTACATCATTACATCCCATTTTCTTGGTCTCCTTCATCATAGAATTTACCCATTCACAGTAATCCTTCAAGGGTATTCTTTATAAAGTGCTCAGCCAAAAATATTTTTAGAACTTCTGATATGATGATCAACGCATTACTTTTGGTGAGTTGTCATGTGCAATGGTGTTTTGATGCAATTTACTTCATCACACATTTGCAGTAAGGGTGACTGGATGTTTTTTTGACTTGACAGTGACCAATTATCCTTGGGAACTAGATCAATAAATGCAGCCAGGCAGTTCCTAAATGCAAAGGTCCTATCTGAAAAAAAATAGGAATCTTAATAAATGTCGATGGCTCATATCATTATGCTGAGCCAGATTCCCCGCAAACTGATTATGAATAAATAATCACACTCAAATCATAAGATACCAGATAGAATGTTTGGAAAAAATGCATAATAACCCTTTTTTTCTTTTAAAGTTGGGGACTGTGGACTGATCTTAGTTTACCCTACATATCTGTACTGACATTAGATAGCCGAAGGTGCCTTATTCTTTGTACTAATTTTCCTCATGTTGACGACCAAAGTATTGAGGAAAAACCAATCTTTAATCTTGCTTTTTTCCCTCTTTGTATGCTAGGTAAAATACAGAACATAGCATTTTAATATAAAATGATCATGGATCATGTGGTGAAATACAGGTTGATTTCCATACCACTGCGTTTCCAATTTTCAGATGCATAGTTTGGAGGTTCTTAGTAGACACTAGCCTAAAGAAATAAGCAAGGTGAAGTTGGGCTACCGAGTTCCCAGTCTCAGGCAAATTGTTAAGGCATGGGTCAAGTGGAGGTTAGAAGCCTGCTCTTTTTGCACTGGGAGTGTTGAAGAAAAATATAAACTGGGCTATTATTATGCATCTCCTTATGAATGGAAGAAATTAACACTGCAACCACCATGGGAAGGCATCACTAAGACTTGCCACCAGCTACACTCTAAGATTGTATAACGTAAAGGAAAACAAAATAATTGCTACTCTGGATCTGATGCAGCACAATAAGATAACGAACACAGTGATTTAAAAAACAATTACTATAAATACATAAGATAGCTTGTATACCAGAGATTAATAGTATGTCCATAAAGTGATGCAAGGTACAAGAGTATCTTTACATAAGGTGATGGATGGGAAATGATAAAGCCATGCTGGTAGGGGGTGGTGGTGTGGAGGAATGGATTAAGTGGGTGGAGGTGTTGCTTGTCGAAATAATTGTTTTTGAGTCTGGTTGTCCTGGCGTGGATGCTACATAGCCTCCTTCCTGATAGGAGTGGGACAAATAGTCCATGAGCAGGGTGGCTGGGATCTTCATATCGCAGGCCAGTTTGCGGTACCTTTATGCTGTAGGTGATGATGAGTAGGCTTGGGCCAGTGATGCATTGGGCAGTTTTGACTACCCATTGTAGAGCCTTCTTGTCAGTTGCAGTGCAGTTTCTGTACCATGCAGTGACCTACCATGTCACAAGGCTCTACTAACACTCCCTTCGTGTGGGCTTCAAAGGAAGACAACTGAAAGAGAGCTTTACCCTTTGATTGAAGAGAAACATAGAAACATAGAAAACATACAGCACAATACAGTCCCTTCGGCCCACAAAGCTGTGCCGAACATGTCCCTACCTTAGAACTACCTAGGCTTTACCCATAGCCCTCTATTCTTCTAAGCTCCATGTAGCCATCCAGGAGTCTCTTAAAAGACCCTATTGTTTCCGCCACCGCCACTGGCAGCCCATTCCACACAGTCACCACTCTCTGTGTAAAAAAAACTTACCCCTGACATCTCCTCTATACCTAAGAGGATGTTTTACAATGTCACGAAAAGAATAAGGAGCACCTTACCGGCTTGAGTTTTCTGCTCCAGACCAACTGGAAGTAGCCGTCCAAGGTTCAGAAAATGAAATGTTGGTTGACTGTAATATTTATAAAAAAACATTTGTTTTGACCTTCTTTATTTTACAGAAAAATTAATCAAAATATGTATATGCTATGGTACAAATGCAATAATTACTTAAACAGTGGTAGTGGGTGGTGGCTCCATATGTCACTACTACAGGGCGTGACGACCCTGCCTTACACGAATCCTGGACTCAGCCAGCTCTGGCTGACAGTACCCGGTATGGACCCCTATCCAGGATTACGGATTGCACTGCTTTGTGGGTATCTTCGGGAGAAGAGAAGGCTAAGGAGTAAACCCTACACAAATCCAGAGTGGAGCCCCTAAAGTAGTTGAATGACATATCACGTCACCTCCCGGCAGATCCTTAAGCCAAGCTGATGCCAAATGTACTGCTTCGCATTCCTTTGGACCACACCTGCGAGGCCGAGAGGGGGAAATTGATGTCTGGGCAGTCCAGGATCTCCATTTTCATCACTCAGGTCTGCGGCCCGGAGAGGGCATTACCAATGCAGAGGAAAAACGAACTCGACTGTGGTCAGCCAGAAGAGAGAGAAGGAAAGCTGCAGCAGTGACTACCCAGCCGCAGCCATCAGCCTTCGTGTGCAGCAGCTGTGCCAAGGACTGCAGCTCAAAAATCGGCTTATTCAGCCACAGCTGACGCTGTTCCACACCCAGCTGAGTCCTAAACCAGACGCATCCATTGTCTACTTAGACAGACGGAGCCATTATTAGTGGTACAAGTCATGCAGCACGGAAACTGACCCTTTGGTGCAAATCTTCTACACTGACCATGTTGCCCAGGAAGCCTGTCCCATCTGCCTACATTCAGCCCTTAACCCTTCAATCCTTTTATCCTTGTACTTAACTAAATGTCTTTTAAAGGTTACTATCAGTATCTCTAGCAGTTCATTCCAGGTAGGCACTACCTTTGTGTGAAAAAGCTGCTCCGAGGTCCTTTTTAAATCTATCACCTCTGATGTTAAACCTATGCTCTCTTGTTTTTAGGACACCCCTCTCACCCTGTCACTACCCCTAATGATCAAAGATCACGATCCACGACCAAAGATGTGTTCAAAATAAATCCATCCAATTATCTGCTGAATGTACTAAAAGTGATCTTAGTGTATACTTACCACTGTAGTTATCATCTATGTTAAATTCTTACTACAGACCAATGTATATGATGTAAAGTTCAATCATCTTATCAACATTACATATCTCTGGGATGTGGGCTGAAACTGGAGCACCCAGGGAAAACCCATGTGGTCACATACAAACTCCACACAGACTGGACTGGAGTTCAGTACTGGACCTGGGTCACAGGAGCTGTGAGGCAACAGCACTATAACACCAATTGCCCACCACTGAGAACATCTACCATAAATGCTGCCTGGGCAGGGTGAAAAGCATTATCAAGAATGCATTTCACCCTAACCATGGACTTTTTACTCTCCTCCCACCCGGTAGGTGCTACAGGAGCCTCCGCTCCCGCTCCCGCACCAGCAGGCACAGGAAGAGCTTCTTCCCTGAGGCTGTGACCCTGCTGAACCTCACATTACAGCGCTAAGCAGTATTGCACCCATATTGTACTGTCTCAGTGCTTTTATATTTGTGTACTGTAGCACTGACTTTTTATTTGCAGTTATTTTGTAAATAACACTATTCTTTGCATTTCTGGTTGGATGCTAACCGCACTTCATTGGCTTTGTATCTGTACTTGGCACAATGACAATAAAGTTGAATCTAATCTAATAAGTGGCACCACCATTCGATCGCATTACATGATCATTACTGAATTGTCGTTTGTAGGAGCTTGCTGCATACAAATTGCCAGCTATGTTCAAATTATCTGCCATGTTACCGAGATTTCAGAGCTAATAACACTACAAGAAGTAGTTTATTAGCCATAAACGCTTCACAAAACCCCAGAAGGGATGTAAATAGTGCAGAATGAAAACAAACCTTTCTTTTAATTCTGCTACTTTGATGTTAACATGTTAAAGTGAAAATATTAATGATAAAAAAAACCTCTGCTTTTCTTCACTTTCTTCTATGGTGTCTTTAGATAGATAGGTCTCATACATTTCTTCAAATACTTTTTGTTCTGCATTCCATTGTTGCGTGGTAATAACGTGGTTTTGACCTGTACCAATAATGTTTCCATCATCAAGCTTCAGAAGAGCATCAAATGTATTTTTCCATAGGCAATCTATATAAAAATCGAAACATTAATATCAAATTAATGTTGATTAATATGTATTTAATGATAAGGGCTGACAATCCCAAGAAATCCCATTTTCTTGGGATTGGAAAGAATGACTTGGTGTTCCTTGATATTTTGTTTCCCATTCATACTGGGGATCTGCTTAACCATCTGCCCACTCTCTGGAACATTACTTATTTTCTAAATGACCCATGAAAATGGAGTGAGAAAGGAAAAGAATGCAAAGGGAATGAAGAATCTTCTCCCACTCAACTAATTATCGATCATAGTTGCTTCGATAATCGATAATAATTATCGAAATGCCTGCTTTGCTGCCGCTGCTACTGTGCCATCGAGAATCTCCGGAGACGAAGGCCCCAAATCCTCGGCTTTGTGTATCGCCTGTTGCCGGGGCCGGGGTCGAAATGCTCGGCAGAAATGGTGCTCAGTGCTCGGTGTCGAATAGGTGGTCGGAGGCTCGGAGTTTTCGGACGGACTTGGAGTCGGATTGTGGTCGGATGCTTCCGGGATTCTGCATCAGCAAGTTGGCGGCGCTGGAGGTTTACTGTCTGCGTGAGATGATGGGACTTTCGAGAGACTTTGAGACTTTTACTGTGCCATGGTCTGTTCTTATCAAATTACAGTATTGCTTTGCACTGTTGTAACTATATGTTATAATTATGTGGTTTTTGTTAGTTTTTAAGCCAGTTTGTCATGGGTTTTCGTGATATCATTCTGGAAAAACATTTTATCATTTCTTAATGCATGCATTACTAAATGACAATAAAAGGGGACTGTGTGTCCTCATAATCATAATATATATTCTCCAGTTGTCTGTTCTTTGGTTTTATTTCATCTTATAACCTCTTCATTTGTATTACTTCTCTGCTCGACTGGAAGATTGTGATTTAAACTACTAACCCTATCTCTCCCTCAACAAATGTTTGTCTGATCTACCTTTTCCAATGCTTACACTTTTCTTCAGATTCATAATGTCTATTGATTTTTGCATCAGATATAGTATTTGATGGTGGGTGAAACATTACTGAACAAATAGAACAAAATGATTTATGGAGAAATCTGCAGAGCAAATGGCATCCAACATGGACATTTTCATAAGTCTTGGAAGGGACCACAGAATCAGAATTTAGCCTACGGAAAGAACATAGGTTTACTGCATAAAAATGTCATACTACAACCTATGATCTCACATTCAAGGACTCTACAACTCATATTGAGTATTATTTATTTATTTTTTTTTGTATTTGCACAAATTGTCTTTTTTACACATTGACTGTCATTCATTGTGAGTAGTTATTTTTATTGATTCTACTGTACTTTGATCTACTGTGAATGCCTGTAAGAAAAAAAAGTCAGGGTCGTATATGGTGACATAATCATACTCTGATAATAAATTTACTTTGAACTTTGCACTGTGATTTGATTATAAGTATTTACAAATCATGTTTATAGGTGGCACATTAAGGGAAAACTACGTAAAATGAAAACTGTTCTAAAAAGGGGTAGAGGAACAAAGGAACCTGTGTCCATATGTACACGCATTATTGAACGTGGAAGAACAGTTTGAAAAGGCAGTAAATAAAGTGTATGCAGTTCAAGGCTTTCTCGATGAGGTACTGGATATAAAAGTAGGATATTATGGTGAACTGTTATAAAACATTGGATCCTGTCTCAGTTGGAGTAGTGCCTAGAGCTCCTTTCATTATAGGGAGGATGTGATGGCGTTTGAAAGGATGCAGGAAAGGTTTATGAGGATTGTTTCTGGAATAAGGAACAACAGTTACAGGGACAGATTAGAGAAGTATTGAAACAGATAGAAGTGAAGTAAATAAAATGATGAAAGGTCCTAACAGAATGAATAGTGGGAGGATGTTCCCATCTGTGGAGGGGCTGAGTACTCAAGATTACAGATATAAAATAATGAGGAAGAGAATTAAGAGGAACACGAGAATATTTTTTTTTAAATGCAAAATGTGCTTGGAATCTGAAATGCTCTGCAGAAGTGGTGGAGGTAAATTCCACTGTCGACTTCAAGAAGTAATTGGCTAAACATATTTCTTGAAGGGGAAAAAAATGTAAGACTACAGAGAAAGGACCAGGGTGTGCAACGATATATTTGCTTGTGTTGTAACCCTTCAATGAATTACACGAATAATGCATTTTAGGTCAGAGGTGGTGAGGGGGCGGCCAATTCACATTTTAAAGATTCTATTTTTTGCAGTAAATGAAAATTGAAAAATGCAAAAAATATGGAATTACTTTCAAAATATAGTTTCTAATTAACTGTAAGGATTAATTATTCACATAGTAATTACCATTCAAAGTTGCCTAACTTTATGCCTACACTATCCAGAAAACAAGTGCAGAATTTGTTTAATGGAAGTAAATGTACCCCTCTGTTACCCAGGTGGAGAATTCAAGGTAATGATAACATTATCGGACAATATATGTAGTGTATTTTCGAAAATTCAGTAAGAAATTCATGGATACGCAACATATTACCAAATGCATGTGTATGACATTTTTTGCATGCACCGTTTTACATCACTTTGCATCATATTGCAAGTGCTGGCACTCAGTCAATTTTCCTGTACCTCACCCAATACACAATTTCTCAGAAATAAACCCAGGGCTGAGAGCTGAAAACTGAGGGATGTAGTCACCTCCCTTTGTGTTATATTTATATATGCGGACTGTTGTCAGGAACACTTTCCCATTCCTAGCTCATACTAAAACTTGTGCTAATATCAACTCTTTCAAAATTTAAAAAAGTCATTCTATTAAGGTAGGTGGCCTTTTACAAATGGACAAATCAAGCGACATTGTGTTACACATGAAATTCATTAGAAATCCCATTACGTATTCCTGATTATGAAGATATTTTGATGCTGCACTCTGATAAGAAACAGTTGTAAGTATGAACTCATGGAAATAATTCTGTACGTACCTGTGATCTGCCTGGGCCTTACTTTCAACACCAGAACCGGAGGTGACAATTTAATATCTTGTGGATTTGGAGGATTCATTTGCTAAAATAAAATAATATTTTCATTATAATAATAATTTTTAAATTTCTATTTTAAAAATAAACTGT
The DNA here is from genome assembly GCF_963921235.1 of Mobula hypostoma. Taxonomy (NCBI): domain Eukaryota; kingdom Metazoa; phylum Chordata; class Chondrichthyes; order Myliobatiformes; family Myliobatidae; genus Mobula; species Mobula hypostoma. The sequence continues at coordinate 85,334,833 of NC_086109.1, forward strand.
GTTCTAGATAGATTAATCAGACTAAGTTAATTGTTTATATTAAACTGCTTATTTCTGAATGCCCATTATAATCCAGAAGTTGGTCTGCATAAAATGTCAACACTTCATAAATGAACTGCATCAAAAGTAAACCGTTACTCTCTGAGTCAATAGTTTTTTTATTTATTGAGATACAGCGTGGAATAGGCCCTTCCGGCCCTTCAAACTGCGGTGCCCAGTAACCCCCAATTTAACCCTAGCCTAATTACGGTACAATTTGTCATGACCAATTAACCTACTAACCGCTACATCTCTGGATTGTAGAAGGAAACCAGAAGATCTGGAGAAACCCACACATTTCACAGGAGGGGCATACAGACTCCTTGCACTTGGCGTTGGAATTGAAATCTGACACCCCCCAAGCTATATTAGTGTCATGCTAACCACTACACTACAGTGACGTCTTAAAAAGGTAAAAAGATTTCTCACATATACATCAAAGCATTAAAATATACAGTGAAATGTATTATTTGTTTCAACAACCAACACGGTCCAAATACCTGCTGAGCAACCCGCAAGTGTGGCCATGCTTCCGGAAACAATATAGCATGCCCAAAACTTACTAACACTAATTCATATAACTTTTAAATGTGGGAGCATGTGGAGGAAACAAACACAGTCACAGGGTGAACATAAAAACTCCTTACCGACAGTGGCAGGAATTGAACCCTGATTATTGACCATTGGCACTGCAATAGCACTGTGCTAACCACTAGGTTACCATGCCAACTGACTGGTAATCTATGAAAGTGTTGGAAGCAACAATGAGCCTCAATCGACTTCAGGAAAATTTCCTTTAAAAGTGTATACCTGTCATTTGCTTTAATCAGATAATTCAGGAAAGTAGGAAGCCACCATAACTGACATCTAATCCTCTATATCTTACAAGCTTTAACTTTAGTGCTCCATTGTGTTGCTTCACAATATCATCCTTAGAATAGAATAACTTGAGTAAAGACACAGCAATAAGAACTTATAAAATGTATAAGGCATTGTTTATGTGGATCTGTTTTAATATGCAATACTGTGAACTTCATGCACTTTTAAGTTGCAAGGTGCAAAATTAACAAATCTGGAATGCTTACACTGCACATTTTAATGTGGAGAAGATTTTGATTTGGCAAAGGACTTATATGTGTATATAAAATCAAAACAGCAAGCAATGTGCATTCAGCTGACAAAGCAACCTAACATGCAGAATCAACTGCAATTCTAGCAATAAATAGAACTGTGTTGGAAATGTAAAGTTTTTAATCCTTTCTCCCCACTTAAATGTGAACAAAATCAAGTTAATCCAGTTTGATTTGCAGAAACGTTTTTAATGTAACCAGTTAGTGACTTCCCATAGCAGAATATTCCTTTATAAGAGCAATGGAGAATTCTCATTTGCTGAATCTGGAACCTAGTTATATTGGATGTTAAAATTAAAGTACCTTTCTTCTGAAAAGGCAGATTTCCCATGCCTGGAAAGGTTAGAACAAAAGACACACATCAAAGTTGCTGGTGAACGCAGCAGGCCAGGCAGCATCTGTAGGAAGAGGTGCAGTCGACGTTTCAGGCTGAGACCCTTCGTCAGGACTAACTGAAGGAAGAGTGAGTAAGGGATTTGAAAGTTGGAGGGGGAGGGGGAGATCCAAAATGATAGGAGAAGACAGGAGTGGGAGGGATAGAGCCAAGAGCTGGACGGGTGATAGGCAAAAGGGGATACGAGAGGATCGTGGGACAGGAGGTCCGGGAAGAAAGACAGGGGGGGGGGACCCAGAGGATGGGCAAGAGGTATATTCAGAGGGACAGAGGGAGAAAAAGGAGAGTGAGAGAAAGAATGTGTGCATAAAAATAAGTAACAGATGGGGTACGAGGGGGAGGTGGGGCCTTAGCGGAAGTTAGAGAAGTCGATGTTCATGCCATCAGGTTGGAGGCCACCCAGACGGAATATAAGGTGTTGTTCCTCCAAACTGAGTGTGGCTTCATCTTTACAATAGAGGAGGCCGTGGATAGACATGTCAGAATGGGAATGGGATGTGGAATTAAAATGTGTGGCCACTGGGAGATCTTGCTTTCTCTGGCGGACAGAGCGTAGATGTTCAGCAAAGCGGTCTCCCAGTCTGCGTCGGGTCTCGCCAATATATAGAAGGCCACATCGGGAGCACCGGACGCAGTATATCACCCCAATCGACTCACAGGTGAAGTGTCGCCTCACCTGGAAGGACTGTTTGGGGCCCTGAATGGTGGTAAGGGAGGAAGTGTAAGGGCATGTGTAGCACTTGTTCCGCTGACACAGATAAGTACCAGGAGGGAGATCAGTGGGGAGGGATGGGGGGGGGTGAATGGACAAGGGAGTTGCGTAGGGAGCGATCCCTGCGGAATGCAGAGAGAGGGGGGGAGGGAAAGATGTGCTTAGTGGTCACCGGATGCAGTATATCACCCCAGTCGACTCATGTGTGGCGCTCTGTCCGCCAGAAAAAGCAGGATCTCCCAGTGGCCATACATTTTAATTCCATATCCCATTCCCATTCTGACATGTCTATCCACGGCCTCCTCTACTGTAAAGATGAAGCCACACTCAAGTTGGAGGAACAACACCTTATATTCCGTCTGGGTAGCCTCCAACCTGATGGCATGAACATCGACTTCTCTAACTTCCGCTAAGGCCCCCCCTTCCCCTCATACCCCATCTGTTACTTATTTTTATGCACACATTCTTTCTCTCGCTCTCCTTTTTCTCCCTCTGTCCCTCTGAATATAGCTCTTGCCCATCCTCTGGGTCCCGCCCCCCCCTTGTCTTTCTTCCCGGACCTCCTGTCCCATGATCCTCTCGTATCCCCTTTTGCCTATCACCTGTCCAGCTCTCAGCTCTATCCCGCCCCCTCCTGTCTTCTCCTATCATTTTGGATCTCCCCCTCCCCCTCCAACTTTCAAATCCCTGACTCACTCTTCCTTCAGTTAGTCCTGACGAAGGGTCTCGGCCTGAAACGTCGACTGCACCTCTTCCTACAGATGCTGCCTGGCCTGCTGTGTTCACCAGCAACTTTGATGTGTGTTGCTTGAATTTCCAGCATCTGCAGAATTCCTGTTGTTTTAGAACAAAAGAGTTGCCTTTGAATACCCTTGCTAATGAATCACGCAATCTGTCTAATAAATATTTTTGAAATTAAAAATGAAAAAAATCTGGAAATACTCAGAAAACCCGTCAACCTCTGTGGAAAGAGAAACAGAATGATCTTTTATCAGACATTTATTGTCAATTTGAAAAATATTAACTATTTCTCTCTCTCTGCAGAAAGAGAAACCAGGGAACTACTTAACTATCTGATGTACATTTCCATCAATATCTGTTTAAATTTGATGTTTGCATTATCAGCAGGGTTTATTGTTTATATTGTTTTTGAAATGTTCTTACAACTGTACATTAAATAAAATTTTATAGTGGAAGGGGGCAGCAGCGTAGTCAAAATTCCAATTTATCTAAAAGTTTTAAATAACTTTTAGATACTGTAAATCATCCCATGAAATAATTTACTAAAAAAAGTTTTATCTTGCTATAAGGCTTAAAAGGCATGCTATAGCAGCCCTCATCTGGAAAATCTGCTTGTTTGGTCTTTATGTTGCTTGGAGCAATATTGTATCAAAACTCAAAATGTTGCACGAAATAGAACTAGCCATGCATATCAAGCCTCAGAAACCTATCATCTGTGAGCTTCTGGTGTGGAAGAGTAGAACTGGCGGACAATGCTAGATGGAACAACACACACAAAATGCTGAAGAAACTTAGCAGGCCAGGCAGCATCTATGAAAAAGGGTACAGTTGATGTTTTGGGCCGAGGCCCTTCATTAGGACCCCGGTGAATTCACATCGACTATACTCTTTACCATAGATGCTGCCTGACCTGCTGAGTTCCTCCAGCATTTTATGTGTTGCTTGGATTTCTAGCATCTGCAGTTTTTTTCTTGTTAATGCTAGGTGCACACTGTATGGGGTAGAGGGGTGAAGTGGGAGAGGATTGAGAAGAGTCATAGTGAAGAGATGTTAGTCAGAGAGGATAGTCTGATGTAGGATGACGTAAATGATCATCAGTTAGAATTCTGAGAGGAGATCAGGGTGGATCAGCAGTTCATCTGAAGAGTAGATCAGAGAATCAAGCAGTTGATGGAAGTGAAGATGAGCAGCAATTTGGGCATCAGCGCAGAGAGTTCAATTATTTACAACCTATGCTTATGAGCTGGATGTAGGGACTGAGTGAAGTGCAGTTAAATTTGCTACAAAGAAAGGTGCATTGCTAAGGAGGATACAGAGAGCCTACAAAAAGAAATGACGAGGTGAATCAAGCAGACAAAACATTGATAGATGGAGTATAATGTGAAGCTTGGAAGGAATAATAAATAATAAACAAAGTATTATTTAAGTGCAGTGAGAATATCAAATGTTGCGGTACAAAAGGATCTCATTTCCTAGTACAGGAAATACAAAAAAGTACACCAAGTAATTTGGAAGCTAAGCAAATATTGATCTTCATTGCAAGAGGTATGAAGTATAAAAGTAGGGAAGGTTTGATGCAATTTGGCAAAACACTCCTGAGATCACAATTGAAACACTTATAAAATGGTGGTTCCATGCTTAGGAAAAGATATACTTGTATTGGAAAAATTGCTTTGTTGATTCTTAGAATGAATAGTGAGATATATGAAGAAGGGTTTCGGCCCGAAACGTCAACTGTACTTTTTTCCATAGATGCTGCTTGGCCTGTTGAGTTTCTCCAGCATTTGTGTGTGTTGCATGATGACAGATTAAGCAGGTTGGGCTTATATTCAGTGGCATTTAGAAGAATGAGAGATCTCTTCATTGAAACATGTAAAATTTTCACGATTGACAGCATGGGTGCTGAGAAGACGATTTTCTCAAATGAGGAACCTAGAACAAGGAAGCATATTTTCAGATTAAGGGGTCACCCATTTGACACAGAAATGAAGAGGGATTTCTTCTCTTGAAGTGGCAGGGTCAAGCTGGAGATTGACAGACACTTGAATTACCAGAGAGATAAGGAGAAACACATTGCATTCCATTTTCTATGATGTTAACTACTCACTTAGCTTCTACAGTACTGTGCAAGTCGTAGGCACATATATTTATAGATAGGGTGCCTAAGACTTTTGCATAGTACTGTATTTGTCAACTGTTGTGGAATGTGAGTTTCTAAATATGGAGGGAGTGGAGGATGTTGGGAATGGCGAGGGTGGAGTGCCACAGGAGGGGTGTGGGACAGCTTGCAGAGGAGTGCAAGGGGCAGGGAGAGGCGCAGGTGTAGATGTACCCAACCCAGAGACACCAGGCAAAGGTCATTTCATTCCAAGCAATTCATTTATTGATCATCATAGAATGTCGTTCTGCTACCACCCCGGCTTTCTCTTTTCTGAACCATGATTCTCCTTTCCCTGCCTCTTTCCCACTCTCAGTATACAATAGAGACCCATATCAGAATCACGAAATTTGTATTTTTGCCGCAGCAGTACAATACATAAAATTATTACAGTACTATGCAAAGGTGTTGGGCATCCTAGATAATATATGTGCCTAAGACTTTTGCACAGTACTGTATATATTGCAGTCTCATTACTATTCATATTCCCACTGAGATCAGTATTGTCTAGAACTTGGAAACGTCATAGATTGTGCCTTCAGTCAATTGTCAACATACAAATTCAGATTTACTTACCATAGTGAAAAGTGTTGTTAGGGCCCTTTATTTCAACTCCTTGTTTTCTTCACCACACTTAATCTGCACAAGAATTATTACCTCCAAAATGCTTCACCTCATTCACCAATCTCTTTCATGGGTTTGTTTGCAAAACCTTTCTGAATCTCCAAGTATCACACAGTCACTGGATCCCTAGATTCAAACATTCACTAGATCTAGATCTATCTTCAAAGAATTCCAATAGATTAGTCAAACATGATTTCCATTCACAAATCCAAGTTGACATAATTGCTTAATCATATTATTATTTTCTTAGTTTCCTGATATCTTATCTTTTGTTATAGATTCAGCATTGATCAGCTGTCAATATCATGCTGGCAAGACTGTCATATGAGAAGAAATTAAATGGGCTAGACATTTATTAGAGTTTGGTAAAAAGAGAGGTCACCTCATTGAGACATACAGTATAGAATCAAGTTTATCAAAAGTACTCAACAGGGTAGATTCTGGTAAGGTGTTTCCCTGGTTATGGGAAATCAATGATATGAGAATTAGAAGATGACAGTAAGATAGATGATCAGGTATGACTTGATTAAATAGAAGAGCAGGCTTGGGAGTTGACTGATCTGCCACTAGTCCTAATGTGTAAGTTCTTATGTTCTCCCTCAATATATCTTTGGATCCACATCATGCTAACTGACAGAATAAAATATTTAAGACATTAAAAATTCCAACTTGTATTTATTACAGTCGGCCACTTTTTGACATGTTACTTCTGACCCTGAAATATTGATGTTTGAATTTTAATAGTCCGTGAATTTTAAATAGGTTAGAATTTTCTGCTTTAAGAAAACAAGTTAAAGCAGTAGAAAGAAGGATTTCTCACTAGTGTGCTGCATACATGTTAGCAACCTGTGGCATAATTTGAGAGGTTTTGATACCATATCTTATTTGATAAGTTTTATAACTAATATAAACCTATAATTATCCAGTATAACCAATAATTATCATAAATGATTTCCCCCCTCATTTTGAAAATCTGTAAATGATTTTTTGGCTGTGAACTGTCATTTTTATGGGGACAATCATCTGAGCAGTTAGCTACCATTTTTGCACATTAATCAGCAGAGTGGGAGTTGAAATGAGAAAAATAAGCAAAACACCTCTTGACATTCATATATATGTTCTAAGACCCCTGCATCAGGGAAACAATCTCAACATACAAGCAGTCTTGTGCAATGATTAACTGCACACTTTACAAGCTCAGTAAAATTACACTGATTGTCCTCCCACCAATGTTCTGAATAACAATATTTTCTGAACTATTAACATCTTACTTCCTGTGTAGTTACAGCTCGAATATTTTACTTCCAATACTTTCGCTGCATCTTTCCTAAACTTAGTTCATATTATATGTAATTATTCATGGCAAAGCAGAATAACTGATTTTTTGAAGGAATTCTGAAATGTGTCACCCATCTAGTAAAGTTATCCTGAAGGATAACATGGGCCAAATTTGATTGCTTGGTGCTGTCATTGCCAACTAACTGGACTCTGAAAACACATACCCATTTCTCAAACACTTTATTTTACAAATGCTTTACAATCTTGAAGCTTTGATCAACCCTCAGGATGCTTTCATCTCACATCCTGTGATTCACTGCCAAGGAATTTCTGTAACTCCATACTTTGTTCATTACCTCACTAGTTGACTTCTTATCTACTTGATGTGCATACTTAATTTCTTCCGTCTTCTAAACCAAGCTTTTCTAGAACTCTACAGCCAGTGCTCTCTCATGCACATAGCTGGGCATTTGCCTGACAAATTAGCTGTTCACCCTATACATAAATCCTTATTTTCATTTTTAAATTGTTGATTAACTCTCTGTGTAGCTACAGCTCTAACATTTTACTTCCAACATTTTGACTATATCCTTCCAACAATTACTTTCTATATTTATTTCACTTTTTAAACTATAAAGTGCATTCTGCTCTTGAATAGCCTCAACGGTGGCCCAAGAATTACACTTTGTCCTTTGAGTGAGAAGATTATGGCACTGTCCCATTATGGAGATTTTAGCACAACATCTAGGCCAGAGGTTCCCAATCTTGGATCCAGGACCCCTCAGGTAATGGTAGGGGGCCATTACATAATAACAGCTTGGGAACCCCTAATCTAGGCTGACATTTCAACACTGTATCAAGTGTTACTGATTGCAATTTGCCTTCTTTTCAATAAGGCATTAAACTGAAGCCCAGGTGAACATAAAAACTATTATAATTATATTCTGAAAAATGACAACCACTTTTCTCTTTGGCCCTCTGAGCACTTACCCCATAGTTGATAATGCTAAAAAAAACTGATAATTAATAAACAGATAAATGGAATCTTGCTCAATGCACATTGATTTGCGTTGTTTTCAACATTACATGTAACTACAGTGTAAAAAGAACTTAAGCAGCTGTAAAGGGTATTGGGAAGCCTCAACCTCTTAGTTTAAATCCTACTTAATTGCAAGAACATTTTTTTCTGAAATGAGAATTAAGTGCTCATTAAGCTACAGGAGGCTATTGCACTAAGTCATAGATATAGAAAAGTTTTCAAATTGGAATCTTTTGGCTAATTTTAGTTAGCAGCAATTAAGATATTGAAGCAGCTCTTTTTAATAATGTACAAAACCTCTGAAATCAATGCAGACAACGTGAAAAAACCAAGAGTGTGGTAGTTTGTTCTTTAATAGTGCATGGGGAAGTGGAAAATCAAATGTAATATTGGGGCTTACACTGAACAAGAACTCATGGAGAATTGCTACTTCAGTAATTCTTCAGCAATTTAGCAGAGGTTTAGTAGCTGTCAGAGGACAGTATATCAGTGAACCTCAATCCAGCCAGGAGAGCAAGGAAAAATATCTGAAAGCCAAGAGGCAGAAAGCAAATTGCACTTAACTTCTCCTTTAGATCACATTAGAGATTATTTCCAAGTCAATTACAAAGCATCAATAAATCAGCCCAGCTATTTCTGGTGCAATGCAACTTAGAACATCTGCGTTTTCCTAGTATCAAACGTACAGTACTGTGCAAAAAGACTTTTGCACAATGCTGCAGTAATTTTATGTATTGCACTGTACTGCTGCAAAAAAAAACAAATTACATTACATATGTGAGTGATGATAAACCTGATTCTGATATGGGTCTCTATTGCGAACTGAGAGTGGGAAGTAGATAGGGAATGGAGAATCATGGTTGGGAAAAGGGGAAGGGAGAGTGGAGGGAGTGGGAAGTACCAAAAAGACATTCTGTAATGATCAATAAATCAGTTGTTTGGAATCAAATGACCTTGCCTGGTATCTCAGGGCTGGGTGTGTCTGCACCAACACCATCCTCCAACCTGGCACTCCTTCTCTGCCACCTGTACCACCCCCCTCCTGCGGCGCTCCACCCTCACCAAACAGAACATCCTTTGCTCCCGCCAGATTTATAAATTTTGCCCTCTGCTCTACGTTGACAAATGTTGACAAATACAGTAGGCACCCTAGCTATATACATACACAGCTAGGCTTTTGCATGGTACTGTATATCTAAAAGTCTCATTTCAATACACAGAGCCCATTTCTGCATTTATCGATAGAAACTGAATGTCAATATTATAACCCCTTACCTGCATTTCTTACAATGAAAAAGATTAAACTCTGCAATAGATTAGCAAGGAGACATGAATGGAGGATTCACACTATTCCATCTATGCATAGTTCTCTGCTACTGTCAGCCTCTAGGTATTTCTATCAACCAATTTTAATGGCATTATGTTATAAAGTGGCAGATAAGTTATGACAACTGTTCCACCTAATTCCCTGCAGATAAGCATATTGCAATCTTGACCTGCAGGGCATGGGACTCAATCTGTGTAGTGTACCACAAGAAGGGCACATACAGACACACCATGGAAGTATGAGCCCCTGATGTTCCCCCGTGGCAGGCATTTCTGCAAGTGCTCTACAACTGCCGTGAGGCGCAATTCTTACAGTCTGGCACCCTTCTTAGTCTGCATACCCACATGGACTCACCAGCTGCAACCTCTGCAGGAATCTGCCATCAACAATTATGTAGGGCATTTTCTCACAAGAATTGGGATAGAAGCAACATCAGCCATTTTTAAATTAGAATGTAGAGGTTTCACTTACAGGTCAGCCAATTTGGTGACTAGTATTATGTACAACATCTGTTCAACTCACCAAAAGGGATAAATTCCAGTTTCAAGCTTGAACTCTAGATGCTAGCGTACCTTTTCCTTATGAATATTCACATATCACATAATTCTAGCATGTAAATGCCATTGTGTTTAGGCTTCTATTAATGAGCACCCTAAAGCATGAACTACAGTATGCTTTAGTCACTGATCACTTACCTCAGTTTCTTCATTAAGTTCCACAAGCTTTAGAAACTGGTCTAGCTCCTGAATCCAATTGTCTTTCATCAGTCGATACACCTCTAGCCAAGTCTCACCTCTGCCTAAATAAGGAAAAATATTAATGGAGAAATAAGTTAGAAGTTAATAAAATATATTCATATATGACAGAGCAAACTGAACAATACATTGTCAGAGGTGCAGTTTTCTAGATGTATAGTTTTCCACACTATGCACTCTGTGGTCACTGTATTAGGTACCTGTACACCTGCTCAATATTGCAAATATCAAATTAGCCAATCATGCGGCAGCAACTCAATACATAAAAGCACGCACACATGGTCAAGAGATTCAGCTGCTGATCAGACCAAGCATCAGAATGGGGAATGATTGATCTTGCCAATTAGGGTTGTTTGAGTATCTCAGAAACTGCTAATCTACTAGGATTTTCACCCGAAACAGCCTCTAGGGTTTACACAGAATAGTGCAAAAATCAAAATAAACATCCAGTGAGCTGCAGTTCTGTGGTAAAAGCACCCTGTTAATGACAGAACTCACAGGAGAATGGCCAGATTGGTTCAAGCTGACAGGAAGGAGGCAGTAACTTAAATAATTACGTGTTATAACAGTGGTGTGCAGCAGAGCATCTTTGAATGCACCACATGTCTAACCTTGAAATGGATCAGTTATAGGCAGCTGACCACAGACATTCAGTCAGTGGTCACTTGATATTGGAGGTACCTAATAAATCAGCCAATCATGTGTCAGCAGCTCTGCATAAAAGCATACAGAAATGGTTGTGGTAGGACATACCTAATAACGTGACCGCTGAATGTAAATCAGAAGCTAATACTTAACCCAAAGTTCAAAGTAAATTTATTATAAACGAACATAAATGTCACCATATACAACCCTAAGCTTCATTTCCTTGTGGACAATCGCAGTAAATAAAACACAAGAAAATCAATGAAAGACCACACTTAACAGGGCAGGCAAGAACCAATGTGCAAAAGAAAAACAAACTGTGAAAATACAAAAAGACAGAGAGAAAAAATAATAATAGTAAATAAATAAGCAATAAATATCAAGAAAATGAAATGAAGAATCCTTGAAAGTGAGTCCAATTCAGTGGGAGCAGCTCCGTGATGAGGTGAGTGAAGTTCTAACCTTTCCTTAATGGATACCAATGGACTCATATTATTATTCAATGGGACTTTTACCGCTCTGAAGAAAGAGTAAATATGCCATAACTGCAACACTTGGAAGAAATGGTTTCTTTACAGTTGCTTCACAGTACATGATGAAGTAATACACAATATTCATTTTCCCTGGATTTCTTTCATTTTTAAAAATAGTCAGAGCTGAATCATACAAACAAATAGTCCCAGGTTAGATTCCCATTCTGGTTTCAGATATTGTAGTTATAGATATTACATTTACTTGTAAATGAGAATTCATCCACTCATATCTAGGAAAAGATCAGATTAAGGTTGGTATGAGTCTATTCCACATGGAACTGATTAACATAGATTCATTATTGAATGTGAAGAAATATAAACAATGGATTAATATGACCCATATCTCAGCAACATCTGAATTTTGGCTTAAGCACCTAACTTCTATACAGTTTGATTTATGATTTTGAAATGTGCAGAATGGAAAAGTAATATTAAACCAGAAATTAAACCAATGGTAGGTTTTGTGGAAAGAATGTTAATTAGATTTCTCTGCTCACTGTTGATATCTTGCAATACTTGCACCACAAATTGTTGTAATATCATTAGTATTAACAGTGCCGTATGTTATCCGGTACATCAGGAAAATTGCCCTAGATGAATATCACCCATTAACCTCTGCCTCGGCGGTTTCAGCACACCTACACAAAGTGCTGTTGCAAGAAATCCATCATCGGTGACCTCCATTGCCCTGTTCATGCTATCTTCTCACTGCTGCCAACAGAAAGAAGGTACAGGAGCCCCAGGATTCACATCACCAGTTTCAGGACCATTTATTACCTCTCAACCATCAAGCTCTTGAACCAAAGGGGATAACATCACTCAACTACATTTGCCCCAGCATTGAAATGTTCCCACAACCTATGAACTCACTTTCAAGGACTCTTCATCTCATGTTCTTGATATTTATTACTTATTTATTTAATATTATTATTTCTTTCTTGTTGGATTGGCACAGTTTGTTGTCATTTGCACACTGGTTGAATGCCCAAGTAGGTGCAGTCTTTCATTGATTTTACCACGGTTGTTATTTTAAAATAGATCAATTGAGTATGCCCTCAAGAAAATTAATCTGAACATTCTTTATGGTGACATACATGTACTTTGATAATAAATTTACTTTGAACAGTTGGCTGAGAAACAAACATTGACCAATAGATTTGGTAAATTTTCTTTAGGTATTTCTATGGAATATTTTAAATTTAGTTGGATCAGAATTCAACGCCCCTCCTGAACATGTGCAATTTAGCATTTTGTACTGCAATGCATAATCATCTTGGATTACATGCTTACATTTTGGAGTAGTATTTAAATCCTCTATGTTCCTATTTCAACTTTGAGACATAACACTTGCTAGCAAAGTTCATGCCTGGTAAATAGTTGTGCATTTGTGTATTTATACTAATAATGGGAATATTCAATGTGGATGGAAAAGCTCTCCAGGGAAGGAGCACCAATGCTACTAGATGATATCTCAGGTTGCAAAACAGCATAGTACCATAGGATAAAAAAAAACACAGAACAGTACAGCACAGGCCCTTTAGCCCACAATGTGTGGGCCAAACATGATGCCAAATTAAACTAAATCTCTTTTGGCTGCACATGATCCACACCCTTCTATCCATTGCATATTCATGTGTCTATCTAAAAGCCTCTTAAATATGCCACTGTTGTATCTGCTTCCACCAGTAACCATGGTAGCTTATTTTAGGTACAGTAAAATACCACTCTCAGTGTAAAAACCTTGCTTCACACATTTTACTGAAACATTCTCCCCTTAACTTAAGTGCAGGTCTTCTAGTATTTGACATTTCTACCTTGGAAATACATTCTATCTACTTGCCTCATAATTTTATAAAGTTCTAGTAGGTCTTCCCTCAGTCTCTAAAGCTCTAAAAAAAAATCTATTTTTGTCCAACCTCTCCGTATAGCTCATACCCTCTAATACAGACAACACCCTGGAAACTCCTTCTGTATCTTTTCATTGCTTCCACATCCTACCTCTAATGGGGTGATTGGAACAGCCTGCAATACGCCAAGTGTGAAGGAACCAAAAGTTTTATACAGATTGTTACGTACCCCGTAACTGGGTTGCCAAACCAGCAGAAATGGGCCACTTAGTTGGAGTCTGGATTACTGGAACTAGGAAAGTTTTATTAAAGAAATAAGCAACACAGTACTCTAATCAAAAGGATATAAATGCAACAGTTTAGCAATGATAGAACACACATGTACACAGAACTAGGATAATAGGATCAATCAAGCTCTATCGCAGTCTAGGGGTAAATGATCAGTTTCACATGACGCAAAGTTCAGTTCAGTTCACAGTAATCGCTGTTGTGCCGTTAGGGCGGGGAGAATAGAGAGAGAGAATGAATGAATATGCAAATCGGATTCCAAACAGACCTTCGATATTCCTCGCAGTTAGCTTTCGGGCGAGCCCTTTGTCATGTCTTCTGAGGTCACCGACGGTGACCCCTCGTTCCAGATACGATCGTTCTTCTGCGGTGAACCGGGCACCCAGGCAAGGGCGGACACACACACCAGGTTCCCGCCCGACCGTATCTTTCCACCCTGTGCGTCTATGGCTGGGCCCGCGACCAGACCTCCAAAAACTCGCACCAACTTGTGGGGGGGGCACACCGCTTTCAGGGTCTCGTTACCTCGTGGAGTCGTGTGTCTGTTGCCTTAGCGAACCTGTCCCTTTTTATCCCCCTGCTGGGGTATCGCCTGTCCATCAAACTTCAAACAGTTCAGGGTTCAAAGCCACCGGTCTCTGACAATACTCGGAACCCTGTCTCCTTTCGGTAATCTTTCTCGTCTCTCTCTTATTAGCACCTTGCATGTTCCCCCATTGTCCTCTTATCGGCATCAATCTTCTGATAACTGGTTCTTTTGTCACAAGATGCAACATGCTTCCTTACTTATGCCTTAACCAATGAGGGCAAGCATTCTTTACCATCCTATCTACTTATATGGCTACTTTCAGGGAACATGGAGCCCAAGTTCAAAGTTCAACATTTAAAGAAAATTTATTGTCAAAGTGCATACAGCATGTCACCATACACAACTCTGAGATTCATTTTCTTGCAGATATTCACAGTAAATTCAAGAAACACAATAGAATCAATAGAAGACTGCCTCCAACAGACATACAATCAATGTGCAAAAGATGACAAATTGTGCAAAATAGCAAAAGAAAAAATAAAGAATAAATAAATAAATAAACAAGCAAGAAAGTAGGCAGGCAATATAGAGAACATGCGGTAAAGAGTCCTTGAAAGTGAGTCCAGAGTTCAGTGATGGGGTGAGTGAAATTGAGTGAAGTTATTCCCTCCAGTTCAGGAGCTTGATGGTTGAGGGATAATAACTGTTCTTGAACCTGGTGTGGATGCTGAAGCCCCTGCACCTCCTTCTTGATGGCAGCTGTGGAAGAGAGCATGCCCTGCATGGTGGCGGTCCTTTATGACTGATGCTGCATTCCTATGACAGTATTCGTCAAAGATGTCATCAATGGTGGGGAGGGCTTTACCGTGATGGACTGTGCTGTATCCACTACTTTTTTGTAGGCTTTTCCATTGTTACGTACCCCGTAACTGGGTTGCCAAACCAGCAGAAATGGATCACTCAGTTGGAGTCTGGATTATTAGAACTAAGAAAGTTTTATTAAAGAAACAAGCAACACAGTAATCGAAAGGATAATAAATGCAACAGTTCAGCAATGATAAACACACATGTGCACAGAATTAAGATAACAGCATCAATCAAGCTCTATCGTTGTCTAGGGGTAAATGACCAAATTTCAAAGTGACACAAAAGTTCAGTCCAATTTAGTTCAGTTCGCAGTAATCGTTGCCATGGCGATGGACAACGTGGGGGGAGAGAGAGAGAGAACGGGAACAACTGATCATTTAGACACGGCTTCACTCACAGACCGGCGATATTGCTCACAAGCAGCTTCCGGGCGGGTCCTTGGTGATGTCACCTGAGGTCACCGACTGTGACCCCTCCTCCAGGTGCGGTCGATCCTCTGCAGTGAACCCGGCACCCAAGCAAGGGCGGACACACACCGGGTTCCCGCCGATCGTACCTTTCCACCCTGGGCGTTGTCTGGTACTCCCCACCGACTCGTGAGAGGCACACCGCTTCCAGGGTCTCGTTACCTCGGGTGTCGTGTGTCCTGCCTTAGCGAACCTGTCCCTTTTTATCCCCCTGCTGGGGTATCGCCTGTCCATCACTTCAAACAGTTCAGGGTTCAAAGGGGGAGCCGCTCCAGACAGCTCTCTCTCCCCCGTCCCTTCATTACACATCTCCAGACGCTGCTCCATTGTCCCTTATCTCTCCTTCCCCTGAGGACAGGTGGCAGACCACTTGCTGATGTCACTGATGCTAACCCAGGCCAGCAAACATCTTAATTTTATGTGTATTTTTGTCACACCATTCAAAGGTATTGGTGTTTCCATACCGGGCTGTGGTGCAACCAGTCAGTTTTCTCTCCATCACGTATTTATATAAGTTTTAGATGACATGCCGAATCTTCACAAACTTCCAAAAAAGTAGAAGTGTTATCATGCTTTCTTTGTAAAAGCACTTATGTGCTGGGCCCAGGCCAGACCCTGTGAAATGATAACTTCAAGGAACTTAAAGCTGCTGACTCTTACCATCTCTGATCCCCTTATGAGGACTGGCTCATGACCTTTGAGTTTCCTCCTCCTGAGGTCCATAATCAGCTCTTTGGTCTTGCTGACATTGAGTGAGAGGTTGTTGACGTGGCACCATTCAGCCAGATTTTCAATCTCCCTCCTATATGCTGATTCATCACCACCTTTGATTTAGCCGACAGTGGTGTCATCAGCAAACTTAAATATGGCATTGGATCTGTGTTTAGCCTCACAGGCATAAGTAAAAAGGCTGTGAGCTTAGTTCCTTGCTCTACTTGCTTTTTACTTATGTCTGTGAGGCTAAACACAGCTTGTGCTGATGGTGATTGTGGAGGAGATCTTGTTGCCAATCCGAACTGACTGGGGTCTGTAAGTGAGGAAATCGAGGATCCAGTTATACAAGGAGGTACTGAGGCCTAGGTTTGGAGCTTGTTAATTAGCTTTGAGGAGATAATAGTGTTGAATACTAAGTTGTAGTCAATGAAGAGCAGTCTGATGTATTCATCTGTCTGGATGCTCCAGCTTTGAGTGAACAACCAATGAAATGGCATCTGTTGTCGACTTGTGACGGTAGGCAAATTGAGTGGATCCAAGTCGCTCCTCAGGCATGAGTTGATATCTTTCATCACTAACCTCTCAAAGCATTCACCGCAGAGCATGTAAGTGCTACTGAACGACAGTCACTTATGCAGATTACTATGCTTTCCTTGGGCACCAATATAATTGAAGCCCGCTTGAAGCAAGTGGATACCTCAGACTGCCAAAGCAAGAGGTTAAAGGTATCAGTGAACACTCCAGTCAGTTGATCAGCACAGGTCTTCAGTACTCGGCCAGGTACCTTGTCTGGGCCAGATGCTTTCCATGGGTTTAACCTCTTGAAGTATGCTCTCATGTCAGCCTCAGAGACTGAAATGATAGGGCTGACAAGAATTGTGGCAGGTTAGATGCCTCATAATTTGTCTGTCAAAGTGAGTATAAAGACATTGAGCTTATCAGGGAATGAAAGTCTGTTCTCACCTAAGTCACTTAGTTTCACTTTGTAGAAAGTGATAGCATTCTAGCTGTCAAGCATCCTTCCGTGATTCTAGTTTGCTGCATTTTAATCTTCTGGATCAGCCCATCATTAGGGACCCTGTCCAATGCCTTACTAAAGTGTAGACAATATTCACTGTCTCACCTTCATCAATCACTTTTGTCAGCTTCTCAAAAAACTCAGACAAGATTGTAAGACATGATGTGCTCCACCCAAAGCCATGCTGACTGACCCTAATCAGGCTGTGCCTTTCCTATTGTGCATAAATTATATCCCCAAGTATCCTCCCAATGGTTTCCCTACCATTGATGTGAGACTCACAGGCCAATAATTTTCTGGATTATCCCTACTTCCCTTTTTGCACAAAGGAAGTAAAACAAAGTAGTTTAACTCAAATTCCAAAAAGAGGCAAACTATGAAGGCTGTGGATTTGGATGAGTGGAGGGATATTCAATACCTCTCTGGAGTGGAAATACCAGTTATGAAAAGATCTGGAATTAAGATTTAACCTGATTGTTTAAAGGGCTAATCACAACTGAAATCTTGGTGGGAGCAGACATTTCAATGACTTCAATGAGATTTACAGGAAAATGCGGTTTCCTGCTTGGCATTGCTGCCTACCACACCTCCAACAGTGCCCTTAGGTTGGCTGCAGGATTATCAGCCAGGGACCACCGCACATCTCCCTTAGCCCTGTTACATCTCCTGGTGGCGAAGCAGTGACGGGGTCGTCTTCCTGCCACCCTCTGCAGTTTCCAATAGGGTTAGCCAGCCCTCAATTTCAATAACAATATGGAAATTAACACACGAAAGAACGTAAGTGTCCATCTCATCTTGTTCCAGCCACTTTGAATTGCTGAAAAAGTAATGGCATGTTAGAAATATGGAATCATTTTAATGTCTCAAACTCTTTGCTCTCAATAAGCAAAATATTTTTTTTAATGTATAAATAGAAAATTTTTAATAATTTCTCTTGGAACAGTTTTGTAGAAATACTTTTGAAATGCTGAGTAATTTTTCTCCCACATAATGCTTTGATCTCAATAAATTAGCAAATTTGTATGGTGCTATTTATGTCAGGCCACTCTTCATTTTATCCTTGCTCCTCCCCTGCCAGTTTCCCTACATGGATACATGAATCTTGTGTTACGTCACTCTGAGAGTCAAACATGGACTGAGTGTCAGAATACTTCCTCATTAATATATGCTATTTTAAAACCAACAATTGACATGATATTATGCAATCTGAATGTAACCTTTTCCATTGAAGGCAATAGACTGTAAGTAATCGGCCATTGCTCACATTGCACAAATTCTTTAAGCTGCCAAGATTGATCAAGTCTGGCAAAGATTCCAAGACTGTTCTCGAATCTTAGGAAACAGCACTTTTTGACAAAATATACCTATAAAAGATTGTAAGATGACAAATGATCCTAGTACCTCTCAAACTCAAGCTGCTAGAACATGGCAACTTATTGCGAATTCAGCAGACCCATTCATTAACTCTACTTTTATCAGGCTGATCCTTAATTCCAGATCTCCCTTCTACCATCCAGTATACAAGCATTAACCTATAGATTATTATCCTATTCAGACATAATAAATCAAAGTAAGGAGTTACAATTGCAGGAGGGTGATCTTTAGTTGTCTTTGCAGCTAATAAAGTTTCAAACATTCTAATAACTTTCATGATTAGTTTTTCTACCTCAGTAAGGCAATACCTATCCAGCCACTCATCAAAATCCACAGTCTTAAAAATCTGCTGAAGGGTCTCGACCCGAAACATGGACTGTACTCTTTTCCATATATGCTGCCTGGCCTGTTAGGTTCCTCCAGCACTTTGGGAGTGTTGTCTTAAAAACCTGTTATTTTCCTCTTCTCTTTGGAATATGATTTAATCCATTTTGACTTACTTGTTTGAAACCCTCTAAATTTCATAATTTTGATCCCGAGTCTGCCACAGTTTAATTCCTCAAAAATCTTCTTAAAAGTTCTCAATTCCTTCTTAAAGCACAATGATATTTTATAACGGTAGAAAAAGAAGGACACCAGCAGGTACATGATGACTCTCAGGAGGGCGACACGATAGCATAGCGGTTAACGCAATGCTTTAGCATTAAGATCAGTGTTCGATTCTGGCCACTGTCTGTAAGGAGTTTGCATGTTCATCCCTTTCTGCATGGGTTTTCACTGGGTGCTCTGGCTTCCTCCCATATTCCAAAGACAAATGGTTAGGGTTAGTAAGTTATGGGCATACTATGTTGGTATTAGAACCGTGGCAACACTTGTGGGCTGCCCAGCACAATCCTTGCTGATTTGATGTGCGTCACCGTATGCTTCAATGTACATATGACAAACAAAGCTAATCGTTATCTTTACATCTTTATCTGAACTTCCTGCCACATGACATTCGAAGTGTTACCTGCTAATTTGTTCTGTACCCTACAATATTAATTCATGCAAGTTACTTTATTTATGCAAAATTCATTTGTAGATTTTACTCTTATGTTCCTAAGTTGTTGTGTGTTATGTGTACTACTGTGCTTTACACCATGGTCCACAGAAACGTCTCGTTTGACAGTGTATATATATATAGTTAAATGACGATAAACTTGACTTGCCTCTTTTATTTTTTATGTTATAGGTCCTGTTCCCCCTCTCCTAACTTCCTCATAGCTCTGCATCTTAATCTCTCATACTGGCCCATCAACTCATTGATTGTTTTTGCCTTTATTCTACAATAAGTGGTAATTTACAGAAGCCAGCTAACCTACTAGCAGATTTTCAGGATGTGGGAGGAAACGCATGCAGACCTGGAGAGAATATGCAAGCTGCAATGCAGAAAACACCTGAGGTCAATATCAACCTCAGACCACTGGTCGAGTAAGGCAGCAACACTAAACACTGTGCCACCACTTTTGACAAAATACTTTTGAAGAGAAATTGTGCCAGAAATGCAGGTTTGGCTTCACCATCCTCCAACTGGTCATTGTAAATGATCCTGTGATTAGGCTAGGGTTAAATAAGTGGGTTGCTGGGTGGTGTGGCTTGTTGGGCTGGAAGGGTCTCTTCCATGCAGTATCTGTAAAAACTAATTTTTGAAGTCTATCTATTTATTTATTTAGAGATACAGTGCAGAATAGGCCTCTCAGGCCCTTCGAGTCACAGTGCCCAGTAACCCCCAACAACCCCTGGTTTAACCCTAATCTAATCACGGGATAATTTACAGCTTGATTTAGCCTTAGAAAGCAACTTCTGTATTTTTCATCAGGTAGCTTATTCAGAAACTGGATAACTACTTCCAAATGTTTACAATTAATTTGGTAATAATTTTAATAAGTGGATTCAAATGATCTATAAGAATCCTATTGCTACTGTTATTACTAATAATTTCAGGTTTCCTTTTTTTCACTCTCACGAGGTACTAAACAGGGATGTCCATTAAGTCCTTTATTATTTAATCTTGTACTGGAGCCCTTGGCTATAATACTCCGTGAAGCTAAAAATATTCATGGTATCTCTATAAATGGGACCACACATAAGATTTCTCTTCATGCAGATGATCTTTTGGTTTATATTTCGAACCCTGAAGAATCTATTCCTAATCTTTTGGAAACATTAAATGATTTTGGAAAATTCTCAGGATATAAACTTAACTTAAATAAAAATGAATTGTTTCCATTAAATGCTCCTGTTTTTATGTATAACGATATTCCATTTAGAATTGTGAATTCTTTCAAATATTTAGGTATTATCATTATTGAAAAATATGAAGAGTTAACACTGTTTATTCAGCCCTAAAGATGATTCATCATAAATCATCATGTAAATGTGCTTGATGCTGTTGCTAGCGAGAGGTATTTTATATTTAGCTACAGAAGCAAGGTGCCCTGGCCCAACTCATCCATGCCAACAAGGTGACTCCCTAATCTGGTCTGATCTGCCTGTGCTTGGCCCATATTGTTTGAAACTTTCCCTATACCTATATCTGTTTAAAGGTCCTCCAAATGCTTTAATTGTACCCACTTCACCATTTTGTCTGGCGGCTTGCTCCATACACCTACCACCTGTTGTGTGAAAAATCTGCTCCCCAGGGTCCCCTTTAATTTTTTTCCCCTCTCACCTTAAACCTATGTCTTCTAATTTTAGACTACCCTATTGTTGGAAAAAGACCATGTCATCCACCTTATCTGAACAACCCAAGATTTAATAAACCTCCAAGAGATTACCTCCTGGCCTCCAAAGCTCCAGCAAAAACATCCCCTGTCTATCCAGTCTCTCCTTATAACTCAAGTTCTCTATTCCTGGCAATATCCTTGTGATGCTTTTTTTGCCAACTTTATACCTTGATGACATCCTTTCTATAGCTAGGCAACCAGAAATGCACAAAACACTCCAAGTACAGTCTCATCAACAGCTTATATAGCTGTAACATGACCTCTCAACTTTACCACTCAGTACTCTGACCAATAAAGGCAAATGTGCCAAATGCCTTCTTAACCACTTCGTCTATACACTTAACCACTTTGTGTATATATATACACACACAGTTTCTCATGTTTATACCTGTACCTCAATGTCGATCTGTTCTACAGCACTTTGCAGGACCTTACCATTTACTATGAAAGTACCGTTCTGCTTTAACTTTGCAAATTGCAATATTTTGCACTTGCTCGAGTTAATTTCCATCCATCATTCCTTGGTCCACTTTTCTATTTTCTATAACTAATTCTGGATCCTATTGTAATATTAGATAATCGTCTTCACTGACCAGTATACCACCAATTTTGGGAACATACACAAACTTACGAACCACGTCACTTACAATCTCATCCAAATTGTTATAGTGTAGATGGTCAACAACAGGAGACCATACATCCTGTAGCACGCCACTGGTTACAGGACACCTTTTATACAAGCAACATACATCAAAGTTGCTGGTGAACGCAGCAGGCCAAGCAGCATCTATAGGAAGAGGCGCAGTCGACGTTTCAGGCCGAGACCCTTCGTTGTTTCTAAATGTACTTGTTCTAGTTTGAATATTATGACCCATTACAGTATATTCAAGCCAGGTACAAACCAGTTCAAACACATGATTTTTTGCTGAAAATTATACTTTTCAAGACAACTACGGCTTCAAATTAGTGACTGCAGCAAAGGCAGCCAAGGTTCCAGCCAAGTGAAGAAACAGAAACTAGAAAAGGAACATGCTAAAACTGAAGAGAATTCTTTACCTTCAAGAGTCACACCGGCATAGTCTCCACCATCTGATAATTCAAATTTACTGCAAGTGTTTCTTTCACTTATATTCTCCTTAGAAACAATGAGAACAGAGATTTAGTTAAGTTATGGATTTCAATGTGTTTATGTTTTCATGCTTTACCAGTGAGCAGGAAACATCACGAGCATTAACAGAAAATTGTTCTCAGATTTTCTTTAATCTGAAACACATACAGACCTGCAGTATATTATTTTACTGAACGTTTTATACTAAAGAAGATGGTCTCTGCAAAATTGGAATTCAAAGGGATTTTGCGTTGGACAAATCTTTCCTTATGAACTAAGGGACATTGGCAATTTTTACTTACAATGCATTGAGACTTCCTAACTCTGGTTTGAATGTATTTTACTCAGTTATCTTAAATGAACTCATTATTAGTCCCCTGACTCATCATTACTTGAAGTACTTGTTCAGTTACCGTGGCTACCGTGGTTACGTGTTTTTAAAGGTCAGAGTTTATTTGTACAAAACAGACATTGCACCATGGCCTTGGTATGAATCAATTTGAACACAAAAAAAAAGCAACGGAATATGTCTAGTGGTTTTTCTTATTGGAAGAAAACGGCTTTGTAAAACGAGAAGGCCACCATGGAGGTGGGAGAAAAGGTAGGAGAAAGGTGACACAGCCAACTTCTGCGTTTGTGTGGACACCCCCACAAGTGTTTACTTGGCTTGATTGATGAATCAGGGGCCTTGATTGAGTCCTATGTTCTGCATAGCCACTCGTGGTGTGGGATGATCAATGAAGCAGAAGTCAGAGCATCCAGTTCTTCTGTGATTGGTATCAATAGGCAGTGGTCATTATAGAACGACCATCAATAAAAACTGAGGCCAGTGCAGGAGGAGGAAACCAGACCTCATCAAAGGATCAGAGGTGGAGAAGGTCAGCAACTTTAAATTCCTCAGTGTTATCATTTCACAGGACCTGCTATGGGCCCAGCACGTAAGTGCAATTACAAAGAAAGCATGGCGTCAGCTTCTTCAGGAGTTTACAAAGATTGGCATGACAATCAAAACTTCGACAAATTTTTCTAGATAGGTGGTGGAGAGTATATTGACTGGCTGTATCATAGCCCGATATGGAAACACCAATGTCCATGAATGGAAAATCCTACAAAAAGTAGTGCATACGTCCCAGTCCACTACTGGCAACACCCTCCCCATCATTGAGCACATCTACATTCAACATTGTTGCAGGAAAGTAACATTCTTCATCAGGGACCCCCCACCACCCAGGTGGTGAGGGTCCCTGATGCCATCACGAAGAAGGCATAGGAACCTCAGGACTCATGCTACCAAGTTCAGGAACAGTTATTACCCCTCAATCATTAGGTTCTTGAAGCAAAGGGTATAACTTCACTCAACTTCACTTGCTATCATTGAAATGTTCCTACAACCTATGGACTCACCTTCAAGGACTCTTCATCTCAAGTTCTCACTTATTTATCTACTACTATTATTTCTTTCTTTTTGTATTTGCACAGTAATCTGTAGCTACTCCATCCCATGAGAATACGTGCCTGACACAGTTGATTGATGTCTTACAGAACTGGCACTTGTCCAGTGACAGTTCTAACCCTTCAACTTTCAGGCAGTCTACACCTTCAGTAGCCTTGTCTCGTACTCTTCCAAGGTGGACCTGAACGCTATGACATCATCCAAGTACGTTAGAACCTCAAACAAGTTACGTCCCCAATAGTTTTCTCCGTGACATGTTGGATAATAGCCGGTGCTCCTGATATGCTCTGGGGCATTCTATCAAACTGAAAGAATCCAAGTGGACATATGAATGCCGTCTCCTCCTTGTCAGCTTCACTCATGCATATCTGATAATACTCACTCCTTAGGTCCAGCACACTGAACCATTTCACTCCACTCAGGCAGGCCAGCACATCGCTGATCCGTGGAACAGTATACTGGTCAGGGACTGTACATCAGTGCAGTGTCCGATAGTCAACACAGATTCCTACCTTTCCATTCTTCTTCCTCATCCCCTCTATGGGTGATGCATGGGGACTCTGTGACTCAGTGATAATTCTGGCTTCCTTCAGTTTCAGCAGATGCTGCCAAATGTCCTCCACCTCTGCAGGTGCTAATCGTCGAGACCTTTCTCTGAAAGGTGTGTCCTCTGTCACTCGGATGGTGTGGTGAATACTCTTGGAGCAACCCACATCAAACCCATCAGTAGAAGAGACATTTTCAAACTTTAACATCATCCCTGTCAGATTTTTTTCCAAATCTTGGGTACCAGGAAGTCACCTAAGTTGAATGATTTGGCTGTCAACTTTTCTGATCCAGGAAATTACCTATATCCTGGTTTTCTCACAGGAAAGCTAGACATTATGGTCACTGGAAAAAGATGTGCCTTCAGCTTCCTCCACCTGAGGGTAGCCTCTCTCTCCGAGGTGTTCCTGACGATCTCTGCCATCCTGTTTATGTGCACGGCCAATGGTTTCTGCAGTTCAGGCCTCACCAGTACCCCAGCAGGTAAGTGTGACTCCTCTTCGTGGTCTTCCAGAGCATCCACCAGGAGCGCCTCAGTATCAGGCATTCAGGTTATTTGGGGTTTCCCTTCACTCTGGCTACTTCCCCAGGCCTTAACATGACAGGTTTGGACTGGGTGTACCACACAGTTCCTCATTTGTGCTCATTTTCCGGCCTAAGATGAGCTCGCACTTTCTCAAAAACAGCTCAGAGCACTGGGTGAATGCACCAGGTTTTCAGAAAAATTCTCTCCCATTCTCTCTGCAGGATCCTACTTGCGTTCTCACAATAGGAGTATTTGTTCCCAAAGAATGGAAGCTTCACCCTTCTCAGCCGGGTCTAGACAGACCAACACCAACGTATCAAGGGCCTCAGCCACCCCAACATCTGCTTTGGAAAACTCCAGCTTCAATAAGAAGCAACAATCATATGGGTAGTCATCAGTACTAAGGCCCCAAAGTTCTAAGGCACTGAGTGGCGTCAAAGGTAAATGCATCAAATACTGATCGTAGAAGGATCTGTACAGTAGAGTAATCCGAAAACCTGTGTTAAGTATGGCTCTGAACTCTGATATCCTGAGCTCTAATTGCATTGTGCTAACTGCCATGCTACCATGACCACCGTAGTGTGTAATTGTGCCCATTGGGAAACTCCTCTGGGAAATTTTTGAATTCTTATAAAATTGAGCACAAATGGATCCAATTTCTAGAGTACAGAACTGCATCTCTCTAAGGCAGGATTGGCGCTGCCAATTGTTGTACACCAGCTGTCTCCTCAGCTTGAGTCACCGATACCCACAATTGACTGGATTCAATCAACGAATCTTCTTCAAAAAAGGCAAAGTAGAGGATTTTCATTAATTCTGCCTACATAATTCATATGATAAAAGACTTACAGATGCATTGAAAACTTTTATAGAGGAAAATATGTCACCATAATAAAAAAGGAGATGCGCCAAACCTAAAATGAAAGAGAAATAAGTTGTTACAAAATGCAACAAACATGCCCTCGACAAGAAAATGTGATTTTTTGTAATTTTATATATATATAGTAATATAGTATTTTGTATAATATATAATAGATAAGGACCCGGCTGGTGCCGTACTGGCATCAGTGCTGGATTTCTGGACGAAAGGTCCTGAGTTCGAATACAGCTAGCCTGCTCTCCTGCACGCTTTCCATCCGTGCTGGGTTATGAGCTGGTGATCTCTTTGGAAAATCACTCAGCAGAAGGCAATGGCAAAACCACTGCTGTAACATGCCTCGTATGCGGTTCCCCACTACGTCAGAGAGGCTTGGAGGGAAATCGTCCGCTAACCAGAGAAACTCTGGATGCAACGTACCTTTCCTTATAATAGATAAGAAGATAAATTGAAGCTGTAAATCTATAATGAAAGCAGGAAATGTTGGTATTGCACAGCAGATTTAGTCAATATTTGAAGAGGATTTGCATTACAAATGACAAAATAAAATTAACTCAGAATATTCCAATTTTATATGTGATTTTATTTGAAGGGATCTTTTAGTACCAGACCTGGGATTTTTAAATCAGATCATTCCACCTTCCGAGTCACTACAATCATGCAGGACATGCTAAGGCAGATCTGAAGCAAATTACATGGAAGGAGACATGGTTTTGAATATTTTTGGTAATGGCATGGAATGACTAGGTCTCAAGAAATTATAAGCAAGGGATACCATAATGGCTGTTTTCCACGATGCACAAGGATGATCTATTAGAATCTAGTTTTAGGTGCTACCTGTGTAGAGCTGGTCAGTTCTCTTTGTGCACTGCAGAGGGGCAAAAAGAATTAACGGGGAGTTGATAAAGTGTGAGGTAGAGTGTGTTGCAGCAATACAGGAAAGTAAAAAGGGGAATGGGACTAGACTGAATACCCCACTGTGGAGCTCGTAAGGACTTGAGAGGAGAAATGATCTCTTTCTGTGACATAAGTACAAGCCCTGAATACATGTGGAAAGTAATTAGCAGTTAATAGAAATATCATATAGAAAGTCAAGGGCATAGGACCATTAAAGATGACCAGATCCCTAACATAATATGCATGAATAACTACACCTAGGAATTATCAATCATACATTACATTTTTAACTTCAAACCATGCTGTACTCTCACTTCATTAATAAATTTAGTGAATCTTTGACAAAGACCCAAGAATGAGGCCAATGCAAAGCATATTTAAGCAATTATATTTGGAGAAAATATAACTTTTACTTAAATTGGAGATTGCAAACGTAAAATCTATGTTGCTGTACTCCAAAAGTTGGTTAACTCTAAAACTGTACAAAAATTATTTTTAAAAATATTATGATTATTTCACTCTAACCTCTGTAGATATAATTGTAGTTCAGTAGCAATGATGAACTATAGAGCTCCTTCCAACTTCCAAGTACCTCAGAGATCACAGTAACACTCACAAAATGCTGGAGGAACTCAGTAGGAAAAGTAGCACCTACAGGAAAGAATAATGAGTCAATGTTTCAGGCTGAGACCACTTTTCAGGACTGCAGGGGAAGGGGGAAGATGCCAGAATAAAAATGTTGGGGGTGGGGGGGAGGGGAATGGGAAAGAGGCTAGCTGCTTTCTTCTGAAGAAGAGCCTTGGCCTGAAAACATCAGCTGTTTATTCTTTGCCAGAGATGCTGCCTGACCTGTTTAGTTCCTCCAGCATTTTGTATGTGTTGCTTTGGATTTCCGGAATCTGCAGACTTTCTTGTGTTTGTCACATAACACTATTTAGCACATTCACCGTGGCACAGTGCAGGAAAAAAAATCTGCTTTGACTGGTGTAGAAAGAAATGGAGAAAGTAATCTAATATGCAAGAAGGAGCAAATTGCACTGTGAAATTACCAATATCTGTCCTTACGAACCAGGAGATCAAGAGATTGAGATTACTGCTTTGACAATGGGTCTTCAGCCTGTTATTTCTCTTTCCACAGATGCATCTTGACCTCCTGTACATCTTCAACATTTTCTCTTTTCTATATGGTCTAATACAGTTGGCCTCTGCTTGTGAGTCAGAGATGGAAAATCCAGTCAATGTTCTCTTTTTAATGATGTATGGTAATTCCTCATAGAACGTACATTATACGTAAGTGAAAATCAGTGTATGGTTTCACTGTGACATTCCTTACAAGCAAACAGCTCATAAATTGAATACACTGACACACCGAAAATGACAAATTACTGTAAAAATTGCAAGGAATCAGAGGCTGAAATAAGAAACAGTTAAATTAAACAATAAATACTTCCAATAAATACCCATGTCATCCACGGCAGCAAGCAAATGAAGCTGGCTTCCAACACTCTTTACTTGAATTGCAACTATCTCAACATCCTCTGTCTTCCAAACAGTTTTAACAGTGTGATTCTCCATATTGAAAATGGCTATTCCCTCGGAAAGTCCAGCAAAAATACAACTTCCATCCACAGAACCTGCAAGGCAGTTTACATTGCCAGGAACCTGCTCAAAAATGGAAAGGATATAGTGATACAGTAATATTACCTTAGCCAAGAACACGACAGAACCATTGATTTTTACATAGCCTTTTACATGACTAAAAAGCTTACTCTCATCATAAATCAGTATTACCCATTCTTTCTCTCTCATAATCAAATCTCTTCAAAAGTATTAAATATACTTTTTAATTATCCACAAATATGTTAAGTAGCTCAGGAAGAAGCAATTGGTTTTTCATGTCTATTCCCCAAATTAAAGAGCCTACCCCAAACGTTTTCACACAATTTCATATATGAGTCTAAAAGCCTTCTGTTAAATAATTACCTTATGTAAGAAAGGGAATTCAAGTGCCAGTGCAATTGGTCATATCAGTACTTCAGCCTTACTTATCTCACACTTGACAGACAAGCATTTGGTTCGAGGACATCAAGAGCAATGCTATGTATGAAGCCAAAGCACAGCACAGGGATGCATTTTGAAGTAGGAAGGGGAGAGAACAAAATTATATCAGCTGAGATACAAGTAGTAGAGGGGGATTAGTTAACTCATTGGAGGATACAATGAGGTAGATTTGATAACCTTTTTTATGAAGCATGCTATGTCAACAGGATTGAACAGTGAAACTTGATAGATTACAAAACACACTTGCTTACCTGAATCTCCTCTGATGATTCACACAAAGGTATTTTTTTCTTTAATCTCTCAACTTCCCTTTGCGCTTCCCTTTTTTCAATGATTTCACAGGCATTCTCTATAATGCGGCCAATTAATTTATCAATCATCCTGAAAGGTTGGGGTAACTCATCAAACAGTCGCTCTGGATCTTTTAGATAGTAGTCATTTTCATCATTGTCATTCCAATTATGTTCAGAAGGAGATGGTATTACCAGATGTTTCATAATGTTATTTGTCATTCTTCTAAGTATCACAACCTCAGTTTTTCAACACTTAAAAAGACAAAAACATAAGAAAATGAGAAAATAGAAGCAGGATTTGGCCACTCAGTCCCTCAAACCTGTTTCATCATTCGATATGATCATAACTGATCTGCTTCAGGCCTCGGCTCTTCTCCTGCACCAGTTCCCCATTGAGTTCAATTCCTTGATCTCTCAAAAACAAATCTACCTTTCCTCTAAATGCCCCCATTGAATAATTAGCCTCAAAAACCTTGTGAAATAGAGAATTCTCAGGATTCATCACCTTTTCACAAAGAAGTTCCTGTACGCCTCAGATTTAATGACCACCCACTTATCTTGTAACCACATTCCCTCTTTCAAGACAGTTCCACATCTAAGCATTTACGCTTTTGTGCCGCCTCTGGATCATATATGTATTTCAATAAGTTCACTCTTCACTCTTCTAAAATACAAAAATTACAGATCCAACATCTTCAGCTATGATGTGATAACCCTATGATCCCAAAAATAAGAGTAGTAAATCTCATTTGGAATGTTTCAAATGCTGGTATATTTCTCCTTAAATAAGCAGATCAAAACTTTGTACAGTACTCCAGGCGTGGCCCCAGCAACACAATGCCAATTGCCTTCTGAGTGCACATTGAAACTGTTTATTTTTTGTTATTCATGCAGAAAGTTAATTACATCTCTACATACTGCATTTATCAGCAATCCTTCTCCATTTCAAGTACCTAGAGAATTTATTTTGCATCCAAGAATCAAACATTTTAATACACTGCAACACACACAAAATGCTGGAGGAACTCAGTAGGCCAGGCAAGATCTATGGAAAAGAGGATCTCAACCCAAAACGTCAACTGTTTACTCTTTTCCATAGACGCTGCCTGGTCTCCCAAGCTTCTCCAGCATTTTGTGTGTGTTGCTTTGGATTTCCAGCATCTGCGGATTTTCTCGTGTTTGTATTTTAACACACATACTGTTAAATATAGAACTTATTTCCAATGTCTTCAACTCTCATTTCACCAAATAAATTCATAATTTCTTACTTGCTTCAATCTTCTCTACCTTTTAGAGTGAAACAATTTGCGAAAAACAGACTTGTGTCATTATGCTTTCTGCTTCAGAGTCTTGATAATTTCATCTGTTAATTACAAAAAGTATTGAGTGAAATTTCTTGCTCATTTGGTTTTTAACTGTATAGTATAGCCACAAAATGATGAGTGAGAGCTGCAAATTTGTTAAACTTGGAGTGTGTTTCTAAGGCTGAATTGAAGTGTGCAGCTTGATTATATTAAAGTGAAGCTTTCCTTACTCTGCATTTATTTTATAACCAACAGATTCTACTTACCTCAAGAAGACTGTGGTGAACAACCTTTTTCAAGCTCCACAATCCTTGCACAAAGTCATTAGTAGAACTGCTTTTATAGATTTGGTTCCTCTAACCTTACATCAAAAGCAAAATAAAAGTTCATTTCTAATAAATGCATTTATTTGACAGGGAACTGTAATGTGCACAAATGCACCAGAACTTGCTTCATGGCTGAGATCCTATTGGTCAGCATAGTCATGTGCTATGCCAACAAAGCAACAGAATCAGAATCAGGTTTAATATCACTGGTATATCTCATGAAATGTGTTAACTTTATAGCAGCAGTACAACAAAATACATGATAAATAAATAGAGAAAAACAATTACATTAAGTATATATATGTCCATTAAATAAGTAAGTTAAAATAAAAAGTATTGAAGTAGTGTTCACAGGTTCAATGTCCATTCAGAAATCAGATGGCAGAGGGGAAGAAGCTGTTCCTGAATCACTGAGTGGGTGCCTTCAGAGTTCTGTATCTCCCTCCTGACAATAACAATGAGAAGAGGGCATGTCCTAGGTGATGGAGATCCTCAATGATGGATGCCGCCTTCCTAACACACCGCTTCTTGAAGGTACTATTCAAGGAGCTCCTTAGATACTATTTAGGCTGGCATCCATGACAGAGCTGACTAATTTTACAAATTTCTGCAACGTACTTCAGTCTTCTGCAGTAGCACCCCCACCCCCATACCAGATAGAGATGCAGCCAGTCAGAATGCTCTCCACAGTACGTTTGTAGAAGTTTTCAAGTGTTTTAATTGACAAACCAAATCTCATAAAACTTCTTTTACAATATAGCCAAGATCTTGTGTTCTTTATGGCTGCATCGATATGTTGTGTCCAGGTTAGGTCCTCAGAGATCTTGACACCCAGGAACTTGAAATTGCTCACACTCTTCACTTCTGATCCCTCTATGAGGATTGGTTTGTGGTCCCTCGTCTTAGAGATTTCAATACTCAGTTTGTACTAGTAGCTCGCAAATTCAATGTGAATTGGTATGTAAAACAAATAAAAATTGTTTTTATACATTTACTGTACATTCAACACTGTGCTAAAGTCTTAGGCACATGTAAAGCGAAGATGCTTTCAAAGAAAATGAAATGAAAAGTTACCAGATATCAAAAAAAATTACTATACGGAGCTGTAAACACTAAAAAACAAAATCAAATCAACTTTTGGTGTGACCACCCTTTACTTTTAAAACGGCATCAATTTTCTTAGGTATACTGTTGTGTAGTTTTATAAGAAAATTGGCTAGTAGGTTGTTCCAGGCATCTTGGAGAACTAGCACACAGTTCTTCTGCAGACTGTGGCTGTCTTGCTTGCTTCTGTATCTCCAGGGAATCCCAGACAACCTCGATGATGTTGCAGACAGAGCTTCGTGGAGGTCGTACCATCTGTCACAGAACTCCTTGATGTTTTTATTTTCACTGCTCTTTATGACCTTGGTTGTGTGTTTAGTGTTTAGTGTCATTGTCGTGGTGCAGAATGAGGTTGGCATCGATCGGAAGCCTCACTGATTGTATTGCGTAATGGATGAGCACGTTTGTACCTCTCAGCATTGAGGATTCCATTCGGACAGGAGGCTCTGTGGGTGAGAACAAAATTCCCGGATGGTATGTTGCCTCCCGGGTGCCAGAGTCCACGACATCTCAGATCAAGTCCTCAGCATTCTTAAGTGGGAGGGTGAACAGCCAGAAGTCGTGGTCAATGTTGGTACCAATGAAATGGGTAGGACGAGATACAAGGTTCTGCATATGGAATTCAGACTGTTAGATGCTAAGTTAAAGGACTGGACCTCCTGGGTTGTGATCTCAGGATTGTTACCCATTCCACATGCTAGTGAGGCCAGAACTAGGAAGATTATACAATTTAATACTTGGCTAAGGATTTGGTGTAGGATGAAAGGTAAGATTTTTGGATCATTGGGCTCTCTTCCAGGAAAGCTTGGACCTGTACAGAAGGGACTGTTTGCCCATGAACTGGAAGTGGACTAATATCCTAGTGGGAAGGTTTATTAATTCTGCACGGTGGGGTTTAAACCAGAGCTACAGGGGGGCGAGAACCAGAGTGCCAGTTAGTGAAGAGGTTGTGGAGGCAGATTTTGGTAAGACCTCAGACAAAGTTCGGAATCAAAAGGTCAAGCATGTTGCAACTAGTGTCCAGAGCTGCGTATATTTCAATGTAAGAAGTATCATAGGACAGGCAGATAATAGTGTTGAAGGTGGCGTAGCTGGTTTACAAACAGAGGGAATGTGTAGTGAGGAGAGGCTGTTGATAGGGCAAAATTGCAGTCAACAGGATGAATTACAACATAAAACGTGGACAAAATCAAAAAGGGTGAATACAGGACTGCAGCACTGAGCGTCATAGGAAGTCATTCCTGCCTGTGGACATCAAACCTTACAACTCCTCCCTTGGAGGGTCAGACATCCTGAGCCAACAGGCTGGTCCTGGACTTATTTCATAATTTACTGGCATAATTTACATATTACTATTTAACTATTTATGGTTCTATTACTATTTATTATTTATGGAGCAACTGTAACGAAAACCAATTTCCCCCGGGATTAATAAAGTATGACTACGACTAAAATGTTATATCTGAATGCATGCAGTATACAGAATAAGGTAGATAAACTTGTACCACAGTTACAGATTGGCATGTATGATGTTACAGGCATCACTGAGTCAAGGCTGAAAGAAGATTATAGCTGGTTGCTATAATATTCAAGGATACAAGCAGGAAGGCAGAGGAAGTGGCGTTCCTCTGTTAGTAAAAAAATCAAATCAGAACATTAGAAAGAGGTGACATAGGGTCGGAAGGTATAGAATCATTCTGGATAGAGCTAGGGAACAGCAAGGGTAAAAAGATGAGTGTTGCATACAGACCCCCAAATAGTAGTAAGGATGTGGGCTACAAATTACAAAGGGAGATAGAAAATGCATACCAAAAGGGGAATGTTACAATAGTCATGGGGGACATCAATATGCAGGTAGACTGTGAAAACCAGTTAGGTGCTGGATTACAGGAGGTGGAATTTCTAGAGTGCTTATGAGATGGCAGTTTGCAGCAGCTCATGGTTGAGCCCAGTAGATGATCAACTATTCTGGATTGGGTGTTGTGCAATGACATCTGAAACATCTAAAATAAAATTAATATAAAAAACCTAGTGTGTCTAAAACTTTTGCATGGTACTGCATACAGGCATCATCTCCATGTTGCAACTTCTTGACAGGTGAAACTTCTGAAGATTAGATTCACTCTCACGTTTATTGGTGATGAGGTGTGGCATTGCAATGAGAAAAACATTAAAAAGGATCAGGATAATGAGCCTTGTTTAACCATTACTGAGATTGGTATGTTGTAGACCCTTTGGTTATGATCACAGTCTATATACCATCAGAAGTAAATGTCTAAAAACAACAAAGAGATTACCAGGTGGTCAGAGCCTCTAAAGCCTCTTTGAAAGAAAAGCAATATCTTAATTGGCTCTCTGACCTTTTACAGTTCGAGAGGGAGAAGAAACATTCAGGATGACATTGAGAACCTTGAGCAATGCATCAGAAGTCAGCATGAATAGCAGAAGAAACATGGCATCTCACAAACTACCTACCACTAATCCCAGCTTGCATCTCCTGCCTCGACAGCGATGTAGTCTGGAGGTCCTACAATTATCTCTAGTCCCATTAGGGCACACAAAACCTATGCCCTCTAGTTGTCTCATTTCTGCACCCATTCTATACCCTATTGCAAATATGCTTCAACTTAACTTGAAATTACACCTGTTATATAGACCTCTCCGAATGAAATAGCTGTCCACTATACCTTGGTACAGGTGAACAGCACATGCCAATTACCAATTTTCTACTGCACTTATACAATTCAATGTAAAGAATAAAACATGCAATGCTCAAACCTACTAATTAAATCTAGACAGGGAGTCCCTGGTGTCTTTCCCTAATGGAATCAACATTATAACAAGCAAGTTCTATATAAAAGAAAATATACATAGACTCTTACACTTTTCCGTAAGTCTATGAAGACTATAATAAGAATGGCTTCTTATTATGTTGATAGCTGGCCACAGGCTTCGTCATAGCAGATGATAATTGTTTTTAAGGGAGAATTGTTTACAAAAAGCAATAAACAATAAAAATAGATTAAAATGAAATAAATGCACCAACCTGCACAACTTCCAGACTTAAGCAAATTGCCCATCTGGCCTGTGGAGAGTTCGTTGATGCCTCCCGTTGCTAGGATACCAAGACCGGAAGTGCTGTCCGTCCCATCAAAACGTTCGCCGACTCCTCGCCGGGGTTGTGGAGGAGATGAGGAAACCAAAGGCCGCAAAATTAGTTAACTCGGTGTTTTGAATCGGGTAATTGCATCATTTTAGGGAATATTTTAATTTAATCTTTTTCCAATTTTACTGGTGAAGGCAATCCGCGAGTTTCATTTGGATTAATATCTAAAATGTGTGAAATAATCTTTGGCCTGATGAAGAGGGGATCGGGGTTAAGGTGGAAGTGAGAAGAGTTCTCCTAGCCTTAGAATTGATTAGAATATAGTTAAGTACATAATTAATTTAAATCATTATGTCGATCGGATGTTAGTGAGATCAGTGTTATCGGGTCAGAAGTAGTTATTTTAGGCGCTGGGGTAGGCACACTGTATTTGTCTTTATGTTTTTTTTTAAACCGTGTTTTTCTTTTATCACTTCTTCCTGCTGATTTACAGACCAAAGCTGTGGTTGCTCTGGGAAATTTGGGTTTTTCTTGGGTCAGTTCTTGGGTTCATCGGTTTTCCTAAAACACCCAAACTCTAGTGATCTCTGCTGGTTCCCGTAACCGTCCATGGATTTCTATGTGAGGTTTACTTCCCTCAGCCAAGGAAGAGACAAAATTTTCAGGTATTGTATATGTTTTCACGTTATAGTTATGCACTGCCAGGATATAGAACTGAGCTGTTTGTATTTTCATTTTTAGTTCGCTACCTTCCATCCCTTTTTACTTGCATTCCTAGCTTTGTGTTTTTTTTCTTTTGACAAATTAAAGCATTGTGATCTAGTTTGTAATCACAAAAATCCCAGTTTTTGTAACTTAATGCAGACATTGTGCAAGTTGTGCCTGGTGCCTAAGCTCACATTTGTTTGGTTTTTTTTGACTTAAAGTGCCTGTTCTTTTGCAGTATTTGGAAAAGTAGAATGTCACTATTTAGTTTATATATAAATACTTAGTGAAGTTTGCTAGAATTGTAGTCTTTGAACTATCTTAATTGTTGGAAATAATCTGCAATTAAAATTTGTATATGCTTCTGAATGATTTCTATATACTTCTGTGGCATATACAGTACTGTGAAAAAGTCTTGGGCATGTAAAAATCTGTAAAGTGAAGATGCTTTCAAAAATAATGAAATGAAAAGTTTCTGAATAGTAAAATTACTATAAACAACAGTTTAAAAAAATGAAATTGAATCAATATTGGGTGTGATCTCAATTTGCCTTTAAAATTGTATCAATTCGTTTAGGTACACTGTCGTGTAGTTTTGTGAGAAAATCGACTGGAGAGTTGTTCCAAGCATCTTGCAGAACTTGCCACAGTTCTTCTGCAGACTTTGGCTGATTCACTTGCATTGGTCTCTCCATGCCAGAGAACCTTGATTTTGAGATGGTTCTGTGCAGGTCATACCATCTGAAATCATATGAAATATCTAGGGTGCCTAAGACTTTTACACAGTACTTCAGTTCAATTCTATTGAAGTTTAAATGTCATTCAACCATACATGAAAAACCATGAATACAGCCAAATGAAACAAGTTGCAAAAGAGAGTACAAAGTACACAGCACAAAGCACACATTTAGCACATACTAGATACCAAGCACATAAAGATACAGCCATACAGTAATTTTTTTTATGTCCTTTTAAATTGCATTGTTCTGAGGTAGACCAGTATCTACATATAACTTTAGGATGTGCTTTGATGTTGGGTAAAACTAAAATATTCCAGGTATGAAACTTTTATTTTCTGTTTTTTTTTACTGTAAACATGTTAGGAGTGGCAAATGATTCAAACTTTGCACTGACGCCAAGCTGTCCATGTTAATCCATATTTAGAGCCTCAATGGGTTTAAGTAACTTAGAGAAAGTAGATTTGCATTGTGTGCAGTGCAAAGCCAATGCACTGACAAGCTTGTATTGAAGTTACTCAATCCTTTCGACTGTCAGGGACCTCAATTACTTGAATTTAAATTTTATTGAAGGGGAGTGAAATATCTGGGCATGTGGGGTGTTCTGGTTGGACTATACCTTTGAACTTCAAGCTTGTCTTTCATAACAAACACCCTATCAAATGCTTCTTGTCTTAGATGAATCATTTTAAAACTTGTCAGTTCCACTGTTTTGTTCTTCCTATATGTATAAACCTCTCTATTTCTGTAACTTGTGAATCAAGTGTTTAACTCTAGAAATAAAGTCTTGAATATCTTGTCTGCTTTGTTTCTTCCTTTGCTTCTTTAATTGTGCTTTTTTTTTAGCTTTTTTTTTGTTTTAGCAGAGTCCCAATGGCTCAGTTTTAAGTTTTCATTGGTAATGCTCCTCCTGAAATGTTCAATAATGGTTTTGCTTAGTAAGTGATAGACAAATCGAAGTTATTGAGTGTGACATTAAAATTCCTGATGGATGTGAGTCGAGCAGTGTAAATTCAGATTAAGTGACATACATTTGATGGCATTAATGAAACTGAAGGAATTTTTCTTTAAGTGCTCAATCAGATATTACTATCTAGCAATGTGTAAAAAATGCAAATGATGTGGTATGATTCTTTGCCCTGTCAACTATCTTCCTGAAATGTATATCC
Source organism: Mobula hypostoma (assembly GCF_963921235.1). NCBI lineage: Eukaryota > Metazoa > Chordata > Chondrichthyes > Myliobatiformes > Myliobatidae > Mobula > Mobula hypostoma. Next base: position 85,372,289 of record NC_086109.1, read on the forward strand.
TCAAGAAGTTGAGTTAATTTCTTACATTCTCTTGGTATTTGGTATAGAAAAGCATCTTAATTTGTCTTTGTTTTTAGTGCTGAACAGGAAGAAATGAATTTCTTGGTTGTCTGCTTTGTCGTAATGTTTTTCGGTACAATTGCTTTTAAACATTATCATTCTGTTGTAGATAACCAGTTTACTAGTCTGTGTGCTTATTACACTGGACTTTACTACTAAAGCTATCCAAAAATGAATCTTGCCTATCCTGCAGGCTCAGATTTTTCTCAGCTTCGACATATTTCCATTTCCACCCTCAATGCATTAATGACAAAGATGTTTGCTTCCTCTTCTGTAAATGGTGGCTGTCATTCTACAAGGCACAGTTTTTCCTCCTAGCCCATCTACACACTATTTTAAAACTGCCTTTAAATTGCTAGTTCTAATGATTTCCAATGACGCTTAATTAATCTGTTTGCATGGGCCTGCACCCTTTAAACATTCTTTGAGTATGATTTCTTTCATTTCATCTATAAAACCTGGTTTTGACTCTCAATTAGATTGACTATTGTAAACTCTGCTGTGGGAAGCTGCAAGAAAAAGTGGCAGATGGTTATCAGTTTTAAAGGCATGCTCTGACTTTTTTTTTTCATCCAAGCCATTTATTAAGGATCGCACATTTGCCATAAACATTACTTGCTCTTTGTTGCATGTAGTGGGAAATGAGCTCTGTGCTTGCATTTTGTTTTCTTTCAGAACCACTCAATATGCATGTGTATTACTTAATTACTTCATTCACAAGGATGGCAGTAACAAGGAGCTGGCTGCCAAACTTAAACATCTGGAATCTAACTTGAGTACAGGACGTAAATGTAAGTATCCAGCCTGTTGCAGAAGGAGGAAGAATGCCACACCCCATATTTGTTTTGGTAATTATTAGAGAACAATGATAGTTAGCCGTTTGATCGAGGCACAACTGCGCAAGCGCGTGGACATCAATGAGTTTGACCAGCGGGAAGAGTTTAAAAAGAGACAGTTTTTTTTTAAGAGCGGGCATCAGAGTAGGAGGGCTTTGGTTCAATGGGGCTTCGGCGATAACAGGTTGAGGCCAGGTAAGTGACCAGTGAAGAATAGAAACAGGAAGTATGTCTGTGAGGCCAGTGTTCTGTACTGGGTGTCAGATGTGGGATGTCTGGCGGATTCCCAGCCTTCCAGAGGGCCACATCTGTGCCAGAGGTGTCGAGCTGCAGCTCCTTAGGGACTGGGTTAGGGAACTGGAGATGCAGCTCGATGACCTTTGTTTGGTCAGGGAAAGTGAAGAAGTGTTAGAGAGGAGCTATAGGCAGGTAGTCACACCGGGTCCTCAGGAGACAGATAAGTGGGTCACAGTCAGGAGAGGGAAGGGCAAGAGTTGGATACTAGAGAATACCTGTGTGGCTGTCCCCCTAAACAATAAGTACTCCTGTTTGAGTATTGTTGGGGGAAGGACAGCCTACCTGGGGGAAGCAACAGTGGCTGTGCCTCTGGCACAGAGTCTGGCCCTGTTCCTCAGAAGAGTAAGGAAAGGAAGGCAGCAGTAATAGTGGTCTCTATAGTCAGGAGTCAAACAGGCGATTCTGTGAATGCAGGGAAGAAAATCGAATGGTACTTTACCTCCCAGGTGCCAGGGTCCGGGATGTTTCTGATCGCGTTCATAATATCCTGAAGTGGGAAGGTGAACAGCCAGAGGTCGTGACATGACAACGACATGATTAGGAAAAGGGAGGAGGTCCTGAAACCAAGTTACAGGGAGTTAGGAAGAAAGTTGAGAAGCAGGATCTCAAAAGTAGTTACCTTGGGATTACTGCCTGTGCCACATGACAGTGGTATAAGAATAGAGTGAGGTGGAGGATAAATGTGTGGCTGAGGGATTGGAGCAGGGGACAGGGATTCAGATTTCTGGATCATTGGGATCTCTTTTGGGGCAGGTCTGACCTGTACAAATAGGACAGGTTGCACTTGAATCCTTGGGGGGCCAGTATCCTGGCAGGGATATCTGCTAAGACTATTGGGGAGAGTTTAAACTGGAATCACTGGGGAGTGGGAACCAAACTGAAGAGACGGAGGAGGAGGCGTTGGCTCACAAACAGAGAAAGCTTGTAGACAGTGTGAGAGGGAAGATAGGCAGGTGATAGAGAAGGGATGCGCTCAGACTGATGGTTTGAGATGTGTCTATTTTAATGCAAGAAACACAATGAACAAAGTAGATGAGCTTAGAGCGTGGATCAGTTCTTGGAACTATGAGGTTGTGGCCATTACAGAGACTTGGATGGCTCAGGGGCGGGAATGGTTACTTCGAGTACCAGGCTTCTGATGTTTCAGAAAGGACGGGGAGGGAGGCAAAAGAAGTGGGGGTGTGGCACTGCTGATCAGAGGTAAGTATCATGGCTGCAGAAAAGGAGGAAGTCATGGAGGTATTATCTACCGAGTCTCTGTGGGTGGAAGTTAGAAGCAGGAAGGGATCGATAACTCAACTAAGTATTTTTATAGTCCACCCAATAGTAACAGGGATATCGAGGAGCAGATAGGGAGACAGATTCTGGAAAGGTGTAATAATAACTGGGTTGTCGTGGTGGGATAGAAGTGTATAAGATGATGCGAGGCATTGATCATGTGGAAAGTCAGAGGCTTTTTTCCCCAGGGTGAAATGGCTAACACAAGAGGGCACAGTTTTAAGGTGCTTGGAAGTAGATGCAGAGAAGTTGCCAGAGGTAAATTTTTTACGTAGAGAGTGGTGAGTGTGTGGAATGGGCGGTGGTGAAGGCGGATACGATAGGGTCTTTTAAGAGACCTCTGGATAGATACATGGTGCTTGGGAAAATAGAGGGCTGTGGGTAACCGTAGGTAATTTCCAAAGTAAGTACATGTTCGCCACAGTATTGTGGGCTGAAGGGCCTGTATTGTGCTGTAGGTTTTCTATGTTTCTAACATTTACTAGGAGCAATGGTTGTAAAAAGCAGGTTATTATGTTCCTCTGCAATTCTTTGTTATTTCAAAGCATTTAATTAAAAGTGAGTGGATTAATTTGTTGTTACAAGTTTTGTTTCTGAGAACCTCTTTTCTCCAAGGATTTCCCACATTGGGTATCATCAAGGCTGAAATGCAGTGGGATTTCAGGTTAAGCATAGGCAGTCTCTTTTGAATAAATTTGATAACTTGTTATATCTGTGGATTTTCCAAGCACTTGACATCCTTTGAATTGTATCAGAAGTGAGATTCCTGATATGTTAATGAATGGTAGCTAACCATGGTTCTACATTGAAGAAACAATGTTCCCAACAAAAATCTTTCAACAGTGTAATGGTTTTGCTATAAACACACCTAATAGTAACAGAACAATGTCACCGGGTGTTATAACAATCAGTGTCTAATTTCCCCTCTGTGTTAAAAGTTAAACAAGAAATTCTGCAGATGCTAGAAATCCAGAACAACACGCAAAATGCTGGAGGAACTCAGCAAGTCAGGCATCATTATGGAGAGGAATAAACAGTCATTTTCATGATGAGACCCTTCATTAGGAGTAGAAAGAAACAGGATTGTCAGGCTTTAGGACGAAAGAGGCATTGGCTCTGGGTAAGTTTCTGTTAAGATTCTCTTTTTTTCTCTTGTTCTACCTAGTGTAGTAAGTGGCCATTGTGTGTTCTTCATGCCGGATGTTGGAGTCATGACTGAATTTTGTCCTATCATCCATCTGCCCTTCCTGACAGTCAGACTGCATGCGATCTTTGTTTTTTTTAAACCATCCGGCCTATCCTGAGTCTTTTCACTCCAGTTCCCACTTCACTGCCAAATTGGTTTAAGCCTTCCCCAATAGCTCTAACAAACCTGCCCGTGAGAATATTGCTTCCCACCCCCACCCCCTCAGGCTCAGGTGCAACCCATCAATTTTATATAGGTCATGCCTCCCCCAGAAAAAAATCCCAATGATCCAAGAACCTGAAGTCCAGCCCCCTGCACCGGCTTCTCAGCCATGCATTTATCTGCCAAATCACTGTTTCTGCCCTCACTGGTGCATGGCACAGGTAACAATCCAGAATGCATGGTGTGTAAGAAATAAGGTGGGTGAACTTATTACAGATTGTCAAGTATGATGTTGTGGCCATCACTGAATCATGGATGAAGGATGATTGTAGTTTGGAGCTGAATCTCTAAGGTTACACATTGTATCGGGGGAATAAGAAGGTAGGCATAGGGGGTGGCGTGGCTCTGCTAGTAAAGAATGGCATCAAATCAGTGGAAAGATGTGACATAGGATCGGAAGATATTCAATCCTTGTGGGTTGAGTTAAGAAACTGCAAGGGTGAAAGGACCCTGATGGTAGTTACACACAGGCCTCCCAACCGTAGCTGGGATGTGGAGGTTGATTGGAAAAATCAGGTTGGCAATGGATTTCAAGAGCGAGTTTGTTGAATGCCTACAAAATTTTTTTAAGAGCAGTTTGTTATTGAGCCTATGAGGGGATCAGCTATACTAGATCGGGTGTTATGTAATGAACTAGAAGCGATTCAGGAGCTTGGGGTAAAAGAGCCCTTAAGAGCCACTGGTCACAATATGATTGAGTTCAACTTTAAATTTGATAGGGAGAAAGTAATGTCTGATGTAGCAGTATTTCTTTGGAGTAAAGGCAATTACAGTGGTATGAGAGGGGAGTTGACCAAAGTAAATTGGAAGGAGATGTTGGCAAGGATGACAGCAGAGCAGCAATGGTGTGAGTTTCTGGAAAAATAAGGAAAGTATAGGATAGATGTATTGCAAAAACTAAGAAATACTCAAATGGCAAACTAGTACAACCATGGCTGACAAGTCAATGCTAATATGAAAGGAAAAGAAGGCATAAAACAAAGCAAAAAATTAGTGGGAAGATAGAGGATTAGGAAGCTTTTAAAAACCTATAGAGAGCAACTAAAAGACTCATTAGAAGGGAAAAGATGAAATTTGAAAGCAAACTAGCAAACAATATCAGTGTCACAAGTGTCATGTATGTTAGATAAATAAATAAGAGATGAGGATGGACATAGTTCTGCTAGAAAATGAGGCCGGAGAAATAATAACGGGAGGAGATGACAGATGAACTAAATGAGTATTTTGTATCAGTCTTCACTCTGGAAGTCACTAGCAGTGTACCATATGTTAAAAGGTGTGAGGGAAGAGAAGTGAGTGCAGTTACTATTACAAGGGAGAAAGTGCTCAAAAAGCTGAAAGACCTAAGGGTACACAAGTCAGTCAGATCAGATGAACTGCAGTCTAGGGTTCTGAAAGAGATGGTGGTAGAGATTGTGAAGGCAATAGCAATGATTTTTCAAAAATCATTGGACACCACATGATGCCAGAGGACTAGAAAATTGCAAATGTCACTCTACTCTTTAAGAAAGGAGGAAGGCAGCAGGAAGGAAATTGTAGACCAGTTAGCCTGACCTCAGTGGCTGGGAGTCAATAGTTAGGATGAGGTTATGAAGTACTTGGTGGCACAGGACATGATAGGACAAAGTCAGCATGGTTTCCTTGAGGGAAAATCTTGCCTGATGAAACTGTTGGAATTCTTTGAGGAGATTACAAGTAAGATAGATAAAGGGAATGCAGTGGATGTTGTATATTTGGACTTTCAGAAGGCTCTTGACAAGGTGCCACACATGAGGCTGCTTACCACGTGAAGAGCCCATGGTGTTACAGGAAAGTTATTAACATGGTGAGAGCATTGGCTGATTTAGTAGGAGGCAGTGAATGGGAATAAAAGGATCCTTGTCTTGCTGGCTACTAGTGACTATGGTTCCACAGGGCTTGCTATTGGGGCTGCTTCTTTTTATACTTACATAAATGATTCCGATGATGGAATAGATGGCTTTGATGCCAAGTTTGCAGATGATTCAAAGATTGGTGGAGGGACACCAATGTTGAAGAAACAGGAAAGTTGCAGAAGAACTTGGACAGACCAGGAGAATGAGCAAGAAAGTAGCAAATGAAATGCAATGTTGGAAAATGCATGGTCTTGCATTTTGGTGGTAGAAATAAATGTGCAGACTATTTTCTAAATGGGGAGAAAATCTAAAAATCTGAGATGCAAGAGTTCAGAGAAAGGTGACTAGACTGTGCAAGGTATGGGCTATGAAGAAAGATTGAAAGAAATAAATCTTCTTAGCCTAAATAGACACAAAATGAGAGGGGACATGATAGAAGTGTTAAAAATCATGAAGGGTATGAGTAAGGTGGATGCCATCTGCCACTTCAAAATTAATTCATCAACGAGGACATGGGGCCATAGGTGGAGACTGGTTAAAGCAAGATTTCAGACTAACATCAGGAAGCATTTCTTTACATAGCAAGTTGTGTAAATGTGGAACAAACTACCTTAGGCTTTCAAATCTAAAATTGATAGTTATTTCAACACACTATGTGAATAGCAATCTGGCAGGCTTTGTTAGACTGAATGGCTCTTCTTATCATAAACTTTCTAATGTTCTTATGACACAATCAGGGTCAGGTTGAATAGTATACAAGGTCAACAGAGATAATTTAGCCCTTCATTACCAGGTTTGAAAATTATTCCAGTTCATTGAGGTTTGAACAGCTGCGTTGTGACGTGAGAGGGTTACCCATTGATCCAAGCTATACATGTGTGAGTAAGAAGGAATCTATGAGTTTATCATTTGGAGGGAATTTCTGCATTTGGGTCAATTAATTATAAAATCCTTGTCAGATTCACATGATGGTAATTGCTAGAACAAGAAACAATGGGAAAATGGTTTTTGATATAAAGTAATATTCATAACTCTTCCCATACACTTTGTTATCAGTGTAAGTCTTTTAAACAGCAGTTCAAATTGCTCAAGATTAGTTTTTTTTTGGCCAGGCATTAAAGAATGCTAACACATGGGAGATGTCTAACCTGTCTTGTCCCAAAACATTGACTGTTTATTCCCCTCCATAGATATTGCCTGACTTGCTGAATTCCTCCAGTATTTGTGTGTGTTGTTCAAGATTTCCTGCATCTGCAGAATCTCTTGTGTTTACATGGGTGTATCTGTTTTTGTTCCTGATCACCAGTTACTGTGTGTAATATTGCAAATGGGAGAAATCTTGCATTCTGAAAACTCAAAGAGAATGTCAAAATTTAAATCACTTCTGCCTCACCCAGAATCATTATTAAATATTTTTTAACCACTGATAATGAGTAAAGGCTCATGTTAAATTCTGTTTTATTTTATTTCAGTATTCCGTTTGGGTAACACATTGGATTCGGTGCAGACAGCCAGAAGGAACATTCATATTTCAGATCCAGTGCTTAGGTTTTGCCTCACAGTCATTCCTCTCAGTCGGGCTGTGTACTATATTTGTGATAATGTTCTCTGGGCAGGAGCAGTGGGACTGAGTAGTATCGACAAAGAGAAGTGGAGCCAGCGATGCAACCATTACTATTTCTTCTCACTGATTGTTAGCCTGGGGAGAGATATCTATGAAGTTGTCCAGCTCGTGAAAGAAGAAGCACTTGCCCAGAAAAGACGACAGAGTAAATCTGTGACCACCCTGGAAAACAATCATGTGCAAATGGAGTGTATCTGGATAGCAAGGATCAAGACTAAAGTTTTTTTTATGCTGCTTTTTCAATGCCTTAGGAATAATCCTCCTGTCTTGCTTGACATTGTTAAAAACCTTTGTGACCTCACCCTCCCACTAGACAAACTTGGCATCTGCAAAACCAATGCTGCTGTAGTGGGTTTCTGTGGCCTTCTTTCCTCTATTCTCTCAATTCTGACTTTGACACATCCAGTACTGAAGTTGAGACCATGAATAAACTTCTAGTAATGAGATTTTTATTATTTCTCTGATTAAAAATGAGAGAATTTCTGAAATGGAACAGCATTTTCAGTCTGTATCTTCAGATTCATATGATATATTGGTGAATTTTAATATTTTGCACAATTCAACTGTTTTCATTTTTTTCGAATCTTTGAGTTAGGTTGGTTAATACAATGACTTCCATTGAGGATTATTCCCATGAACTTGGAACTTTTTTTTATCAAAATCTCCCTTCCTGCTTCCCTAGACCAACAGATCTGTTGTGTTCATGTGGAACCAAGCTCAAATTAGCAAAATGCCATTTGGGTACTAAGCCTGGAAAATACAGCAATCTGTTTCTTTGATCTGTGCAGGCAAATTACTGACTGCTTGATCTTGTTATTCTGTTTTATCGATATTATTTCTCATTCTTATCCCAACAGAATAAATGGGAAGAGAAAGAAAAATTTAATTAACATCTTATAACAAGATATTAGTCTGGAAATTATTACTTGAAGGAGGGGGGAAAGTGGGAACAAATACCAGGCACTCTAGAATTCTGAAATGGTAATGCATAATTGTTATCAACAGTAGCATTGCAATAAATTACAATGTTTTGGAGATAAATCTCTGAAATTGAAAGCATAGTAACTTAATTTCATTTCTAGCACTGTTAGTAATAGAAGGGAAGAGCACTTTGTGTAATTTGTTTCTAGCCACTTGAGAAAACAATATTTTTGTCAGATAGCCACTATTCCAGACTGAAATCTGTCTGAATTTTTACCTTTGCAAAGAATATTTTTAACTTCTAATGTTTCTGGTACCCTATACTATCTGCCCAGGTGTTGAGCCATATAGACCAGGAGGTCCTATATTCAGTTTCATGATCTTGGTTATCTAAGTATTCCCACTTTTACCTAAGGCACTTTTTTTTTCAGGATTGTATTTTATATTAATTGGAGTTGAAAGTATAGTGTAACTATTTACATTTATTTTCTATGGACATTGGGGAAAGTCCCTTCAGTGATGCCCTTCATAGTCAAGTAACTTTAAGGAAATGGCAACTTTGGTGACTGAATAAGGCCACAAATATGGTGAGCTTGAACTTTATAAAACCTCATTGTCTCTTTGTATATTCCTTGTGGAAGTTATTATGGAACAATTACCATTACATTTTTCTGTTAGAAAACAGGATCCAATATTTTAAAGGTCTCAGTAAAATGTAATTGAGGAAGTGCCTATTACCTACAAATGAAGCAACTTTAGAACAATAACAAGTTGTTGGATAATGAGTTATGTAACTTTGAGCTCTTCTCATGATTTTGTAAAAACCTTATTGAACATCCAAAAATACAGGGCTCTCTTATGAGACAAAATACATCTGAAGTTAGAATATTCATGAGCTGTCTGATGAGGCTTCAAAAGAATGTTAACATTTTTTAACTCTGAACTGTTCCTGGACATGGTGCAGCTCAAGAATGCTGCATGTTATAACATTAAGACTAACTATGCAATATACATTCTAGTCTAGCAAGATAGGATATAAAGTTTTATCTAACAAAGAGTGGTAATTTCTGTATCCTAAATTAGGAAAGAACAAATGTTCTTTAGTTCCTTGCAAACCAGTGCTGCTATACTTGAACTGAATAATTTAACTTCTGTTTGTGAGTTCTAATAAAGTAATGTTACAAACTTTGTGCAAGGTTTAATTTCTATTATATATACATTCAATCTCAATGCAATTACAGGTATTTTTAACCTTAAAATTATCACAAAGAGACCCACTACATGAATGGTCCATCAGTTACTCTACTATTGGAGAGGATTCTTGGATATGTTTTTCATGTTTGAAATGGTATGGGCTAATTAGCAATCTCCATGACCTTTAAGGACAGGTCAAGTCTTACAAACTTGTATTTTCTTTTTGAGAAGGTGACAAAGATGATAGGAGAGCAGTGGATATTTATAAGTAGAATTTAAAAAGGCATTCAGCAGGGTCCCTTGTGGTAGGGTGATCCAGAAGGTTAACATGCATGAGACCAATAGCAATTTGGTATTTTGGATTCAAAAGTGGCTTGCCCATAGAAAACAAGCTAGAGGTAGAGGGGTGTTATTCTGCCTGCAAGACCGTGACCAGTAATATTCCACAGGAATCAGTGTTGGGACCTCTTATAGAGCAGTACACTGCAGGAACAGGCCCTTTGCCCCACAGTGATGTGCTGATCCAATTAAATTAGTAAGCAAATGGCTAACTAATCTCTTCTGCCCATGTCCCTCAAATTTTCTCATTCATGTGCCTACCTAAATCTCACTTAAAAGTCCATAATGTATCTGCTTCTACCACTATCCCAAGAAGTGCATGTATGGCACCCTCCACTCTGTCTGAAGAAGAAGGGAAAAAAATAAAGCTTGTCACTCACAGGTCCTTTAAAATTACCCCCTCTCAAATTTAAATGTGTTCCCTCTGGTATGAGGCATTGCAAACTGTGGGGTGGGGATAAGATGCTGTCTGTCTACTCCCATAGTCTTACAAATATCAGATCTCCCTTTAGCGCCTGTCAGAGAAAAAAACCCAAGTTTGTCCAAACTTTTAGTACATGCCCTCTAATCAAGTCAGCATCTGGTAAACCTCTTCCGCACTGTCTCCAAAGCCTCAACATCCTTCCTATAATGGGGCAACCAAAACTCTGCCATACTCCAGTGGTGGCCTAACTAGGGTTATATAAAGCAACATAACTCACTAATTTTTGAACTTAATGCCTTGATTGATAAAGGCAAGCATACCATACATCTTCTTAACCACTCTATCAGTGTATAACCACTTGCAGGAAGCTATGAACTAGGATCCCAAGATCCTTCTGTTCGTCAACACTGTTAACGCTTTTGCCTTAACAGTGGACTGTTTCTTTATATTTGACTTGCCAAGGTGCAACACTTAACATTTGACCAGATTAAACTCCATCTGCCTTTTCTCCACCCATATCTACAACTGATTTATAATCTGCTGTATTCTTTGCCTGTCTTCTATAGTATCCACAACAGCACCAATCTCTATATCTGCAAATTTACTAATCTTCCCATTTACATTTTCATTCAGGTCATTTACTTACATCACAAACAAGCAGAGGTCCTAGTACAGATTCCTGTGGAACACCACTAATCGCAGACCACCTAGAGTAAGCCCCTTCAACCCCTGCTCTCTATGAGCAAGCCAGTTCTGAATCCAAACAGCCTATTCACCATGGATCCCATGCATCCTAATCTGGATGAGTCTCCCATAAGGGACATTGTCAAACAACTTACTAAAATCCATGTTAACAACAGCTCTACCTTCGTTATTCTTGGTTCCCTTCTTGAACAATGGAACAACATCAGCTACTCACAAATCCTCTGGTAGCTCACCTATGGCTAGAGAGGACACAAAGAGGTTGGAAAAGGTCTCAGCAGTCTCTTCATTTGTCCCTCTCATTAACTTGGAGTACATCCAATCAGGCTCGGGGGACTTATTCACCTTAATGCTACTTAAGAGACTCAGCTCTACCTCCTCCTTTACTTCAAAATGCATTAGTGTATTAATACTCTTCAGCACTGATCTACCTATCCCTCCACATCCTCCTCCTTACTAAATACTGATGTAAAGTAGTCAAAAAAGATTTCACCTACATCCTTTGCATCCATGCAAATATTCCCATCTTTATCCTTGAATGTTTCCACCTCTCCTTATTTACCCTCTTAATCCTGATGCCTTGGGCTTCTCCAGTGCTACTTGCCAAGGATTTTTCATGGGCTTTTTTGGCCCTCCCAGTTCCCTCCATGTGTTCTTATCTGGCTTCTTTATAATCCTCAAGGGTGCTGTTTGATTCTAGCTTCCTAAGCTTTGCATACTTTTTCTTCTTCACTAAATTCATCACCTCCCTCGACATCCAAGGTTCTCTTATCTTGCCATTCTTCCCACTGAATGGAATATACCTGTCCTATCCTTTATGCGGTTGTTGCTTAACACATTCACATGTCAGATGGAGACCTGCCCAAAAATAGCTATTCCCAATTAACTTTCACTAGTTCCTGCTTAATAGTCTCGTAATTTGCCCTGCTCCAGTTTAGTATTCTTCTGGAATATCTATACTTACCCTTATCTAGAGCTATCTTAATATTTAAGGAATTGTGGTTACTGTTCCCATACTGCTCACCCACTCAAAGTTCGGTCACCTGGTCGCTCACTACCCAGCACCAAATGCAGTACAGTCCCTCCTCTTGGACTACCTACATATTGATTTAACAAACTCTTCTGGATGCACTTAACAAATTCCGCCCCATCTAATCCACTTGCACTAAGAAGATCCCAGTTTATGTTAGAGAAGTGTGAAGTTCCCCATGACATGGCCATTTTATTTTAGCACCTTTCCTTAATGGGTCTGCATATCTGTTCCTCAATGTCACAGTGGCTTCTGGAGTGCCTGTAGTGCAATCCCTTCAGAGTGATTGCACTCTTCCTATTTTTGATTTCTACCCATATAGGATCATTGGATGAACTCTCCATTATATCTCCTCTGAGTGCTGCTCTGATACTGTCCCTGATTAGTAGTACAACTCCCCCACCTCTTTTACCTCCCTCGCTGTCTTCTCCAAAACACTGAATATTAAGCTCCCATTCCTGTCCCTCTCTCAACCAAGTCTCTATAATGGCCACAACATCACAGTTCCATGTACTGAGTTTACCCACAATACTCCCAGCATTAAAATATACACACTTCAAACTATTGGTCGTACCATATCTATTTCTTTGCTCATGCTTGTTTTTACTGGTCCTGACATTTACCTTCCTCTGCATCCTTCCACTTTTAGACATGGTGCTCTGGTTCCCATCCCCCTGCCAAACCTGTTTATTTATGGTATATCTGAATGTCTTGGATGAAAATGTAGCAAGTTGATGATTAGCAAGTTTTGTGGATGGCATAAAAATTGGTGGAATTGGAAGAAGATTTTCAATGAGTACAGCAGGACTGAGCTATGTTGACTAGAAGGTCTTATGATCAATTTCATGATCTTTGCTTACTTAAATTATAAGAACTAATTTTGTAAATATTCCTATTATTACCCAAAGCAATTAACTTTAGGAGGACCTCCCATATAGAAATGTCAAGTACGAGAAGATAGGTTAGACCTGTCTGGAGTATGGAGGTAGCACCATCTCATTGAAGGAGAATAAAAGAATAAGGAGGGAGATGGATCTTAGGAACAGGATTTAAGTCCTTAACAAATCCCAGAATTCTGGGACATTTTTTAGAGAGACATGTTTAAATGTGGCTCTGCTAACCAATTATTCTGAAGGTGTTAACAGGGCTGTTCCTTCTAAGCAGTAACAATTTTAAGATCGGGAATTCAGTGATCCCTTGATCCCTTGTTCCCTCATGTCTGAAACTGGTGCCTTAATAAATGCTATATTATGCAAAATGGAAGTGATTATGCTTTGAATTTGCAGTTGAAAGTATGAATAAAACTAAGTATACCTTTTGCTTGTTGTCAGGAGCATGATTTCAGTATATGCAAGTTTTGCACAACAGTAGGCACTAAAAATAGTACAAAGTCCTGCAATATACATGTGTGCTTTGAAAAGAAGTAAAATGTCCCACTGTAAAACAGATCATGTGAATATTGAATGGTAATTTACAGTCTCATTTTGTTAATCTCATGTAAATCAGATTGCTCCAAAGCTATAAGACTTCTAATTAGTGGTTCATATTAGTCTATGCAATGATGCATGGTTTTGTTCTATGTGAGGCTTTACTGTGAAGCAGAACGTGCACCATTAACCCTTAAACACGAGGAATTCTGCAGATGCTGGAAATTCAACCAACACACATCAAAGTTGCTGGTGAACGCAGCAGGCCAGGCAGCATCTCTAGGAAGAGGTACAGTCGACGTTTCAGGCCGAGACCCTTCGTCAGGACTAAGTGAAGGAAGAGTTAGTAAGAGATTTGAAAGTGGGAGGGGGAGGGGGAGATCCAAAACGATAGGAGAAGACAGGAGGGGGAGGGATGGAGCCAAGAGCTGGACAGTTGATTGGCAAGAGGGATATGAGAGGATCATGGGACAGGAGGCCCGGGGAGAAGGAAAAGGGGGTGGGGGGGGGCCCAGAAGATGCTGAGCTCGTTGACTTGATTAACTTTGCCTCCAACCTTCACCCTGCCCTGAAGTTTATCTGGTCCATTTCCGACACCTCCCTCCCCTTTCTAGATCTTTGTCTCTATCTCCAGAGACAGCTTATCTACTGATGTGTACTATAAGCCTACTGACTCTCACAGCTATCTGGACTATTTCTCTTCTCACCCTGTCTCTTGCAAAAACGCCATCCCCTTCTCGCAATTCCTCCGTCTCCGCCGCATCTGTTCTCAGGATGAGGCTTTTCATTCCAGGACAAGGGAGATGTCCTCCTTTTTTAAAGAAAGGGGCTTCCCTTCTTCCACCATCAACTCTGCTCTCAAACGCATCTCCCCCATTTCATGCACATCTGCTCTCACTCCATCCTCCCGCCACCCCACCAGGAATAGGGTTCCCCTGATCCTCACCTACCACCCCACCAGCCTCCGGGTCCAACATATTATTCTCCGTAACTTCTGCCACCTCCAACAGGATCCCACCACTAAGCACATCTTTCCCTCCCCCCCTCTCTCTGCTTTCCGCAGGGATCGCTCCCTACATGACTCCCTTGTCCATTCATCCCCCCATCCCCCCCCACTGATCTCGCTCCTGGCACTTATCCTTGTAAGCGGAACAAGTGCTACACATGCCCTTACACTTCCTCCCTTACCACCATTCAGGGCCCCAGACAGTCCTTCCAGGTGAGGCAACACTTCACCTGTGAGTCGGCTGGGATGATATACTCCGTCCGGTGCCCCCGATGTGGCCTTCTATATATTGGCGAGACCCGACACAGACTGAGAGATCGTTACGCTGAACACTTATGCTCTGTCCGCCAGAGAAAACAGGATCTCCCAGTGGCCACACATTTTAATTCCACATCCCATTCCCATTCTGATAAGTCTATCCATGGCCTCCTCTACTGTAAAGATGAAGCCACACTCAGGTTGGAGGAACAACACCGTATATTCCATCTGGGTAGCCTCCAGCCTGAAGGCATGAATATTGACTTCTCTAACTTCTGCTAATGCCCCACCTCCCCCTCGTACCCCATCCGTTATTTATTTATATACAGACACTCTTTCTCTCTCTCTCCCTTTTCTTTCTCTCTCTCTCCTTTTTCTCCCTCTCTCTCTCCCTTTTCTCCCTCTGTCCCTCTGACTATACCCCTTGCCCATCCTCTGGGTTTTTCCCCCCTCCCCCTTTTCCTCCTCCCTGGGCCTCCCGTCCCATGATCCTCTCATATCCCCTTTGCCAATCACTTGTCCAGCTCTTGGCTCCATCCCTCCCCCTCCTGTCTTCTCCTATCATTTTGGATCTCCCCGTCCCCCTCCCACTTTCAAATCTCTTACTAGCTCTTCCTTCAGTTAGTCCTGACGAAAGGTCTCGGCCTGAAACATCAACTGCACCTCTTCCTAGAGATGCTGCCTGGCCTGCTGCCTTCACCAGCAACTTTGATGTGTGTTGCTTGAACTTCCAGCATCTGCAGATTTCCTGTTGTTTGATTAGTAATTGTTGATCATAGATTTGCTAATTCCAGTAAACTAATAGTCTTTTTATATAAGTTAAACATTTACTTTGACAAGTATCTATACTAATCTTCTCACAAGCTCTAAATCGTCTTTCAATAGGATGACTATATTTTTCCAAGCTGCCTCAAAGTACTTTGAGTACTGTTGTATGCTGTCAAGTTATTGAATCAGAATTAGGTTTAATATCACTGGTATATGTCGCAAAATTTGTTAACTTTGCAGAAGCAATACAAAGCAATACATAATAATAGAGAGAAAAACGTGAATTACAGTAAGTATATATAATAGTCAAATTAAATAAGTAGTGCAAAAATGCAAAATTTTAAAAAGTAGTGAGGTAGTATTCAAGGGTTCAATGTCCATTCAGAAATCTGATTTCTATGTAATATAATGCAATGCACGATCTACAGTAATTAGTTCTAATTATACTAGCAATATGCAGACAGTTCTTGTATTTAATCATTTGTCCTTGATCATGACAAACATTATCAGCAAGTAAAAATGTTAGTTTGGTTCATGAGGACTTTGATATTTGTAGTAGAGTACAACAAGTATCAACAGGATCTATTGACAAAAGTGATTTGCTTGGTCTTAGAGAACAAACATTCTAAATAAATAGTTTGTGTGGCTGCAGTAAAAATTTGGGTTTCATGTGTCTCATACTATGTATCTTTCTTTCTTCAAAAGACATATATGGAATTGAGAATTGGCATGTGCAAAAACTAATCTATTAAGTAGCTACATGCTTCCCAGGAGGAGAAGATGGCGGCGCACCTGCGTGTGCGCAGCCCTCCAGTGAAAAATGATATCGTATCTGTTAAATAGGGGCCGTGGACAATTCTGATTTGATGGAGAATGGACGTGAAAGCACAGAGGAACATCTGGAGAAATTTCTGAAACATCCGTTTACTGCTGTCGTTACTGTGTGGTCAGGAATCTTTCAGAGGGTAGGCCTCAAAATCCCCGGCCTTGCCTGCTTTAGGCGACCGAGAAGGAGGTCGAATCGTTCGGACAAAGATGGCGCTCAGTACTCGGTGTCGGACAGCTGATCAGAGCTCGAAGTTTTCGGACGACTCAGAGTCGGATTGTGGTCAGGTATGGCAGGGAGAGTTTTTCTTCCTTCTCCGGTCTGCGTGAGATGTGGGACAGTTGAGAACTTTGAACTTTACTGTGCTCATGAACTTCTTCATCAAGTTATGGTATTGTTACACTGTTTGTAACTATATGTTATAATTATGTGGTTTTGTCAGTTTTTTCAGTCTTGGTTTGTCCTGTGTTTTATGATATCACACCGGAGGAAATAATGTATCATTTCTTAATGCATGCATTACTAAATGACAATATGTCTTCATAAACATAATGATTTATGTAGAGTTGCAAAGATAGGATTTGAGCAAGAGTTAGCTCTGATTTTCATATGTTCTACGTTACTGAAAACTGATAGAAAACTTGGCGGTATCTCTGCATGAACTGTCACCTTTCCATTCTGGGACAACTGAAGACTGGATCCCTCCTTAGTACAAATGTAAGAAGACCTCACCTACCACTGTTTTGATGGAAGATAGTGCAGCCCCAACTTGTTCCATCCACCTGACTCAATGGAAGGATAATTCTACGATCTCCATTACTCACTTTTCAGCTGACATTTTGCCACTGACAGGAATGTTTGACATGCTCTCCAATGAGTGCAGTAGGTGGGTTCTTTAAACTACTTAATTTTGGGATGGTTCGTAGATCCTTGAATTGTTACTGCTCAAAAGGAATAACTGATAAGAAATCCATCATGTCTAAAATACACAAGGTTTACATCGTCAGAATCATTGGTTAGCAGAGCCACATTTAGTCATGATTCCTAATAACTTTGATATTGCAGTTTGACTTGAACGACTCTGTCAATTAATCAAACAGTTATAACTTCTATTTAATAGAATGTGAGATGGCTTAACAAAGAAGTGCCAGGTTACTGACAAACCAGCATGACTGATTAGTAGTCTCCAACCTGATGGCATGAACATTGACTTCTCTAACTTCCGTTAATGCCCCACCTCCCCCTCGTACCCCATCCGTTATATATTTATGAATTATATACATTCTTTTTCTCTCTCTCTCATCCTCTGGGCTCCCCCCCCCCTTTATTTCTCCCTAGGCCTCCCGTCCCATAAGCTTCTCCTATCCCTTTTGCCAATCAACTGTCCAGCTCTTGGCTCCATCCCTCCCCCTCCTGTCTTCTCCTATCATTTCGGATCTCCCCCTCCCCCTCCCGCTCCCACTTTCAAATCTCTTACTGTCTCTCCTTTCAGTTAGTCCTAAAGAAGGGTCTCGGCCCGAAACATCGACTGTACCTCTTCCTAGAGATGCTGCCTGGCCTGCTGCGTTCACCAGCATGTGTGTGACTACTGATTAGTTCCTAGCTTACCCGGGCAGATACCTTCAAGAACCCTGGTTTTCAAGAGATCTGTGTATGGAGGATATTTTTTTTTTGAATCAGGTTGTTCTCAGGCTTACCATTCACCAGATTTTATCAGGTGACAGATGGTTTTAATCTGGTTTATTTTCTTTTGACTTTACTGACACAGTGCAAATATAAATCTGAAGTTATCAAACAGTTCCGTTGGATAAACTGGATTTGGAATCCAGTGGCTGTTCCCAGAGGAAGACTAAAATGTACAAGTTGTATTAAAAAATTACTTAGCTAGAGAAGATAGTTCAAGGTGGTAATTTAAAATTTGCCACAGTGAAAGGCTGATTTGAAATCTGCATTTTCAATGTAAAAAGTGGTTGCCATGCTAATGAAAATCAAAAAAACACAGACAAAGGAAATTGGAATTAAAAGCAGAAAATGTTGGAAATACTCAGCAAGTGTAGAACGGAACAGCACCAGCGTTTCACAGCAACTTGAGATTTCCATAGATACTGCTTCATTGACTAAGCACTTCTAGCATTTTCTGAAACTACACTTCTAAACCTGATACCTGTGCTTTTTAGACCTTGTGGAGCATCAGCTCATTTAGGCCTCTCCTTCTCAACACTGGACACCACAACTTCAGATAATCCCACACTGGGTCTCGTATTATTAATATTTCGGTATTTTTCTCTCTTCCAGGAATTTAATATTTATAATCTATTTACACATCCTTAAGATACAAAGATACACCTATTGGATTCATTAGTCCTCATTCAAATGGCATGACCACAAGAATGAGGAGCAGAATTAGGCCATTTGGCCCATCAGGTCTGCTCTGCCATTCCATCACGGTTGATTTATTTTCCCTCTCAACCCCCTTCTCCCGCCTTCACCCCATAACCGCTTAACGCATTGACTAATCAAGAACCTATCAACCTCCGTTTTAAATATATTCATTGACTTGTCCTTCACTGCCATATGTAGCAATGAATTTCACTTTTCGGATTCACTACCAGCTAGCTAAGAAATTCCTCCTCATCTCTGTTCTAAATGGACATCCTTCTATTCAGAGGTTGTGCTTTCTGGACATAGAATGTATCATCCTTATCATAAAATCTCTATGGCTTTCCCTTTGATTTTCTCCACAGTTTCCCTTTCTCTGCAAATTAAAATCTCACCTACATCAGTCCTGCTGAAAGTTCATTGTTAATTTTGTTTTCTTTTGTTCACAGATAAACCCTGAAATGCTGAGAGTTTATGGTAGTTTCTAAACAAGAGATTCTGCAGATGCGTTAAATCCAGAGCGACAAACATAAAATGCTGGAGGAATTCAAAAGGTCATGCAGCATCTATGCAGAGAAATAAACAGTCAATATTTCAGAATGAGACCCTGCAATAGGAAGGGAAAAGTAGCCAGAACAAAAAGGTGAGAGGAGGGAAAGGAGTACCAGTTGGCAGGTGACAGGTGAAACCAGGTGTGGAGGAAGGTTATTAGGTGGGGAAGAGGGTATGAGGTGAGAAGTTGGGAGATAATAGGTGGAAAGGGTAAAGGGCTAAAGGATAAATCTGCTAGGAGGGGACAGTGGACCATAGGACAAAGTGAAGGAGGAGGTCAGCAGAGGGAAGTGACGGGAAGGTGAGAAGAGAAAGGGGTAAGAGACGAGTCAGGATGGGGAATGGAGGGAAGGGGGAGGGGTATGTGTTTGTTTCTCTTTTATTTTCTGTTTTATTTCAGGCTTCCAACAAATTCAATATTGTCAAATCTTGTACAGTTAAGCTTTTCCTCTTCCTATTCCATCATCTGTAATAATGAAGACCAATACTGTATTCCTCTGCTTTCCTCCATACAAGCTAATACATTGTTTCTGCAAGCACAAGAGATTCTACAGATGCTGGAAGTCTTGAGCAACACACACAGATACTGGAGGGGCTCAGCATTTATTGAGGGGAATAATCATTCGACATTTTGAGATGAAACCCTTCATCAGGACTAGAAAGGAAGGGAGCAGAGGCTAAAAAAGGAAGGTAGACGAGGGGGGAAATGTCAGTACCTCCAGCTGAACTTTGTCTTTTTGTGTGTTTTCCCCCAGCCGTCAGTCTGTGGTTTTGTATTGCCATGTGCTCCTGTCCCCAATCATGCTCTACTCCGGCCCCTGTATTACTGAGTACTCCGTCTCTCACCTGTTTCTCATTATTACCTGTTTTGCTGCCACTTCTGTCTCATTGTGCTCCACCTATCATCTGCCTCTCTGTTTATTGCTCAGTGTATTTCAGTTGTGTGTTTTCACCTGTTTGTTGCCAGGTTGTGCCAGTGAGTTTTCCCGAGCCTTTCCAGCATTCGTATCTGTACTCTGTCTATCTGAATATCGATTGCCTGTTTCCCGATTTTGGATTTCTTTGGACGTTTTGATCTCTGCCTGAACTTCAACGCCAACTTTGTTTGCACCTTGGGATTTGTTACTCAATTAATATCACTGTGTGCACAGTACTGCGCCTGCAATTGGATCCCTGCTCCAGCATCCTGACAGGAAACCTATTTGGTGACATCTGTTAAAGATAGTGATGATAATCTAATGAATTTCAGTGTATTCAGGAAACTATCCCTTAATTCTGTAACAAAAGTGGTATTTTAAGTATTTGTAGTTTGTGCTCAGGAGCTCTCAGACATCCAATTGTATTTGAATATTCAAAGATGGTTGTTGTTTGAATGTTATCCCATTGTAAATATATAATTCTGAAAAATTATCTGTCTGCATTCAAACTTAAGGAGGTAATTGTAGCCATTGGAACTGTTGTTAACTACTTATTGTTGTGTTTGTATTTAAAATATCACTGCATATCGAAGTAGTGATAAAGAAGGCAAAACAGCAGCTATACTTCATTAGGAGTTTGAAGAGATTTGGTATGTCAACAAATACTTAAAAACTTCTATAGACGTACCGTGGAGAGCATTCTGACAGGCTGCATCACTCTCTGGTGGTGGGGGGCGGAGGGGGAGGCTACTGCACAGGACCAAAAGAAGCTGCAGAGGGTTGTAATCTAGTCAGCTCCATCTTGGGTACTAGCCTACAAAGTACCCTGGACATCTTTATGGAGCAGTGTCTCAGAAAGGCAGCGTCCATTTTTAAGGGCCTCCAGCACCCAGGGCATGCCCTTTTCTCACTGTTACCATCAGGTAGGAGGTACACAAGCCTGAGGGCACACATTCAGTGATTCAGGAACAGCTTCTTCCCCTCTGCCATCCGATTCCTAAATGGACACTGAACCCTTGGACACTACCTCACTTTTTTTAATATACAGTATTTTTGTTTTTTGCACATTTTTTAATCTATTCAATATATGTATACTGTAATTGATTTACTTATTATTTTTATTTCATTTATCATTTTTTCTATATTATGTATTGCATGAACTGTTGCTGCTAAGTTAACAAATTTCAGGTCATATGCCTGTGATGAAAAACCTGATTCTGATTCACTACTGTGCAATCAAAGAGGAGAAATAGATTAATCAGAAGATATGTCTTTCTCTCAGCTACACTCTTTGAGTTATTCAGCTCACAATAATTGAATAGTTCAGATGCTTAACATTGATAAATTCATTCAATTCAATTCAATTCAAGTTTAATTGTCATTCAACCATAAATGAACACTCATGAATACGGCCAAACGAGGCAGCATTACTACGGTGCTAAAACACATTACCAACAGTCACACACAAGATCACCTTTACAGAATAAAAGGGACCCAAGTTCAGCCCGCCCCCAGCAACACTGGGGCTATATGCCCAGTCCTCGCACGTATGAGTCAATAAACCCATGATATCAGTAGGGTACAATGACGCAGAAAATGCATGTATATTGTCCAGATGCCTCAGCCCACCGATATCATCTGTTGACCTGCCCCAATGGCCCTACACCTGCTAGGCAACATCGTGTCTTTGAGGCCCAGTCCTTACATATACAAGCACATATACTATATTAATAAAAATGCAATGAAGCAGAATATGCACGTATGATGCTGAGGATGTTCTATGAGTCTGTGGTGGCCGGTGCGATCATGTTTGCTGTTGTGTGCTGGGGCAGCAGGCTGAGGGTAGCAGACACCAACAGAATCAACAAACTCATTTGTAAGGCCAGTGATGTTATGGGGATGGAACTGGACTCTCTGACGGTGGTGTCTGAAAAGAGGATGCTGTCAAAGTTGCATGCCATCTTGGACAATGTCTCCCATCCACTACATAGTGGACTGGTTGGGCACAGTAGTACATTCAGCCAGAGACTCATTCCACCGAGATACAACACTGAGCGTCATAGGAAGTCATTCCTGCCTGTGGCCATCAAACTTTACAACTCCTCCCTTGGAGGGTCAGACACCCTGAGCCAATAGGCTGGTCCTGGATTTATTTCCTGGCATAATTTACATATTACTATTTAATTATTTATGGTTTTATTACTATTTAATTATTCATGGTGCAACTGTAACGAAAACCAATTTCCCTCAGGATCAATAAAGTTTGACTATGACTATGATATGTCCAGATGTCCCAGCCCACTAAGATCATCTCTCAACTGGCCCTTAACTGACATCGTGGCTTAGATGTCCAGCCTTCGCATATACAGGCACATACAGTGTATGACTGAAAACACACCTGTGCAATATATATGTGTATGTATATATATTGTGATGTTCTGGGGGGGCCCGGTCGACAGCCTGCCCCTACATTTCTGATGACCAATACTATTTATTGTGTTAAATTGCTTTTGTGAGATTATGGTGGGAAGCTCCAGTTCATTTATTGCTACATTTTAGCTTGGGTTATGCAGTTATTTGCTTGTGTATTTGTGGGTCACCCAAACTGTAACCGAGGTGTGTGATGGTCACCTCCCCCGTCTGTGTGAGACTGATGGGGTTCACTGTCCGGGTCATGGTGCCTGGTCTCTTTTGTGTCTATCACAATAAAATGGTCGCTGTTCAACAAACTTCCTCGTCTGTCATTATGGACCAAATGCTAACCACAATATTGAGCCATAAGTTCCATCCAGTGATGAGCTGTCCATGACTGCCACAGACCAACGTAAAAATATGAATGCACCTCTTGTGAATCCTTCAGTGATGTCGCTCAGTGCCTGGCTGATTTTATTTTATGGTGAGTGATGATGTAACAGGTTGCATTGCTGCCTTGTATTTCCGCTAACCTCAATGCTTTGTGTAAAATTTGCATGTCGCCATCTCCCAAAGTTGTGCTACTAGGTTACCTGGCTTCTGTAAATTACCCCTAACTTGGTAAGTGGCAAAAGACTCAGATAATTCATGTGTTTATGAGAACATTGAGGCCTCTCTCCCAGATGAGCTCAATCGCTTTTATGCTCAGTTCAATGTCGCCAAGCCTGAACCTCCGAGGAAAGCCACCGCTACAACCTGTAACTTGGTCTTCTCTGAGGCTGAGGTACACAGATGTTTACAACGAGTGGGTAGTCGCAAGGCTGCAGGATCGGACAGTGTCCCAGGACGAGTACTTAGGATGTGTGCAGCACAATTGGCAGGTGTGTTTACAGACATTTTTAATCTCTTCCTCTCCCAGTGTAGAGTGCCCTCCTGTTTCAAATTATCTACCATTGTCTCTGTACCAAAAAGACCAAGGTAACATGCCTGAACGACTGGTGTCCTGTCGCACTCACCTCAATAATAAACAAATGCTTTGAGAGGGTGGTCAAGGATTACATCTGCAGCTTGCTACCACCCAAATTGGACCCCCTACAATTCAACTACCGCCACCACCAATTGACAGACGACACAATGGCCTCTGCTTTACGTACCATCCTTACACATCTGGAAAAGAAGGATGCTTATGTGAGAATTCTGTTCTTGAACTACAGTTCCAACCAGGCTCGACAGGAAACTCAGAGACATCGGCCTTGACCCTGCCTTGTGCAGCTGGATCCTGGACTTCCTGTCAAATCACCAGCAGGTTGTAAGAGTGGGCTCCCTCACCTCCACCCCTCTGACTCTCAACACAGGAACCCCTCAGAGCTGTGTACTAATTCCCCTCCTTTACTCCCTGTATACTCATGACTGTGTCACCACCCACAGCTCTAATCTGCTAATTAAATTTGCCAATGACACTACATTGATCGGCCTAATCTCAGACAATAACGAGGTGGCCTACAGGGAAGAAGTCACCTCTCTGACACAGTGGTGTCAAGAAAACAACCTCTCCCTCAATGTCTCAAAAACAAAGGAGCTAGTTGTGGATTACAGGAGGAATGGAGACGGGCACGGGCTAACTCCTATTGACATCATTAGATCTGAGGTTGAGAGGGTAAGCAGCTTTAAGTTTCTTGGCATCCACATCACCAAAGATCTCACGTGGTCTGTACACACCAGCTGTGTGGTGAAAAAGGCACAACAGCACCTCTTTCACCTCAGATGGTTGAGGAAGTTTGGTATGGGCCCCCAAGTCCTAAGGACGTTCTACAGGGACACAATTGAGAGCATCCTGACTAGCTGTATCACTGCCTGGTATAGGAACTGTACCTCCCTTAACAGCAGGATTCTGCAAAGAGTGATGGGACAGCCCAGTGCATCTGTAGCGCATTTGAACTTCCCATGATTCAGGACATTTACAAAGACAGGTGTGAGAAAAGGGCCGGAAGGATCATTGGGCACCTAAGTCACCCCAACCACAAACTGTTTCAGCTGCTACCATCCAGGAAATGGTACCGCAGCATAAAAGCCAGGACCAACAGGCTCCGGGACAACTTCTTCCTCAGGGCCATCAGACTGATTAACTCATGCTGATTTGAGTGTATTTCTATGTTACATTGACTGTTATAAATTATTATAAATTACTATGATTGCACATTCCACATTTAGACGGAGACATAAAGATCTTTTCTCCTCATGTATGTGAAGGATGTAAGAAATAAATGAAGAAAAACATGATGTAAGAAATAAAAAAATTAAAACGTGAGAAATAAAGGTAGAATTGCAGAGTTACTGGGAGAGGTAAAGGGAATGATGGGTTGCTGTATTGTGAGCTGGCATGGACCTGATGGGCCAAATGTTCTCCTGTATCAAAGAATCTATATGGTGGTAGGACCTTTGCATTCGAAGAAAAGTCAAAATCCACTCAAGAAGCAGCCGTAAAAATTTTGACAACTGGTTAAGCCGCACTCTTTGGCTTAGCTGGCTATTAAAAAACTAAGAATGTTTCTGAATTCCATTAATATTCAGAAGCATTTAAAACTGTTAAAAATGCACAATCAAAATTAATTCAGAAAAATTCAAGTTACTAGAGCACTTATTATTTAAACCACTCGATTGGTTCAAAAAGTAAATGACTTTTTTTTTTGTTTCCATGAAGCTGTTCCTTTCAATTGATATGAATAGAATAGGTATTCTCGGCACATATTCTGCAGACAGATTCTCCTACATCTGTACAGGACTGCTGAAACATTGTACTCCTTTGTTGGATCCAATAAGGAGTCTTACATCTAAGGAAATCACTGTTGAAGAGTAGACAGCAAGTTGAGGACATACAGTATCCATTGCTATGAAATTTCCAAGATTTCTGGCACTCCTCTAGAGAAATATTGACAGTTTCATATAGAAATTCATTATCAAGTCCAAGCCAACTACAGCCAATCTACATCTGACTACTTGGAGAACGTTTCAACTCTAAACTTACCAGCACAGTAGGGATAATTAGCACAAACATACTGTTTTGAATTGGAATTGGTTTATTGTTGTCATACGCACTAGTCTACAGTAAATCGCTTGTCTCTTACATTACTGTTTCTACAGATCAAAACATTACACAAGGCATTGAGGTAGTACAGGGTACAACAATAACAGAATGCAGAATACAACCGCTACAGAGAAAGTGCATTGTAGGTAAACCTCACCCTCAATGCCCAAAAAACAAAAGAGCTGATTGTGCATTACAGGAGGAACGGATTACAGTTTGCCTCAATCAATATCAATGGGACTGCAGTTGAGAGGGTGTGTACTTTCAAGTTCCTCGCTCTACACATCACGGAAGATCTCACCTGGACTGTACATACCGGCTGTGTGGCAAAAAAAGCACAACAGCGTGTCTTCCACCTCAGGCAACTGAAGAAGTTTGGCAGGAGCACCAGCTCCTCAAGAGCTTTTACAGCGGCACCATTGAGAGCATCCTGACTGGCTGTATCACCACTCGGTTTGCGAACTGCACCAACCTTGATCGCTGGGCACTGCAGAGAGTGGTATGGATAGCCCAGCGCACATGTGGACGTGAACTTCGCTCCCTTGAGGACATTTATAGCAGCAGGTGCATAAGGAAGGCCTGGAAGATCATCGGGGACACCAGTCACCCCAACCATGAACTGTTTCAGCTGCTTCCTTCTGGCAACCGGTATTGCAGCATAAAAGTGAGGACCAACAGGCTATGGGACAGCTTTTTTATACAAGCCATTAGACTCTAAAATTCACATGTCTGTACATTGCAACAGAGACATTACATAAAGACTTTTACTCCCTCATGTTGTGGGGTGGATGTAAGATCAAAATAAAATTTAAAATTCAAAATTCAAATTCAATTAACATGCAAGATCATAACAAAGTAGAAATGAAGTCAAGAGTCCACCTTAGTCATACAATAGTCTTATAACAGTGGGCTAGGACCTGTTCTTAAGCTTGGTTGTACAAGTTTTCACACTACTATCATCTGCCTGTTGCGAGAGGAGTGGAGAGAACATGTATGGAGGGTGGGGTCTTTGATTATGCTGGCTGATTTACCAAGGTAGTGAGAAATTTAAATAGAGTCCATGGAGGGGAGATGAATTTCTGTGCTGAGCTGTGTACACAACTCTCTATAGTTTCTAGTGCTCTCATAATGAACAGTTGCCATACCAAACAGTTATGCACCCAGATAGGATGCTTCCTGTGGTGCAGTAATAATAATTGGCAATTCACTAAACCTGGATAATATACAGTCTTGAGCCAGCCCAGAATGGTACCACCTACCTCACACCAATATTTGTCTCCCATCAGAATCTGTTTGAGTATCTTCCTCCCCAATCAGTATGATCCATTTTTTGTATTTAATGCCTTTAAATATGCTTAATTCCATCTGCTTGAAGTTGATTGTATGTCTTTATCTTCCTTTATTGTACATCTCAGTTCCAAGAGGAACTGGAGGACATAGTTCAAGGAAAGAGGAACATTTTACCAGCAACTAGAGGGGCAACTTTTTCACCTATGCGTGTGCATATGTACGGAATGAGCTGCCAGAGGAAGTTGTTAAGGCAGGTACAATAATAACCTTTCAAAGAAATTTGCACAGATGCAGGGATAGGAAAGGTTTAGAGGGATATGAGTCAAACATGGGCAAATAGGACTAGCTTGGTTAGCATAGACGCATTGGGCTGAAGGGACTGTTTCTGTGTTGTATTACTCTGTGAGTCTATGACTCTGTAAGTACTCCTGCATTCAGCCTGTTAGTATAATCACAACAATTTTGTTTTGTCTTCTACTTTCAGTGGTCATCTGCTTATCTGCTTTCTGAAGTACTTTCTCTTTTTCCTTCCAAAGTTATTTTAATTAAAACACTATGTTTTTTAAGTATCATTAAATAAAATTGCATTCATATCAAACCTTATCATGTAAATCTGGAACTTGAAAGCCCCTCATTACCATTAATTTGTTTTTGATTTGCAGTCAATAACAGCCAAGAAAGTAATAAATAAGTTTGTACATGGAAATGCCTTCTAAGGCACACTGACATTGAACGAATTAATTGACCTTTTTTTGGTGATAGTGATGAGAAGAGAATGAGTCCTTGTTGAAATTATGCCTTGAGATCTTGATCCAGCTGAGCAACATAAGGACAGCAACTTGACTTAATATTTCATCAAAAGTATAATAACTTCAAAAAATTGGTATTAGCTTATTACATCTTTGCAAGGGGCAATCTAGATTACGTATTCATGTCCTTGACAGAGACTTCTGACCCAGAATTTCTGCATCACCATCTGGTAAGGAGAGGTCTACCGCACAGGATTGAAGTAAGTTGTAGAGAGTAGTAAACTTAGTCAGCTCCATCCTGAGCACTAGCCTTTGTAGCATCCAGGATATCTTCAAGGAGCAATGCCTCAAAAAAGTGGTGTCCATCATTAAGGATCCCCATCACCCAGATTGTTCTCATTGCTACCATCAGGAAGGAGGTACAAAAGCGTTAAGGCACACACCCAATGATTCAGGAACAGCTTCTTCCCATCTGCCATCCGATTTCTGAATGGGCATTGAACCCATGAACACTACCTCACTACTTTTTTAATTTCTATTTCTGCATGACTTATTTAATTTAACTATTTTATATATACAGCACCTATAAAAAGTATCTGTGTGTTGGCGCATGGCTAAGTGGTTAAGTCGTTCCTCTAGGGATCTGAAGGTCGCTAGTTCGAGCCTTGGCTGAGGCAGCGTGTTGTGTCCTTGAGCAAGGCACTTAACCACACATTGCTCTGCGACCGATGCCAAGCTGTATGGGTCCTAATGCCCCTCCCTTGGACAACATTGGTGATGTGGAGAGGGGAGACTTGCAGCATGGGCAGCTGCTGGTCTTCCATACAACCTTGCCCAGGCCTGCGCCCTGGAAACCTTCCAAGGCGCAAATCCATGGTCTCACGAGACTTAAAAAAAAGGTATCCACCCCCCCCCCTTGGAAGTTTTCATGTTTTATTCTTTTACAACATTGAATCACGTTGGATTTTTGACACTGATCAACAGAAAAAGACGACACTCTTTTGTGTCAAAGGGAAAACAAAGCTGTACAAAGTGATCTAAATTAATTGCAAATATAAAACACAAAATAATTGATTGCATAAGTATTCACCTCCCCCCTTTAATATGACACACCAATTGGTTTTAGAAGTCACATAATTAATTGAGTGGAGACTTTTTTTTGGAGACCTGTGTGCAGTCAAGGTGTTTCATTTGATTGTAGTAAAAATACACCTGTATCTGGAAGGTCTAACTGCTGATGAGCCAGTATCCTGACGAAAACTACATCATGAAGGTGAAAGAACACTCCAAGCTACTCCGTGAAAAGGTCATTGAAAAGCACAAGTCAGATGATGGATACAAGAAAATTTCCAAGTCGTTGAATATCCCTTGGAGAGCAGTTAAGTCAATCATCAAGAAATGGAAGGAATATGGCACTGCTGTAAATCAGCCTAGAGTAGGCTGTCCTGAAACACTGAGTGACCGTGCAAGAAGGGGGCCAGTGAGGGAATCCACCAAGAGTCCTATGACAACTCTGGAGGAGTTGCAAGCTTCAGTGGCTGAGATGGGAGAGACTGCATGCAACAACTGTTGCCTGGGTGCTCCACCCCAGTCACAGCTTTATGGCACAGTGGCAAAGGAAAGCCATTATTGAAAAAAACTCACATGAAATCTCGGCTACAGTTTGCCAGAAGGCATGTGGGAAACTCTAAAGTCAGCTAGGTTCCAGGTCTGATGAAATCAAAATTGAGCCTTTTTGGCCATCAGATGAAAAGCTATATTTGGCATTATTATGTGTTTTATATTTGTAATTGATTTGGATCACTTTGTAGAGATCTGATTTCACTGTGACACAAAAGTGTCTATTTCTATTGAATAGTGTCAAAAAAGCCAAATTAAGTCCACTGTGATTCAATGTTGTAAAACAATAAAAACATGAAAAGTTCCAAGGGGATGAATACTTTTTATAAGCACTGTGTATATGTATATGAAGAATCTTCCTCAGCACTACCTGCCCCTCTACCTTTAAAAGACATTTGGACAGGGACATGGAAAGAAAAGGTTGAGGGGAATATGAGCCAAGTGCAGACAATTTGAACAGTCCTGATGAGCATTTGGTCAGCACGGATAAGTTGGATCACAGGGCCTGTTTCCATGCTGCGTTACTGAACATTTGCATTGATGGTTCATCTCAACCGTCGAGGCAGCTTCTGTGGAGGTGGGATTTGAACTGGAATCACAGAGTGAATGGTCCAGGCTTTGGAATGCTAGTCCACTTGATTAACTGCAAAGAACTGCAGTCTATAAAACTATAAACTACACGCGCACGCACACACGCACACACACCTTCACTCACTCACTCACTCACTTTGTAACCCAAGTACTTCAAGGTCTTCAAGGTTCAGTAATACCAAAGAATTGACTGTGGACTTCAGGAAGGCAAAGTCAAGGAAACACACACCAGCCCTCGTTGAGTGATCAACAGTAGAAAGGGTGAGCAGTTTCAGATTCCTGGATGTCAACATTTCTGAAGATCTATCCTGGGCCCAACATATTGTTGCAATTACTAAGAAGGCATGATGGAAGGAGTTTGAGACTTGGTATGTCACCAAAGACTTGTGAATTTCTACCGATAAACTGTGGAGAGCATTCTCATTGGTTGCATTGCTGTCTGGTATAGAGTGGCCACTGCGCAGAATCGAAGTAAGCCGCAGAAAGTTGTAAACTCAGCCAGCTCCATCAAAGGCATTACCCTTCCCAGCATCGAAGGCATCTTCAAAAGGCCATGCCTCAAAAAGGCAGCATCCATTATTAATAACCCCATCACCCAGATACAGGGACCTGAAGACACATACTCAATGCTTTAGGAACAGCTTCTTCCTCTCTGACAATAGACTTCTGAATGGACAATGAACACATGTACACCACCTCACTATCTTCTTTCTTTTGCTTTCTTTTTGCACCTTAATTTAATGATTTATATATTTCTTGTTGTAATTTATAGTTCTTTTATTATTCTGTATTGCAATGTACTGCTACCACAAAACAACACATTTCATGACATATGCCAGTTATGTTAAAAATGATTCAGGTGGTATATGGCTGGAAAGGGAAATGAAAATGTTGAAGGTCCAGGGATCATATCCCTGTCCAGGCACTGACTTTTAGAGGTGGAACGGTAGTATAGCGGTTAGTATAATGCTATTACAGTGCTAGTGACTTGGATTCAATCCTGCCGTTCTCTCTAAGGAATTTGCACATTATTCCCATGACCGCAAGGGTTTTTTTCCAGCGGTTTTGATTTCCACCCACATTCCAAAGGCATAGGGGTTTGTAGGTCAATTGATCACAAGCTTCTTAGGCCGGAAGGGCCTGTTTCCGTGCTGTATCTCTGAATAAATCTAAAAATAAAAGAGGTCATCCATTTAGGAGGGGCATCAGAATAGCACTGGAAAGTAGCTGTGGTGCACCCTAACAATGCAGCAGGAAAGAAGGTATTTTGCTGAATGGAATTCCAACCGAGTGCTTTTGACAATAAGGCAATATATATGTGAGTTGCACGTTAATGTTCCTGGGCCAAAGGGCCTGTTTCTGTGCTGTAGTGTTCTATAGCTATGACTAGTTCTCAGTAAAATTGAAGTTACTAAGACTAAGCATACTACACTGAGCCGATCTGGTACTCATTCTGAGGTTCCTGTAAAGACTCTATTTGTACCCACTTCTTGATTCCCTTTTGCACTTGCTTCTAGTGGAAATACATGGAAATTATTCAAAAATATTTTCTCCTGTCCTTTTTAAGCATCCTCGTTTCTTCTCTACTCGTGCCTGTCTATTGTCGGAATCAGAATTAGATTTAATATCATCAGCTTATGTTGTGAAATTTGTTTACTTTACGGCAACTCTTGTCGGTTGTAAATCCACTAATGACCTCCCTACAACCTTCTGCGTGTTGTTACGATGAACCTAGGTTTAGTGAGGGACAGACTTTAATGGCAGGTATGATTGTCTGTACCTCAGCGTTGGAAGCATCAGCACAAAGGCCCCAGTGCCTCCTCACTAGTCAAGAAGTTACAGCGACATCTGCACTTTCTGAAGAGGTTTAGGTGTGCAAGGCTTCCTGTCCCCATTCTAACAGCTTTCTACAGGAGCTCCCTTGAGTGTGTCCTGTCTGGCTGAATCACTGTGTGGTACGGAAGCTGCAAGGCATTGGACTGCAAAACCCTACATGAATGGTAAAAACCGCCGAGAAGTTCACTGGGGTTACCTCTCCCCTGTTTTAGACATTCACTGAGAGTGTTGTATTGCAAAAGGCCTGAAGCATTGTTGAGGATCCTTACCACCCATCCCACAATTTCTTTGATCCACTACCATCAGGAAGGAGGTAGAGTAGCATCAAGACCAAGACTGCCAGGCTGCCAACTTCTTCTCCAGCCTCTGAGATTAATTAATACCCTGCTACTACTGAGATCTTGCCACGAGGAGAGCGAGCTGTTTACCTGTGCCGAGCACTTCACATGCGTTTTGAATTATATTTTTTATTAACTGATTTGTGATAATATTTTGTGTCATATATGTATTGTGGGTGATATATGCATTGAGGAACTTTGTTTATTTTGTTACAGTCAGATTAGAATGAGCTTGAACTTAAACAAAGTTCAAAGCCCTTGTTTTGCTCAGCAGAGTTTACTGTCAACATGCCACTCAACCCAAAATGCATTTGTATTTTTTTTTATTCAGCTACAGCCCTGAGTAAAGCAAAGAAAAGCTTTAGTTAACCGTGTATATCCCTACAGGGTTTTCACTTGCAATGGATTACTGAGCTAAATTGCTTTCTTTTTAGCTTGTACCTTCTCACTCTCGGTGAGATACCTTCCACACTTACATGGGTATGAGCCTCTGCAAATACTTTGCATTCACACATTCTTACCTGACGGCGCTGAGTTGACATTGGAGGATGTTCTCCCCGTGATCGTGTGGATTGTCTCCGGGTGCTCCAGTTTCCCCCCATATTCTGACGACGTACGAGTGGTAGGTTTATTGGTCACTTGGGTGTAAGTGAGCAGTGTGGACTCTTGGACCTTTTACTGTGCTGTATCGCTAAATAAATATATATTTTTAAAATCGCGTCAAAGTGTATTGGTGTTTTACAGGTTGTCATAAGGGTGGGCTGAATAATTACTACACTGTCAGCAGGTAGAACTGTGAGACCTGCATTAGTTTTTTTTAGCAGGGAACTTATTTATCCCAGTGGTGATATATTAACTTTTATTTGTTCAAGGGATGTGCTATCACTGGCAATAAAGATATATAAAACCATGATGGGTATAGGAAAGGTGAAAACACAGTCTTTGTTCCCAGGGAAACGGAATCAAAAACTAAAGGGCATAAGTTTAAGTTGAGACAAAAAAAATGTATCAGGGATCTGAGGGGCAGCTTATTCATG
Source organism: Mobula hypostoma (assembly GCF_963921235.1). Classification (NCBI taxonomy): domain Eukaryota; kingdom Metazoa; phylum Chordata; class Chondrichthyes; order Myliobatiformes; family Myliobatidae; genus Mobula; species Mobula hypostoma. The sequence goes on from NC_086109.1 coordinate 85,405,367, forward strand.
CAGACAGTGGGGTATAAATGCAACAAACAAGCATAGGAAGTGGTTGAGACAGGCACAATAATTACATTTAGACCACAAGACCAACCACTCCTCATATGATAAGCCTTCCAAACCCAGAATCAATTTTGTGAGCCTCCTTTGAACCCTGTCCAACGCCAGCATGGCCTTTCTTCGATAAGGGACCCAAAACTGGTCGCAGTACTCCAAATAAGGCCTCACTGGTGCCACTTAAATCCTCAACATTGCATCCTTAGTTATATATTCCAGTCCTCTCAAAACAAACGCTATCATTGCATTTGCCTTCCTCACCACCGACTCAACGTACAAATTAACCTTCAGGGAATTCTGTGTGAGGACTCCCAAGTCCTCTTGCACCTCAGATTTTTTTCAATTTTCTCTCCACTTACAAAACAGTCTACAGTTTTATTTCATTCTACCAAAATGCATGACCATACACTTCCTGACACTGTATTCAATATGCCCTTTCTCTGAAACTGTCAAAGTCCTTCTGTAGCCTTCCTGCTTCTTCAACACTACCTGCCCCTCTACCTTTAAAAGGCATTTGGACAGGGACATGGACAGAAAAGGTTGAGGGGGATATGAGCCAAGTGCAGGCAATTTGAACAGTCCTGATGGGCATTTGGTCAGCATGGATAAGTTGGATCACAGGGCCTGTGTCCGCGCTGCGTTACTGAACATTTGCATTGATGGTTCATCTCGACCATCGAGGCAGTTTCTGTGATGGTGGGATTTGAACTGGAATCACAGAGTGAATGGTCCAGGCTTTGGAATGCTGGTCCATTAGATTAACTGCAGTCTGTAACCTGTAATGAGTCGTAACCTCGTTGAATGCTCATGCATGCTGGAGATGGCCCACTCCTGTGCCTAACTAGAAGCGAATGTAACTGGGTTGCCAGCTGGAGATGTAGTGGCATCAGCACCGGACTTCGAGGCGAGTGGTTTCAGGTTTTGAATCCAGCCAGCTCCTCGCAAGATTCCCATCCTGGCTGGGTTGAGCATCGAGCTAGCAACTCGGCCTCGTGAAAAGCGGTCAAAATGCTGAAGACCCGGCAAGGTCGCCACCCAATGCACCACAAGGTGCAGAGAGGAAGAACAACGTGACCAGGTTAATCCAAAATAGAAACAGGTAATGCTGGAAATACTCAGCAGATAAAGCTGTATCCACAGGAGATGCTGTATGTGGATGAGACTATGTTGTTCTGTCAGTGCTGAAGAGCCAACAACAATTTCTGTGGACTCCTCTATCATGATTTTTATAGGAGAACATTATGATGAGGTTTTGTAGACTTCTGGTGATGAATATGACGTAACATGTTCCGCAATGTTTATCAGAACATCTAAAGATGTTTATCCAGTCCCTGCATCATTCAAAATTCAAAAACTTCTAATTTCTAAGTAAATTTATTATTACAGTATGCATATGTCACCATATACTACACGAGATTTGTTTTCTTGCAGGCATTTACAGGAAAGTGGAGAAACACAATAGGATTTATGGAAAACTATACATAAACAAAGACTGACAAATAACTAATGCATGTACAAAAGGAGATAAATCGTACAAATAAAAAATACTGAGAACATGAGTTGTAAAGTCCTTGAAAGTGAGACTGCAGGTTGTGGAATCAGCTCAGATTTGAGGTGAGTGAAGTTATTCATGCTGGTTCAGGAGCCTGATAGTTGTAGGATAATAAATATTCCTGAACCTAGTGGTGTGGGATCTAAGGCTCCTGTACCTCCCGTGCAATGGTAGCAGTGAGAAGAGAGCATGGCCTGGATGGTGGGGGTTGTTGATCGTGGATGCTGTTTTCTTGTGGCAATATTCCTTGTAAACGAGCTCAGTGTTGGGGAGGGCGTTGCCTGCGATAAACAGTTTGTAAGGTTTCTGAGAGAGGGTTAAACAAGTACCACAACTTCTGCTTTGAAAGGATTGCAGCCAGTTCTGCAGAGACTGCAACCACAAAATGAGGAGAGATTAATTGCAGTGCTAACCTTGTGAACAGCGTATGAAACTGCTGAAAGGTCTTGCTTTCCAATCTCCTTTGTTATTTGATTGTAGATTATCATGGGCCTTTGACTTTAAAAAGCCATGTTGGTTTATTTCCCAGGAGTAAGCTATATTCAGTCATCTGTCAAGAATGGCCATTATCACAACAAAATCAGATGAAACATGACTGGGGCACGCAATAGTTGACTGATGTGGAAACCTTTTGCAGCTTAGAAAAGCAACACCACTTTAATGACAAAATAAAATTTTTCTGAGTGTATTTCTCTGTCTCAGAAGGTCAAAATCATTGCGTAGATTGGATTGTCTGTTATATTTGTGCAATATTTAAAAATTGATGTCCAAGGAAGATTGACATTGCTTTAACACAGAGATTCTGCAGCATATAGATTAGTCGGGATTATGAATGGGAAAAAAATGGCATATGGAGTTTAATCTGCAGAGGGGTAAGGTTTTACACCTGTTAACTGTTAGAGGAAAGTATACAGGAAAGTATATATCCCTTAGGGGCATGATATACAAAGGGAGATTGGAGTTCAAGTTCATAGTTCCTTGAAAGTAGCAACACACATCAGTTACGTGGTAATAAAAGAACAAGGCCTGCTTACCTCCAGTGGTCGGGGCACTGAATATAAAACTTAGCAAGTAACTTTGCATCTGTATAAAACTTTGGTCAGGCCACATTCATGTTCAGATCTGGTTTGTCATATTCTAGGAAGGATGTGGAGGCCTTGGAGGGAATGAAGAAGAGGGTCAACCACAAAGCTGCCTGGATTAGGGAGTATTAGCTCTAAGGGGATGGTGGAAAAATTTGGATTGTTTTCTCTGGAGAGTCAGAGTTTGAGCAGCACCATGATAGAAGTTTCAGAAGTCTTTCTCCTGCGGTAGAAATGTCGACTAACATTGGGCATAGCTTTATGGAAAGGGGAGAATGTTTAAAGGAGGTGTACGCATTGCTTTTTTTAAACCTAGGTGCCTAGAACATGCTGCCAGGGGACGTTGTGGGAACAGATTCAATGGCAATGTTAGAAGTGTTTAGCAGTCATGTGAGAAGGCAGAGAATGGAGGGAGAGAAACCATATGCAGGCAATTTGGCATCGCAGACATTAGGCGCCAAAGGGCCTTTCCCTGTGCTGTCCTGTCCTAGGATAGTTGGCCAATTGGCACAGAACCTTCCAGCCCAATGAGCCCATGTGACCAATTAACATACGAACTCTGGATTGTGCGAGGAGACTAGAGTATTTGGAGGAAACCCACGTAGTCATGGGGAGAACATACAAACTCCTCACAGTGCAGAAATCCTACAGCTCCAATGATTGCTCTAAAGGTTCGAATTCCTTATTTTAATTATTTATTAGCAATTAGCAAACATACAATTACGCATTATTGAGCACTATCCCAATGGTCAGCAAGATATGACCTACGTGGTCCCAAGCTGCGAGCTGCCACAAAATTAAGCACAAATATATAGTTTAACCCCTTCACTTTTACCACGCCCCCACTAATGTGACTAGTTATGAACTGTGAAGTTCATTGTTTGTGTCAAATCAAATCAGCAAGGATTGTGCTGGGCAGCCTGCAAGCCATGTTTCTGGTGCCAACATTGCACGTCCACAAATCGCTAACCCTAACTTGTACATCTTTGGAATGTGGGAAGAAAACCCATGTGGTCACATGGAGAATGTACAAATTTCTTACAGACAGAGGTTGGAATTGAACCCCAATCCTATAGATGGTACGGTAAACCATTGTGCTAACTGCTGCACTACTGTGCTGCCCTGAATAATTCAGAATGATTTAAGATTACCCAGTATTCCCCCATCATCCAAATGGAAATAATCTCAGAGGCCACACCTGGAATACTGCAAATGGTTTTGGTTCTGTTACCTAATTGTAACACCCTGGGAAAGGTTTCACCGCTAACGTAATGGTCTTTCTGTAGAAGCGGTGTTATGGTTAGAGATAAGTGGTGCTTTGGAATGTGAGCCGTCCAATGACAGGAGTGTGTTTTCGTGCTGTGTGCCTGACACCGGTGTGATCTGGGTCTTTTGTTCGGCAGCAGATGGAGAGAGAAGACATCAGAGAGAAGAGGTAGTAGGACTCGACCCAGAGCAGGACCATGATTAGATGAAGCCAGGGAGATCGAAGGGCAAACCCTGAGCTCCAACTTGTGCACATTAGACTGTTACATTGAAATGGGCCCTTTTCTTTTTGGCTTTTTCTTTACAAACCCTTTAGTCAAATTAAGAATTATAAAGCTAAATCGTTTAATTAGACCATAAGACCATAAGACAAAGGAGCAGAAGTCGGCCATTTGGCCCATCGAGTCTGCTCTGCCATTTTATCATGAGCTGATCCATTCTCCCATTTAGTCCCACTCCCTCGCCTTCTCACCATAACCTTTGATGACCTGCCCACTCAGATACCTATCAAATTCTGCCTTAAATACACCCGATGACTTGGCCTCCACTGCCACCTGTGGCAACAAATTCCATAGATTCACCACCCTCTGGCTAAAAAAATTTCTTCGCATCTCTGTTCTGAATGGGCGCCGTTCAATCCTTAAGTCATGCCCTCTTGTACTAGACTCCCCCATCATGGGAAACAACTTTGTCACATCCACTCTGTCCATGCCTTTTAACATTCGAAATGTTTCTATGAGGTCTCCCCTCATTCTTCTAAACTCCAAGGAATACAGTCCAAGAGCGGACAAACGTTCCTCATATGTCAACCCTGTCATTCCCGGAATCATTCTAGTGAATCTTCTCCGTACCCTCTCCAACGTCAGCACATCCTTTCTTAAATAAGGAGACCAAAACTGCCCACAGTACTCCAAGTGAGGTCTCACCAGCGCCTTCTAGAGCATCAACATCACATCCCTGCTCCTATACGCTATTCCTCTGGAAAAGAATGCCAACATTGCATTCGCCTTCTTCTCTACCGACTCAGCCTAGAGGTTAACCTTAAGGGTATCCTGCATGAGGACTCCCAACTTTGAATTCTCTCCCCGTTTAAATAATTGTATGTGTTGTACTGTCTGTTATTTCATAGTACTGATTTGTAACAGAGTAACAAATCACACAGCATCCACACAAACAAAGGGTTTTGGTGGGCTTGCACTTCAATCTCCCACGTTTTGGTGGGGCCAGAGATTCTCACCCCTAGACTCACACAGCTGACGGAACCGAAGTGTTTCATAATGGAGGATATGGTAACAGTGGAGGTGACAGAGTTGTCCTACAATGTCAGTTAGACAGTTTATGTTTGTTCTCCTTGGTGTTTAGAAGAACAAAGGGTAGGTGACATTATATGTCAATGATTTGGATGAATAATTGATAGCTTTATGGCAAAGTTTGAAGACGATACGAAGATAGGTGGAGGGGCAGATAGTTTTGAGGAAGTAGAGAGGTTACAGAAGAACATTGATTAGAATGGACAAAAAAGTGGCAGATGGAATACAGTGTCGGGAAGTGTATGGTCATGCACTTTGGTAGAAGAAATGAAAGGGTAGACCATTTTCAAAATGGAGAGAAAATACAAAGGGACTTGGGAGTCCTTGTGCAGGATTCCCTAAAGGTTAATTTGCAGCTTGAGCCTGTGGCGAACAAGGCAAATGTGATGTTAGCATTCATTTCAAGAGAACTAGAACGTAAAAACAAGGCTTTAATATTGAGAATTTATAAAGCACTGGTGAGACCTCACTTGGAGTATTGTGAGCAGTTTTGGGCCCCTTACCTGAGAAGATATGAAGCTTTGATTGGGCACTTTCAGAGCTTTGGGGAAAGTGGAATTACTCCTTAGTCATTCATTGCTCCTAGGGCCGGAACGGTAGCACCTGCAAGGGTTCCTGCTCAAGATACGAACGAAGGCCAACGGCAGATCCGGCAGGTTCAGTAACTGAACTTATGATGGAGAAGGCGGATGAGCTAGGACCTCAAATGTCAACGGCTATAGTATAGGCGGATGAACATTTGGGAAGAGAAATGGTGATTTCTTTAGTTCGCCCAACGGTAGGCAATAGCAAACCACCGTTGCAATTTGCTAAGAAAACCATGGTCAAACTCAAAAAAGGGATCACACAACAACAGCATCAAGAGGATCTTCAAGACAATTCCGAAGATGTTTCGCTCAATAGGGTTAATTTTGGCCAACAGGGAATCCCTGACTGTCGTCAAGCTACTGCTCATAAAATTAAAGTAACACAAAAGAAAATTATTGCCACTTGGAAAGTAAGAACCCTATATCAAGCAGGAAGATTGGACAACGTGATAAATGAAATGGAAAGACTAAAGATTAACATCATGGGAATTAGTGACGTTCGTTGGATAGGTGCTGGAACATGTCAGATTAGAAATAAAACACGTTTATTCTTGTGGAACATCCCATACTAATGGAGTAGGAATTCTTATGGATGAAAATATGCAAAAAGTGTTTTAGGACATTGGGCAATATCAGAAAGAATGCTCTTTGTTAGATTCAGAGGACAACCATTTGATTTAGCAATTATACAGGTATATGCACCAACAACAGATGGAACAAGTCAAGATATAGATAAATTCTATGAAGAGCTTGAACGAACAAAGATTGGATGCAAATCTCAAGATATTGTTATTATCATGGGAGATCTAAATGCTACAGTAAGACAAGGTGCTGATGGAACTACCATAGGAAAATTGGGACTTGGGGAAGAAATGAAAGAGCTGAGAAATGGGTAGAATGGTGCAAGGTGAATAATCAGGTCATTATGAATACCTACTTTAAAAACCATCCAAGATGCTTGTGGACCTGGAAAAGTCCAGGTGATAACACTAGAAATCAAATTGACTTTATTACTATAAACCAAAGATTTAGAAACTCGGTGACTCAATGCAAAACATATCCAGGTGCAGATTGTAATAGTGACCATAACCCAGTAGTATGTCATGTAAAAGTAAAACTTAACAAACTAAAGAAGCAAATACCTGAACAATCCCTTGACTACTTGCAATTAATTAAAGAAGAAAACATAAAACAAAAATTTACAATTGAGGTAAGGAATAGATTTCAAAGTCTAGAAATAGAATCTGTTGAAGATGATAGCAATCATGTAGAAATGAAATTTAACTCTCTAAAGGATGCCTCAGTAGAATCAGCAAAGTCAGTGATTCCTAAAAAGAAAAAAGCACAAAGAATAAATGGATGACAGATGAAATCAAAAATCTAATGGAAGAAAGGAGATGGAAAAAAGCAAATCCTATAGAATATAAGTCCTTAGATAAAAAAGTTAAAAGCTTATGTCAAAAAGCCAAAGAAGAATGGTTAAACGAGGAATGTGAGCAAATAGAAAGAATCCCTCTTACTGATCCAAAAAGGTTACATCAACAAATCAAGAATATCACTGGTAAAAAGCTCCTCTGTTCTTCAGGTAGATGTTTAAAAGCAAAGGACAGTACCATTATCATGAAAAATGATAAGATTATGAACAGATGGATTGAGTATATTCAGGAATTGTTTGAAGACGATCGAGGTGAAAAACCAGAAATTAAGAAAAACATTGAAGGTCGAAGTATTTTAAAATCTGAAGTTCGTGATGCAATAAATAAGATGAAGAAAGGAAAGGCAGCAGGTCCTGATGAATTAGTAATAAAACAAATTATTGCCCTTGAAGATTATGGAATTGAAAAACTTACTGATTTAATCAATGACATTTATGAGACTGGAATAAAACCAGAAGAGATCAGTATTTATCACTCTTCCTAAGAAAGCTGGAGCAATAGAATGTGAATTACATAGGACCATAAGTTTAATGAGTCATATCACCAAGATACTTCTAAGAATTTTGATAACAAGAGCTAAAATTAAGATACAAGCTGAAATAGGCAAAGAACAATGTGGGTTTGTGAAAGACAAAGGTACAAGAAACGCAATATTGATGTTAAGGATACTATCAGAACAAGCTATTCAAGTGCAAAAAGATTTGTTTGTTTGTTTTATTGACTCAACAAAAGCATTTGATAAAGTGAAGCACAATAAGTTATTTGAAATATTACGGAAAACTCTAGATCTAGATTCGAAAGACATCCGCCTAATCAGAAATCTGTACTGGGAACAAACTGCCGCTGTAAGAATAGATGGAGAAGTGAGTCAGTTTACAAAAATCAAAGGAGGCATTAGACAAGGGTGTGTTTTCTCCCCTGATTTATTTAATGTGTACAGAGAAACAATATTACAAAAAAAAAGAGACATCTTGGGAATCAAAGTTGGCGGTGAAAACATCAATAATTTCAGATATGCAGATGACACTGTGTTAATTGCAAGTACAGACGAAGAACTACAATTGATATAATTGTTGAAGAAAGTGCAAAAATGGGTCCATCTATCAATTGCAAAGAGACAGAATGTATGGTAATATCCAAAAAGAAGGAGAATCCTATCTGCAGGCTGAGAGTAAATGGGGAACACATAAAACAAGTAAAGAACTTTTGCTACTTAGGAAGCTGGGTGACATCAGATGGCAGGTGCAACTTGGACATCAAAAGAAGAATAGGGATGGCAAAAGACACCTTTACGAGAATGAAGAGTATACTGACCAATACTAAACTAGGCATGACAACCCGCCTCAGAGTACTGAAATGTAATGCTTATCCAGTTATGTTATATGGCTCAGAATGTTGGACAATATCTAGTAACATGAGGAAACGAATTGTAGCAGAAGAAATGTGGTTTTTGAGGAGGATGCAAAGAATATCATGGACAAAATGAATATCTAACAAGGATGTCATGAACATACACAAAAAGAGAAATAATGTATGAGATCATGAAAAGGCAAAGTAACTTCATTGGACATGTGATTAGGAAAGAGGAGTGGTCATTATGCATGGTAATTATGGGAAAGACTGAAGGGAAGAAAGCAAGAGGAAGACAAAGACAAATGATGATGGAGACAGCAGCCAGAGAATTGGAAATGAATACCAATAAGTTGATCCACTTGACCCGAAACAGGAGTGTGTGGGCCATGGCAGTCAAAGCTCAAACTGGGCACGGCACCTGATGATGATGACGAAGGAGAAAGGATGTGCTGAAATTGGAGCGGGTTCAAAGCTGGTTTATGAAAATGTTTCCATGATTCCAGCTGGCCACATGAAGAGTGTTTGACGGCTCTGGACCTGTATTCACTAGAATTCAGAAGAATGAGGGGTGACTTCATTGAAACCTATTGAATGATAAAAGGCCTTGATAGAGCAGATGTGGAAAAGATGTTTCCTATGGTGGAAGAATTCAAGACCAGAAGACTCAGCCTCAGAATAGAAGGGAATCCTTTTAGAAGGGCGATGAGGAGGAATTTCTTTACCCAGAGTGTCATGAATCTGTGGCATTCTTTGCCACAGGCAGCTGTGGTTGCTAAATCTTTATGTATATTTAAGGCAGAACTTGAAAGATTCTTGACTGGTCAGGGCATGAAGTGATATGGTGGGATGGCAGGAGATTAGGCTGAGAGGAAAATTAGCTCAGCCATGATGAAATGGCGGAGCAGACTTGATGGGCCAAATGGCCTAATTTTGCTCCTATATCTTATGGTGACCTTATTCAAACATACAGATAGTTACCTCTCTCTGGAATCATTACAAAGGTTAGGTCTTGAGTTTCAGCTTTCTTTAGTTTCAGCTGAAATTCTATTTCAATGATAGAAAGTCTGCAGTTATTGATAAATCTTTACCCCTCCCTCCTTCAACCAGAACCTAAATTCAATTACCATACATCACAGCAAAATTCAAGTTGTAATATTTACTAAGTGAGTTCCTTATTGCCGAAGGAACTTTAGTATTTACCCTCAGTGGCCACTTTATTAGGTACCTCTTGCACCTAATTGGCCGTTGATGTAGTGGCATCTGCACCAGACTTCAAGGCAAATGGTCCCGGGTTCGAATCCAGCTGGCTCCCTGCTTTCCGTCTGTGCTGACTTGAACGGTGTGCTAGTAACCCTGCCTCATAAAAAGCAGACAGACATGCTAAAGAAACAGCAAGGTTCCCGCCTGATGCACAAAAGACACAAATACAAACAACAACAACAGTACCTAATAAAGTGGCCACTGCATGCATGCTCATAGGCTTTTGCTGCTGTAGCCCATCCACTTCAAGATTGGACATATTGTGCATTCAGAGATGCTCCTCTGCACACCATTGTTGTAACAGGTGGTTACTCTTATTACTGTTGCCTTTCTGTCAGCTTGAATTAGTCTGGCCATTCTCTTCTGACCTCTCTCATTAAAAGACATTTTATCCGCAGAACTGCTGCTCACTATTTGTTTACTTTTACACCATCCTCTGTAAATTCTAGAGACTTGCGGGTGAAAATCCAAGGAATCCCAGTTTCTGAGACACTCAAACCACCCCATCTGGCACCAATAGGCATTGCACTTTCAAAGTCACTTAGATCACATTTCTTCACCATTCTGATGTTTGGTCTGAACAACAACTGAGTCTCTTGACCATGCCTGCGTGCTCTTATGCACTGAGGTGCTGCCACATGATTGGCCGATTAGATAATTGCTTTAACGAGCAGGTGTACTTAATAAAGTAGCTACTAAGTATATTGTTCAATGGTTCTACCGTTGTTCCAGCCAGCAGTGTTTGAGCATACAGTTGAGAATGCCAGTTATTAATTGGCTATCGGAAGAACTTCCCTCTACGTCCACAAGGGTGCCACAAAAAATTATTGTTGGTTTTTCATTAAAAATAAAACAGCAGCTGGGATTTCAATTCCTGTGCAATATTTCTCTTAAAGTGTAAGGCTGCTCCGTAATTTTAAATGAAGTTTCAGAGTATAAGGGGAATAAATACGCTGACCTAGACAAAGATTTGATATCAGACTTAATAAGGACATTTCACATGGGTTCAATTAAGTCAGATGAGAAATGGATCTTTTCCACTAGAAGATTATATTACAGGAAGAACATTGCAAGATTACTGAGAGAGTTACAGTGTTTTTCTGGTTGGGGTGGGAGCAGTGGCAGAAGAGTTAATAGTCTTTAATAGTAAATGCCAGCAAAAAGAATTAGAGCGAAGAGATATTAATCAAAACAGCAAATACTGATACAAACCAAAAAAGCTTTCAAAGGGAAATTGCCGAGTCGTATTTGACTCTGATAGGTTTCTTATTTATTTCAACCTTTAGCATTTTCACAATCTTTTTCCAAAACAGGGTGGACTTAATTTAGCCTAATCTATTTCCCCTGGGATTTTGCTGTCTGGGTACTTCATACAGGGCAAGAGCTGACAACAGTAGAAGATCGCAGAAAGCTGATGAAAGGTCTCCGACCTTGAACGTGATACTTGCCTCATTTTCTCTGTGGATACTGTCTGACTTGTTGAGTAAATAAGAAGGGGGGTGTCTTTACAAACAGCTGCCATAGCACAATGAGCTAGATGCCTTTTTGTGGTGTATTAGATGTTCAGCTGAACAATTTAGACTCAAAGGCCCATATTTGAGGTGTAGTGTTCTGCCCCTGGAAACGAATATCCCCTCCATTGCCTCTGTTTGCATTCTGGCTGCCTCGGAGAAGTCGCCAACACAGTGACATTTCCCACCCTATTCAAACTCTCCTCTCCTGCCCCCCTCCCCCCACACTCATCAGGTAGAAGTTACCAATGCTTGAAGACACATACTGCCAGTCTCAAGGACAGCTTCCATGCTGCTGTAAGATTCTTAAACAAACCTCCTATATAATAGAGAGCTCCTCATCTCTCTTTACTTCATCATGGCTCTTACAACTCTGCTCTCTATCTGCACTGCTGTTTCTCTGTACTGCAGCACCATAGTCTACATTCTGTTAAAGTTCTTCCTCTTATGGAATGATTTGTCTGACTTGCAAGCCGATAACCCTTTTCAGTATATCTTGCTGGGTGGCAGAGTGGAGGTACATCTCTACCAAAGGCTTCTTGCCTTCGTCAGTCTGCAGATCGTGCTTGAACAAGGCTGATCAGGGTCACGTGAAGCCCTGGGAGCAGGTGGTGCATATCACAAATCTTGTTTATTGGACCACTGACACCAGGCAGGAAATGTCTGAAGAGTATTAATAACGGCTGGGGTCACCTGTCTTGTAAAGACACTGCACAGAAGGAGGCAATGGCCAACCACTTCGGTAGAAGAATTTGCCGAGAACAATCATGGTCATTAAATGAACATGATCGTCTACATCATACGACGTGGCACACAATGTTCAATCCCTCTCCATAATGTCCTCCAAGTCTTGGGTTGTTATTATGAAGTTGTAGGAGACACTGGTGAGCCCTAATTTGGAGTATCGAGTGCAGTTCTGGCCACCTACCTATAGGAAAGATACCAGTAAGATTGAAAGAGTGCAGAGATGGTTTACAAGGATGTTACCAGGACTTGAGAACCTTAGTCATAGGGAAAGGCCGAATAGGTTATGACATAATTCTCTGGAACAGATTTGATAGAGTTATGCAAAATTATGTGGTGTATATAGATAGGGTAAATGCAAGCAGTTTTTTTCCACTGAAGTTTTGGTGAGACGAGAACCAGAAGTTGTAGATTAAGGGTGGAAGGTGAAATATTTAAGGGGAATATGAGGGGAAATTTCTTCACTGGGCGGGAGGTGCAAGTGTGGAACGAACTTCCCGCGGTAGTGGTAGATGTGGGTTTGATTGCAATATTTAGGAGATATTTGGATAGGTACAAAGATGGGAGGGGAATAGAGGGCCATGGTCCCTGTGCAGGTTGATGAGACTCGGCAGATTAATAGTTTAGCACATAGTAAGTGAGTCCAAGGGCCTGTTTTTGTGCTGTAGTGTTCTATGACTAACGATAAATTCAATGTCCAATTCCCATTCCTATTTCCGTTCCAACGTGTCAGTCTGTGGCCTCCTCTTGTGCCAAGATGAGGCTACCCTCAGGGTGGAGGAACAACACCTTATATTCCATCAGGGTAGCCTCCAACCGGATGGCATGATTATCAATTTCTCTTTCCAGTAAAAATATTTTCCATTCCTCCTCTCCTCTTCTTCTATTCCCCATTCTAGCCTCTTACCTCTTCTCACTTGCCTATCACCTCCCTCTGGGTGCCCTCCTCCTTCCCTTTCTCCTATGGTTCACTCTTCTCTCCTACCAGATTCCCTCTTCTCCAGCCCTTTTATCTTTCCTACCTACCTGGCTTCACCTATGAACTTCCAGCTATCCTCCTTCCCCTCACCCCCCAACCTTTTTATTCTGTCATCTTCCCCCTTCCTTTTCCAGTCCTGAAGAAGTCTTGGCCTGAAACATCAAATATTTACTCATTTCCATAGATGCTGCTTGACTTGCTGAGTTTCTCCCGCATTCTGTGGGTGTTGTATTCAATGCCCAGTGCCTTGATGGAACCAAATGATCTTTGAGGCCAAATAGTGGCTGGATCATGTTAGATATCTTCCTCATCTGGTACATTTGGCGTTCCACATCTGCCCACGTTTCTCCATCTATAACTTAAGAAGTCAGGAGAAAATAATTCCTTGACATGCCACAAGAGGGTGCTGCTTTTCAAGAAATTAAATCTCTTCCTATCGAATAATTTCATCCAAATGAAATATAATGTGACTGATCTTATAGCTGTTGAGTCATCCTTTACCGTGGACAACATTAATATTCAGTATGTTCATCTTCCTTTATGCACAGTTTGCCAGTAACAATTCAACATACACTCAGTGGACACTTTATAACTACCTCCTGTACCTAGTAAAGTGACCACTGACTGTATGTTTGTGGTCTTCTGCTGCTGTAGCCCGTCCACTTCCAGGTTTGAGGTGTTGTGCATTTTGAGATGCTCTTCTGCCCACCACTGTTGTAGTGGGTGGTTATTTGAACTAATGTTGCCTTCCTGTCAGCTTGAACTCGTCAGGCCATTCTCCTCTGACCTCTGTCATTAACAAGGCATTTTAACCCACAAAACTGCTGCTCACTGGATTTTCTTTTGTTTTTCATGCCATTCTCTGTAAGTTCTAAAACTTTTGTGTGTGACAATCTCAGAAGATTATCATTTTCTGTGGTACTTAAAGCAACCCATCTGGTACCAATGGTCAAAGTCACATTTTGTCCCATTCTGATGATTGGCTTGAACAACAACTGGACACCTTGACCATGTCTGCATGCTTTTATGCATTGAGATGCTGCCACATGATTGGCTGATTAATATTTGCATTAACGAGCAAGTGTATACAGTAGGTGTGCCTAATAAACTGACCAGTGAGTGCATCATCTGTTGTTTCATGATTTTCCATAACTTGAAACACAAACATCAAGAAACGTGTTTTGTATAAACATTGTGTTAATTAATTTACTTTTATTTACATAAATTCCACGCTACTATATTTTATTCTGTGTCTCAATGGTTTGTGTTGTAGTTTGTGAATTCTTTAAGGGCAAGTTTCTATTTCCTGAATGCCCAAAGTACAAGGGTCACGGGTGCAAACCTGTGGCCATTTACCTTCACTGTCTCCTCTGTGGCATGTCGCCTCTTTCCAGAGGGACACTGGATGGGAGGTGAAGGAGAAATACTGTGGCTCATCAGATATTAAATCACTGTTAAGAAAAATCATAATATACAGTATAACTACCTAACTCCCCCGGCCAAGCTCATTTCCTGTCTAGAATACACTGGCACACTCTAGGCCAGATAGAGATGGAATAGTTAGAAGATGTGGGTTGGCCAGAGAAACACTCAGTCTGATGTCTGACATGTGCCTTACAGTTAAGCTGACATGAATTTACTGTCACAATAGAATAATAGACATTTTATGTACTAGAGACATTGTGGCAGGCTATACTGTTTATAACGAATGACGGTCTAAGAGATTACTAAAGCTGCTGTCACTCAGAAAATGGGTGAGGTAATTTTGCCTCTTGTCTCATTCGCAATCCACACACAATATGTCTTATACCTTCTACAGTATCATTAACCCTATTGCTCTTATGCAATGAGAAAAAAAATCACTTTAAGAGTGACGGAGACAGGTACAATGAATATATTTAAAAGGTACTTGGACAAGTAAATGCATAGGAAAGCTCTGAAGTCCGTATCACGTTTATTGACAGAAACGCAAGCACATGTCTGCACAGGTGCAATAAAGAACTTAACAGCAGCATCACTTAAGCAGCATTCACAAGGAAAACATAAATTAAACGCAAATTATACACTTTCGATACAAGAAACAATGTTTACAAAAATAAAATTTTTTGATGTTTAGGTCAGGGGTCCCCAACTTGGGGTGCACGAACCCCTTGTATCGGTCCATGGCATAAAAAAGGTTGGGAACCCCTGGTTTAGAGGGATGAGAGCCAAATACTGGTAAATGGGATTAGCTTAAATAGTAAGTAAGGACAAGTTGGTCTGAAGGGCATGTTACTGTATTACCTTTATGACTCCTCTCCCCAATAGCTCCAATGCCAGATTTCTGAAGAAATATTTGCACTTTCCACCATGTGATGGACAAAGGCAAGTTTCCAGTCAGGAAAGGCTAGCTCTCCCCTGCTGTGCATCATTTGGATTCGAAATAGCTTCTACTTAACATTTCAGATCCTTTAATTATCTTAATCACATGAATAAATTCATCCCTTAATCTTTCTACACTCAAGGGAATATAAACATGGAATTTTGGAGCCCTGGCTTCACAACTCAATCCTTTTGGACAATTCATTTAATTTGACTTCATAGAAATGAGCACATAATATTTTGTAAATCCTTTCCTTCAGATCTGACACTCAGGCCAAGCTGCCAGCACCCTGCTGAAAATATGGATGTTAAATTTCATGTTAACAGAATGATAAATAGAAAAGTAAGTTGCAACGAGGATATAGACTAGATTAGATGAGATTAGCTTTGTTTGTTGCGTGTACATTAGCTTGGGATACTGCATGATGCAGTCTCCAAAAAAGGAACAGCTCATCCCAATGCATTTCAAATCATAGTCAGTGATTTCAGCCAGGCTCGTTTGGAGAAATACCTGCCCAGTTACCATCAGCATATAACCTATAGCACCAGAGGTCCCGACACACTACACCACTGTTGTACTAAGGTAAGGAATGCCTCCTGTTCCATGCCCGCACTGCGTTTTGGTAAATCTGACCACTTGGCTGTCCTTCTCCGACCTGAACACTGGCAAAGATAAAGAGCAAATCTCCAGAGATTAGGACAGCAAGGAGGTGTTCACAAGAGGAAGAGGAGCAGCTTTGAGTCTGCGGATCAGGCCAAGTTCAAGGACTTACCTGATGGATCCGAATTAATACACCATAGTTGTCACAGAATTTATTAAAACTGTAGACGAGTGTGCCCCCACAAAATCATTCAGCCTTCCCCCACCAGAAGTCCTGGATGAACTATGAGATCCACAACCTGCTGAGGGCCAGATCAGAGACATTTAGGTCTGGTGACCAAGAATGTTACAAGAGGTCCAGGTACAATCTCTGGAAATCCATCTCACAGGCGAAGTGGCAATTCTTGACTAAATCTGAATCAGTTGTGGCAGGACTTGAATGCTATCTCCTCTTATAAAGTAACATCAAGCAACATAGACAACAACAGGGCTTTGCTTCCAAGTGATCTCAATACCCTCGGTGCTCTTTTTGACTGTCAAAGCATGGGGGAACCATCATGAACTCCCACAACCCCTGATAATCCTGTGATATCAGTCTCTGAGCCTCCAGGAGAGTGAACCCAGGAAAGGCATCCAGACCAGATGGAGTACCTTGCCAAGTTATAAAAACCTGTGTTGATCCACTGGCTGGAGTGCTCACTGAGATCTTTAACCTATCACTTGGGCAGTCTGAGGTACCCACCAGCTTCAAGTAGTCTTCACTTACACCAGTGACTAAGGAGAATGTGGTAACCTACCTCAATGATGATTGTCCACAGGTACTTACCTCCACAGTGATGAAGTATTTTGAGAGGTTGGTGATGAAACATATCAACTCCTTCCTGAGAAGAAACTTTAATCCACTTTTATTGGTGCAACAGGTCCACAGCAGATGCCATCTCACTGGCTCTTCACTCAACCCCGGAACACCTGGACAGCAAAGATGCAAACATCAGGATGTTCCTTATTGACTACAGCTCGGTATTCAATGCTATCATCCCCTCAAAACTAATCAATAACCTTCAAGACCTTGGCCTCAATTCCTCTTTGTGCAATTGGTTCCTTGATTTCCACACTTGCAGACCCCAGTCAGTCTGGATTGGTAATAGTATCTCATCCACTATCTCCACCAGCACAGGTGCACCACAAGGTTGTATGCTTAGTCCCCTGCTCTACTCGCTTTATACTTACGACTGTGCGGCCAAGCACAGCTCCAATGTCATGTTTAAGTTTGCTGACGACTCCACTGTTGTAGGCCGAATCAAAAGTGGTGATGAATGAGCATTTAGGAGGGAGATTGAAAATCAGAATGAGTGGTGGCACAACAACAACCTTAATGTCAGCAAGCCTAAGGATGTGTGGTGGAGAGTATATTGACTAGCTGCATCACAGCCTGGTATGGAAAGCATCAATGTCCTTGAATTGAAAATCCTGGCACGGAAGCTGTTCTGTCCAAGACCAGAAGAAGCTGCAGAAGATCGTGAACACGGTGAAGCACATCACACAAACCAATCTTCCGTCCTTGGACTCACTTTACACCGCACGCTGTCGGAGCAGTGCTGCCAGGATAATCAAGGACACGACCCACCCAGCCAACAGACTTTTCATCCCTCTTCCCTCCGGGAGAAGGCTCAGGAGCTTGAAGACTCGTACGGCCAGATTTGGGAACAGCTTCTTTCCAACTGTGATAAGACTGCTGAACGGATCCTGACCCAGATCTGGGCCGTACCCTCCAAATATCCGGACCTGCATCTCGGTTTTTTTGTACTACCTTACCTTCCATTTTTCTAATTTTTCTATTTATGATTTATAATTAAAATTTTTAATATTTACTATCAATTTGTAATCCAGGGAGCGGGAAGCGCAGAATCAAATATCGCTATGATGATTGTACGTTCTAGTATCAATTGTTTGGCGACAATAAAGTATAAAGTATAAAAAGAAGCGGATACGGTCCAGTCCATCATGGTTAATGCCCTCTCCACCATTAAGCACATCTACACGATGCATTGTTGCAGGAAAGCACTATCCGTCGTCGGGGACACCCATCACCAAGGTCATGCTCTCTTCTCACTGCTGCCAACAGGAAGGAGGTACAGGAATCTCAGGACCTACACCACCAGCTTCAGGAACAATTATTAACCCTCAACCATCAGGCTCTTGAACCAAAGAGGATAACGTCACTTATCTTCACTTGCCCCATCTTTGAAATGTTTCCACACCTCTGGATTCACTTTCAAGGACTCTTCAACTCAAGTTCTCAATATTTATTGCTTATTTATTTATTATTATTATTGCTTTCTTTTTGTATTTGCACAGCTGTCTTTTGCACAGTGGTTGAACACCCAAGTTGGTGTGGTCTTTTGTTGATTCTATATGGTTATTATTCTGTTATGGGTTTATTGAGTATACCCAGAAGAAAATGAACCTCAGGGTTGTATATGGTGACATATATATACCTTGATGTTAAATTTACTTGTAACTTTGAATTTTGTACATCGAAGTACATTATTTGCATCAAATCAAATCAGCATTGATTGTGCTGGACAGCCAGAAGGCATCGATACGCTTCAATGCCAATGTAGCATGCCTACAACTCACTAACCCTAACCATCCATTTCTGGAATGGGGGAGAAAACCAGAGCACCTGGAGGTAACCCACACAGTCATGGGTAGAACATACAAACTCCTTACAGACAGCAGCAGGTATTGAACCATGATCTTACAGCAGGGGTGTAATAGTGTTACACTAACTGCTATACTACAGTTTCACCCTACGTAAGAGGTCTATCAAAGGTTATAAATAAACCAATTCAGATTTATGGATTAATGTCTAGAATGGGATTGGTTTTATTATGAAGAAATATTTAAACTAGGTTTGTACCTGCTGGAGTTTAGAAGAGTATTTGGGACCTGAATGAAGTATGCAAGACCTAAGTCAGGGCTTTCCAACCCTTCTTTATGTCATGGACCAACCACGGATTCGGCAGTACAGCAGATATAGCAATTGTGCTTGTAAATATGCACATGTCAGCTAATCATTATTTCATTGTGATAGTATTTAACTCCATTCATTCCATCACAGTGCTTGTCGAGACTAGGACACAGCAACGCTTCGCTGCCTGCTTGCATTCCGCCTTGCCTGAGAAATTGGACTTACGAGTCAACTGAATCTGACAACGAGCAGTATTCGTTTTATTCTTAGTTGTTCTTTTCAGCCACAGTGTATGCTTCGTTTCCCATTTGAGAGTTTTAGTTAATGATCCTGTTAGGCCTAGCGTTTATTGTTTTCTTTTCCCTTTAACACATTTTTTTAAAAGTCTGTGAACTATTGACCTGCTTCAGTGTCTCTCACTCTGCACTTGGGTCAATATCTGCATTGGGTGACAAGGATCCATGAATCCCAAGTTGGGAACCCCTGCCCTAAATTGACTTGATCATTGGGACATTTCCTTTTGTGGAAGAACCTGGTAAAAAGGAGACATTGTTTAAGGATAAGGGATCAACTAGTTTAGGCAGAGGCAAGGCAATATTTTCTCAAAGGATTGTGAGTCTTTGAGAAAATATTGCCTTGCCTCTGCCTAAACTTCACATTAGAAATTTCTAAAGGATTGAGAGTCCTTAGAACTTTCTAACGTGAAGGATGGTGGTAGCAGAGTCCTTGAATATTTTAATGCAGAGGCAGATACTTCAAAGGGGTGAAAGGCTACTGGCAGAGACACAAAATGGAGGCACAAAGGGTGCTGCAGATGGCAGAAGATCTTGAGCAACATGCCCAAACTGCTGAGGAACTCAACAAGTCAAGTAGCATCTATGAAAGGGAATAAACAGTTGACATTTTGGGCTGAAACCCTTCATCAGGACTCATCAGAAAAATGGAGCAGAATATCCAATTGGGTCAGCCATGTTATTCGATGGCAGGGAAGGCCTGAAGAACAGAATGGCCGACCCCTGTTCGTAATTTGTGTATCTGCATGCAGTGGATGAGAGCAATGACTTTATTCTCCCACTACCTTGGCCAACAGTATTAGTATAAGTCACCCACATTACAGTTTTGGGCATCGTGCTTGTTCTTACAGGTTGCCATGACTGCTAACAATTCAAAATTCCTGAGTTATAAAGCACTTTGAGAACCTAGGGTGAAATACGTAAGTGTTGTACCTCCAGGAAAAAGGTGAAGCTACTGACGAATTCTAAGGTGGAAAATAACATTCTGTCTTTAAACATCATTAAATCAGGAAAGGATCAGACAATTAGTCCAAATAAAATGCCATCACATTTACAAGGTATTTCTTTTGTCTGTCTTCTAGAAGTCACCGTGATCTTCTGGTTCAAAACCACGTGTCTGTCATATCCTTGAAGCAGTTTCTTCAATGCAAGGGGAACATTCTGCAAATGAGCCACTTAAAATGTACAGTGGGATTGCAGCTAAGCCAACGTGTCCGTACAATATGTCCTACACAGGCTGCAAAGGACTGTTCGTCCTCACGTCTGATGGCAGAAACAGCAGTAAAATTCTGGCACTACTGCCAGTGTGTTGAAACACAAACCACACCACACGTTATTGAAGAACGACCTGAGCCAACTTATAGCTCGGCGTGGGGTGTGTTGGCATTTAACACTGGCAGGTTCGCAGGTTTATGTGTGGGCAGTATCAATCATAACAAACTTCATATTATACTCGACGATTCAAATAAAGTCCACTCTCTTTCAGAACTAGTTAGAGTCGAGGTGCAACACACACACACACACACACAAAATGCTGGAGGAACCTCAGGACCTAATGGAGGATCTCAGCCCAAAATGTCGATTGTTTATTCCCCTCTGTAGATACTGACTGACCTAGAGTCATAGAGTGCTGCAGCACAGAAAGAGGCCCTTCAGCCCATCTAGTCCCTGCTGAACTGTTATTCTTCCTAGTCCCGTCGACCCACACCTAGACCATATCCTCTCATACCCCTCATCATTTTGTATATCTTTATCAAATCTCTCCTCATCCTCCGACACTGTCCTAATTAGGATTAAAGTCCTAATGTATCCAACCTTTATCTATAGCTTGGGTTCTCAGAACCCAGCAACGTTCTTGTAAATTTTCTCTGTACTCCTTCAATCTCATTGATATCTTTCTTGTAGGTAGGTGATCAGATTGCACACAAGACTCCAAATTTGACCACATCAGTATCTTATACAGCTTCAACATCCTATCTCCTGTACTCAGTGCCCTGATTTATGAAGGCCAATCTGTCAAAGCTCTCTTTGCTACCTTATCTAAATGAGACACCACTTGCTGAGTTCTTCCAGCATGGTGTGTGTGTTGTTCAAGATTTCCAGCATCTGCAGAATCTCTCGTGTTTATTAAGCGTCAAGATGGAATTGCAAGAGGAAACAGGTGAAGTCAGCAACTGGGTAAGGGCAGTGCATGTTACAACTAATACGTTTTCTTGCACTTGATTGGTCAGATCATCATTCCATTGATGTACTTGGTCAATGGGAACTTCGGAGTTGGTTCTGCTGGTTTTATTTCATTAGCTTCACATCCAGGTGAGGAATGGCAGATTCTGCACACAATGCCAAGTACTTGCTGATGCCCAGTTTGGCTTGCTGAAGCAAGGATTATTTGACTCCAGACTTCACCATGGGCCAAAAGAGCTGAAGTGAGGTGAGGATGAATGCCTTTGACGACAAAGCAGCATAGGACAAAATGTGGAATCAGGGGGCCCTGGAAAATCTGAAGTCAATGGGCACCAAAGAGAAATGAATTCCAATGGTTCGAGACAAACCTCACACAAAAAAGGCAGTCATTGTTGTTATTGCAGCCTTGAAGTACCACTAGTCAGTCTCCTAAGACCACTCATCTTCAGCTATGTCATCAATGATCCTCCTTCCGAAACAGTGTAAAAAGTTGCGACATTTATGGACAATGGCACAAATTTCAATTTCAGCTCCAAGACAGAAAAGAAAGCAACCCATGTCTGCAGGAAGCAAGATCTACACAATATTTGGTTCTTGGACTGATAAGTGGCATTCATGCCAAACAATGACTATTTCCAACAGCAGAGAATCAACCCACCTACCCTGACAATCAATAGCATTACTATTGCCATGAACTCACTGTTGGTAAGACCACCTAAATGTCATGGTTACAAGAGCAGGGTAGGATCTGGGTATCATTCTGTGACTGACTCACCTCCTGATGTCTCAAGTCTTTTCCATCATTCCCTTACCAATTTTTATTGACACACCACAGAAAGCATCCTATCTGGATGAATAATGGCTTGGTGCAGCAACTGCTCTGCACAAGACCACAAGAAACTGCAGAGAGTTCAGGACATCATGGAAACCAGCCTCCCCTCAATGTACTCTGTCTACACTTCCCACTGCCTTGGTAAAGCAGCCAGCATAAGCAAAGACCTCACCCACTCTGGACATATTCTGTTCTCCCCTCACCCATCAGCCAGAAGATACAAAAACCTGAAACCATGCACCACCAGGCTCAAGGACAGTTTCTACCCCACTGTTATAAGACTATTGAGTAGTTCCCCAGAACAAGATGAACCCTTGACCTTACAGTCTACATTGTTATGATCTTGCACTATAACATTTACCTGTGGTGCATTTTCTCTGTAGTTGTTATGCTTTATTCTACATTGTTATTGTTCTACCTTGTTCGACCTTGATGCTGTAAGTATCATTTGATCTATATGAACAGTATGTAAGACAAGCTTTTCACCGTATCTCGGTACATGTGACAATAGCAAACCCAAACCAAAACCATCTACGTGGCAGAAATCAGGAATTCAATGAAGAAATTTCCTCTTACCGCGACGAGTGCTTTTCCAGCAATTCTTAAAGATTGAAGGTCTAAAGATTAGCTTTATTTGTCACATGTGCATACAATGAAATACCTCTTTTAAACAAACAAGCAGCACAATCTGAGAATGTGCTTGGGGTCATGCCTTTGGTGCCAGCATTGCATGCCCACAACTTATTAACCCTAATGTGTATGTCTTTGGAATTTGATATGGAAACACCAATGCTCTTGAATGGAAAACCCTACAAAAAGTAAAGAATGCAGCTCAGTCCATCACAGACAAGGCCCTCCCCACCATTGAGCACAGAATCTACATGGAATATTGTCACAGGAAAGCAGCATCCATTATCGGGGACCCCCACTACCCAGGACATGCTCTCTTCTCACTGCCACCATCAGGAAGAAGGTACAGAGCCTCTGCACTCACACCACCAGGTTTAGGAACAGTTTTACTCCTCGACCATCAGCTTCTTTAAACCAGAGGGGATAACTTCACTCAGTTTCGCTCACACCATTACTAAAATGTTCCCACAACCTGTGAACTTACTTTCAAGGACTCTTCATCTCATGTTCTCAATATTTATTGCTTATTTATTTATTTATTATTATTGTTTCTTTTTGTTCTTTTTGTATCTGCTGTTTGTTCTCTGTTGCGTATTGGTTGTTTGTCTGCCCTGTGGGCAGTATTTCATTCGTTCTATTATGGTTATTGGATTTATTGAGCATGCCCGCAAGAAAATGAATCTCAGGGTTGAAAATAGTGACATAAATGAACTTCGATTATAAACTTGCTTTGAACTTTGAACTTTGAGGATATGGAGTAAGTCCACACAGTCATGTGGGGAACAGCCAAATTTCTTACAGGCATTGGACAGATTTGAACCCCAATCAGTGATTGCTGGTGCTGTAATGTTAACCATTATGTAAACAAGCTTCCCCCGTGCTACTGTACTATGTCACAGCATCCAGGATCAAGAAAATTACTTGACTGATGCCCCAACAACCAGTACAAAGGGTCATCCCCTACAATATTGGTGCACAGTGAATGCAGTGTGTACTATCAACAAATACTCTGCAGAAACTCAACCCCCTTCCTTGGTCAGGGTCAACAATGGATGTTCTATCTTAACTGTCTCGATAAGCAATGGGCAGTACAATGTGGAGAGTAAGCTGTTGTGTATGTAACGAGCTTCCCCCTCCACACATCTGATGAACCCAAAGGAACAGCAGAGACCAAGAATGCTTGGCTCCAGCGGCATTGCAACAGTTGCCAGTCAGCGTTGAACTCAACGTGCGCTGCCTTAGAGACTCCAGCAACATATTTTACCCTTGCTGTTTACTCCCGAAGCCTTCTCCATGAGTGGGTGTAGCTGCGAGACAGCGGAGTTTTGAGATCGGAGTTTTCCTCCTCCTAGATGAACTGCCAACCATAGCTGACGAACCCCATTTGTCCAATGAACTGGTTTTAAGGCTTTTGCCCCTTCTTCTATCAATAGAAATGGTTCTGCAAGGCTTAATAGCTAAGCCACACGTGAAGGACAGGAGATGGACTTGGTTGTCAGAGGCTATTTGAGGCGCACACCATTGGGAGCATTTAATAGGTAGTGGGAGCTTATTTCCACTACCATCCCCTGGCTATGAGAACCCTTTCAACCATCCAGGCCACTCTAATCTCACCTCTCAAACCAATTACATTTACCATCAAGGCAGCAAGCACATGGGAAGACTACCACCTTTGGGTTCTCCTCCAATTTAGGCACCACCCTGACAAAGAATTATTGTTGGAACTTCATCACTGCTGGGACTAAATCCTGGAGCTCCCTCACCATCAGAACCCTGGGAACATCTTCATCGGAATGACTGCAGTGATTCACGAAGCAGCTCACCATTACCTTCTTCTCATGGGGAAATTAGGATAGGCAATAATGCTGGCCTTGCCAGTTATGTCCAAATATCAAAAAAGCATACAACAGAATACAACAGACAGTCTGCTGGTGGAAATCAGTGGCTCAATCAGCATCTAAGAAGAGAAAGGAATTGTAGGTGTTTCAGGGCAAAACCCTTCATCAATCTTGAACAGGGAGGGAGGCAAAATAAGTCAACATCAAAGCTGAAGTCAAAGTAAATTTATTATCAAAGTACATATATATGTATATATATATATATATCCTCACATACTATCTTAAAATTAATTTTCTTGCAGTCATTTATAGGAAAATAAAATATTGTAGAATTTATTAAGCTGTGTACATACATCTATTGATGCTTCTGGACACATCTTCAGTGATGTTCCTGGAATCATCGGGTGTTTTGGGTCTTTCAACGTCACACAACCTCCTCCAGGTGACCCAACCAGAGCTGATCAGACCCCAGCTTGTGTCCAGATGACTAGCTACTTATGACTCCATGGCTCCCCTCTTTTGAGCCACAGCCATCTTGAGGCCCTCTCTGCCGCATGGGTGGTACTGCGGATGGCTCTCCTCTTCCTCTCTCCCTCGGTGCCCAAAATGCTGAAGGCTCTAACTAAAGAACGGGCTACGAATCCCCTACAACCAACCTCAATACATAAATGACGACTGACAAACAACCAATGAGCAAAAGAAGGTAAATAGTATCCATTTTTAAATAAATAATGATACTGAGACCATGAGTTGCAAAGTTCTTGAAAGTGAGTCTGTAGGTTATGGGTCTGTTCAGCGTTGAGGTGAGTGATGTTATCCACGCTGGTTCGGGAGCCTGATGGTTGTGGGTTATAACTGTTCCTGAACCTAGTAGTCTGGGACCTAAGGCTCCTCCTGTACCTCTTGCCTAATGGTAGTAGCGAGAAGGCGCATGGCCTGCAAAGTGGGTGTCCTGGATGATGGATACTGGATTTTTGTGGCAGAACTTTTTGTAAATATGCTCAAAGATGAGGAGGGATTTGACTGTGATGGACTGGGCTGTATCCACCAATTACTGTAGGTAGTTCCATTCTTGGACCTTGGAGTTTCGACCTAAGTATGTGTTGCAACTAGTTAGGCTACTCCCTACAATTCTTCTGTTGAAATTTGTCAAAGTTTTAGGAGACAAGAAAAGAAATTTGTAAAGCTGCAGTGAGGGATATAAGAGAAGACCCTAAGGAGGTAAAACTGGAGACCATGGTAACCACAGTTTTACACTCTTGAAGTCCCAGTTCTATCAGGGACATATCCTTGCCCACCTTCCCTGTAACTCAAGAAGCTTCTTTTGTCTGCTTCTTAGTCCCGAAGAAGAGTTTTCAACATTAACTTTGAAATGTTAACTCTGTTTCCCTACCCTGTATGTAGCCAGACCTTCTGAATCTTTCCAGCTTTGTGTTTCCACTTATTATTTTAAGTTCTCTGTTCTGTTTTCCTTTCTTCATTTTGCTTTCTTCCTCTCTTGAGTTTTCTCCCACACTCTCCTCTCACTTACTGTCACCCTCTTGCCCTTGCTTCCGTCTCATACCTTCTCGTGCTCTCCTTGTATTAATAATTTTCATTTGTTAAGGAAGAGAACTACTGAGCCTGGTGATGCTCCCATTGCCATACCATGTTGTAAAGAATTCCCACTTCCAGCAATTTGTGGCACACTAATACTACAAACTCAAGAACAAAGTGTGAAGCCAGATCAGTTTCTCGGCCAGCAGGGAGGAGTGGAATAATGTGGTGGATCTTCAAAGATTGTACATATGCCAAGATTTCTTGATTTATTTAGTTTTTCTTTGAGGGATGGTCTCCACAGTGCAGTTTTTGTCTTGACTACCATTCTAGCCTGATGTGATATTCAACCATTTCAATTTTGGAAAATCACCAAATGATCAGTCCTGATAAAGGGTGCTGGCCTGGAGTGTTGACTATTCATTCTTCTCCACTGATGTTGCCTGAACTGCTGAGCTCTTCCTACATTTTGAGTGAGTTGCTCTGGATCTCCAGCATCTGCAGAATCTCTTCTATAAATGATTGACCTCTATGATCATGAAGCAATTTTTTGCTTCTGCACTCCCAGCTCATCGTGGCTTGCGATGGCCCCTGTTGCCCTTCACTCTGGTGCCTGGAGGATCTGACAAATGAGAACAATTATATCTTCAAAATGATGTTAACTTCTGAAGTTAAAAGCAGTATTTTGCATATTCCAAATATTAACCCATGGAGGTAGGACTTTGAACTTCCACCTACATAAAAGTATTGATGTACTGCCAATTCTTTTCATGCCTTTTGATGTCCCTAAATCTATTGTAGAACAGTATAATTTTCCATGCTTTATGTTGCAAAATCTGGACCTTGGCATCTTTACAAAACATCTTTTCTAATAGACCGCATTTTATAATCTGGCCTCGATACCAAATAAAAAGACTTTCATTTTATCTTGGGTCTTCCTATCAATCCATCCCACATAAATATATCAGCTCCCCACACGAATATTACCATCAGCTTCCGGTCAAGACGGCGCCAAAATGTACTCTCCGTTGTGGTCGTGGCTCAGACTTAGGAATTTTTTAGATCTGATGCATTGGTTTTGAGAACAGAGAGGAAAGTTACAGGTCAGGATAGGGTTTAAGGACAGAGATGTACAAGAGTTAGATTTCGGGCTGGAGCCTAAATTTCCATTCTGCTCCGCAATCGAAGGCTAGCAACAAGGATGTGTGACAAAGGTAGATAGATGAAAGTACAAAGTGTAAGTTGGTCTTTAAACTGATATTTCGACAATTTTCAAGAAGCATCAAACAGCTATAAACTTAAATAATTAACAAGGCTATTTTTTTAATGACAGCTTTCTGAAAATCAAATTTTGCATCTGTACATTCAGGAGGAATCGTTATCCAGATACTTTGCGGGATAAGTTGTAGCTATGATTGAACAGTAGAATGTACTAAGCCCAGTGATAAGTCCTCCTCCATGGAAACAATTCAACAATCCTTGTGAACATTTCATTTACCATGTCAGGATGAAAATACCCTAGTCTCCCTGTCTGATCTTTTAATTATTGCAATTCATGTTCCTTAAGGTTGTTATAGCCAGAGGTGGTAGTGGGGATAAGCTCCCACTACCTATTAAATGCGCCTCAAATGGCCTATGACAACTAAATCCAACTCCTAGCCTTCATGTGTAACTTAGCTACTAAGCCCAGTGGAACCGTTTCTCCTGACAGAAGGGAAAAAGAATATTATTGGTACTTTAAAACCAGACGCTTTGGGCGAATTGTACTTGTTTGCAATGGTTGGCAGCTCATCTAGGAGAAGGAGAACTCTGATGTCAAGCGTCGGCTTCCTTGCGGCTGTACTCACTCATGGGCAAGGCTTCTGGGGTAAACCCGGCAGAAAATTCCAGAGTTGGAGTGCTTAAGGCAATCCTACGTTGAGTTCAACATTGGCTGGTAACTACTGCGACACCGCCTGTGCCAGACTGTATCAGTCTCTGCCATTCCTTCAGATTCATTATCTGGTTCAGGGAGAGGGGAAGCCTGCTGCATGGAATACAGCTTGCTCTCCATATCATACTGCACTAGTTTGTGCCTCACAGGACAGATAGGAAACAACATCCATGGTTGACCAAGTTAGGAAAAAGGGAAGTACAACATGATCTAGGTGTCCTTGTTCATCAGTCACTGAAAGCAAGCATGCAGGTACAGCAGGCAGTGAAGAAAGCTAATGGCATGCTGGCCTTCATAACAGGGGGAATTAAGTACAGGAGCAAAGAAGTCCTTCTGCAGTTGTACAGGGCCCTGGTGAGACCACACCTGGAATATTGTGTACAGTTTTGGTCTCCAAGTTTGAGGAAGGACATTCTTGCTATTGAGGGAGTGCAGCATAGGTTCATGAGGTTAATTCCCGGGATGGCGGGACTGTCATATGTTGAAAGATTGGAGTGACTGGGGTTGCATAGACTGGAATTTAGAAGGATGAGAGAGGAGCTGATTGAAACACGTAAGATTATTAAGGGATTGGACACGCTAGAGGCAGGAGACATGTTCCTGATGTTGGGGGAGTCCAGAACCAGAGGCCACAGTTTAACAATAGGGAGTAGACAATTTAGAACGGAGTTGAGGAAAAACTTTTTCACACAGAGGGTTGTGGTTCTGTGGAATGCTCTGCCTTAGAAGGCTGTGGAGGCCAATTCTCTGGATTCTTTCAAAAAAGAGATAGATAGAGCTCTTAAAGATGGCGGAGTGAAGGGATATGGGGAGAAGGCAGGAAAAGGGTACTGATTGTGGATGATCAGCCATGATCACAGTGAATGGTGGTACTGGCTCGAAGGGCCGAATAGCCTACTCCTGCACCTATTGTCTATTAACCACGACCAATGGAGGACCTCAAATTCAGGTAACCTGAGTGAAAAAGGAAAGTCTTTATCTTAAAGTTATCCTACAGTTGTGCATTGGTAAACTTATTTGGCTAAACACAATGACTGAAATGCCTCTTTTAACAGATGGGATACAAAGTTGGCTGTTCACTCACCCGTAGTCTGTAAGCTTGTCCAAGTTAAATACTTTACAGGGCACCAGACAGAATGATATTAAAAAATGTAAACCTTGAACTCCTGCCAAACCCGCTAATTAATAACCTTGTCTGGTATGTTCACAGCTCAGTGAAAGGCTACTTTCCTTTTGTTTCATTTTCTCGATTTAACTGTTGAATTTCTCCTGAGCTTCGAGCTACGATGTTCTTACCTTGAAGAAACAGGGCACCACTGTACCGCAGTGGTTAGTCTGATGTAAATCCAGCTTGGGGTGCCAGAGTTCAACTCTGATGCCATCTGTAAGAGGCTTGTACGTCCTTTCCATTACAGCATGCATTTCCTATGGGTGCATCTATGGAAAAAGGTACAGTTGACAACTCGGCCCAGAACGTCGACTGTATTTTTTTTTCCATAGATGCTGCCTGGCCTGCTGAGTTCCTCCAAGCATTTTGTTGATGTTTCTTGGATTTCCAGCATCTGCAGATTTTCTCTTGTTTGTGAGTTCCTGTGGGTGCTCTGGGTTGCTCCCAAAGAGATTCAGTATCAGTTAGCAGGTTAATTGGTCATTGTAAATTTGTTCTGTGATTGGGTTAGGGTTGCTGGGCAGTGCTGCTCATTGGGCCAACGGGCCTATTCCGTGCTGTATCTCAAAGGGTCAAAAAGATTCAAAGTACTGTGCACTTATTTTCAAAGAATATATGCGGTATACAACCCCGAGATTAGTCTTTCCTACCGACAGCCATGAAACAAGGAAAACCATAGAACCCATTCAAAGAAAAACATCAAATGCATCCCAAAATGCAAAACAAATTGCGCAAACTGCAACAAAACTAAATGAGTGAAAAACACAGAATACAAAACACATAATCGAAACAGTCCAGACATATTCAGTTCAGCTGAGTATTCATTGTCCACAGGCCTCCCCGATTCAAAATTGCCTAAAATTCAACAAAAGAAGGGGGTGACCAGAACCCAAAAACACATCATAGTGTGAGCTATAGAGACCAATCCATAAACCGCATTGATTAAAACTTTGCCAAGACCCAGGGCTCTGGCACCATCCTTTAACAGTATCGGGGGAAAGAGATACCATTTGAACACAGGGACCTTCCTTCAGGAGCAGTGAGCGAGAGAGAGAGAAAGAGACTATCACATGAAGACACTCTCCTCTAGTAGCAGTGAGAGGCTGGTAGACAGTGCTGAACACCCACTCACCTTCCCCAGTCACCTCAATGATTCCGGTCTTCCTGGGCGCTTTGGTTGGTGAGATCAGCGAGAAAAGGAGTTGACCATGGTCTCAATGCCGCACGCTTCGCTCGGAGACACCCTCAGAAACAGCAAATCACCGGATCGCTGAATGAACCTGAAAACACACCACCAAAATGTACATGACGGGCTCCAACTGTAGCAGAACCACGTGTGAAAGAAAAAGATGAGGTATAAGATGTGAAAGGAATAGTTTCATGAAGCGCCTGGAGGATGTCGCCCTTGGTTGTGTTGTTCATTGGCGCTATCTTCTTCCATATCGCTAAATAAATAAATAAATAAACATAGTTCACTTGTGGGGGTGGGCAGATTCTTAACCCTGTCTGCTTGGATAGGCAGACGATTAAGGTGGCCAACGTATTAGGTCTCCATATCCCAGCAGTGATCCCACTGCCTTCCATGCTTTAACTTGTTATGATCAGGTACAGGGGGTAAGTGGGTTGTGAGGTCGTTCTTTCATTATTCTTGATTGAGTGTGGGAAGGGGGCAGGTAGAGGGGAATCATTTTTGGGTAGAGTGGAGGGAGCAGGAAGCACCAGAGAGACATTCTGTAATGATCAATAAACCAATTGTTTGGAATCAAATGACCTTGCCTGGTGTCTCAGGGCTAGATGTGTCTGCACCCATGCCAACCCCCTTTCCCCACCCCAGCACTCCTCTGCCACCTGTCCCACATCCCTCCCACTGGATGGCACTCCACACTTGCCATTCCCAACTTCGGACAGATTTACAAACTCGTTTTCTACTCTATGTTGACAATTACAGTACCGTGCCACAGTCTTAGGCACACTAGCTAATACATATGTACATAAAAAGTTTGAGCAATACTGTATGTTAGCAATATTTAACAGGCATCTAAACAGGCACATGAAAGGGCACATAATAGAGTGATATAGACCAT
Organism: Mobula hypostoma; assembly: GCF_963921235.1. NCBI lineage: Eukaryota > Metazoa > Chordata > Chondrichthyes > Myliobatiformes > Myliobatidae > Mobula > Mobula hypostoma. The sequence goes on from NC_086109.1 coordinate 85,436,929, forward strand.
GTGCAGGCAGATGGGATTAGTTTAAATTGGCAACATGGTCAGCATGAACATGGTGGGCTGAAGGGCCTATTCCTGAGCTATACTGTTCTATGTTGTATGATCTGGTTCTCCATTTCCATGAATAGATTGTGCTCACATCCCTCCTCCTCAGCCTCATCCATGTCAGGGACTATCATCACATCCTCAGCAGTGGCCCCGGTTATGGAGAAAAGGTAGATCACAGATGGAGTGAGCTGTCCATCTCTGGTGAACAGGCTTCAGCAAGGATATGGTGGTTTGGTGGAGGGTAAGAAAGCACTTACAAGAATATCTCCACAAAGAAGAAGTTTCATCAACAAGGTTAGAATTGAAAAATCGGGGTTTTGGCAAGATTGGATGAAAATTTCATAGAAGTTTGCAATAAATAGTGGCAATAAAGGGAGGTTATTCCCACAGGGAAATGATAAGGCATAGAAAGCTACAGATCAGGTGTTGGTAAATAGGAATAGTATAGCTGGGCTAATATTTCTCTGGTTCAAAGTCGAAGGAGCATAGATTTAAAATACCAAGGACAAAAGGCAGATGGGCAACTGAGAATTCTTTCGTATGCAGGGCATGGTTTGGATGTGGAACTCGCTGACTGACTGGTCTTTCAAAGGCGTTGGGCTGGGATTTTGATTAACTGTGATGTTTGCAGAGCTACAGGGAAAGATAGAAGAAATGGGATTGACGGACGTTTTCTATGAAGAGCTGGTACAGAAACGATAGGTCAAATAGCCTTGCTACTGTGCCTTAATTACAATCCTATGATTTGAAATGTGCTCCCAGCTCTATGACTGTCTGGTCTGTAGATTGTGGACAATCAGCTGATGGGTTTGTGCTAAGCACAAAATCAAAATCAAAGACAATGTATTTATTATGTCTTCTGATATGGCCAGGAATGAGCTAGTCTTTCAAATGGTGTTATAGTACTTTCCTCAACTACTCATTCTGACAGCTCATTCCGTATTTGCACCACCCTCTGCATGAAGTTGACAAGTTTGCTTTTAAATCATTCCTCTCACCTTAAATCTATGCCCCCAAGTCTTATGTCCCCTTTTCTTGAGAAAGAGATTGTGCACATTCACTGTATCTATGCTCCTTGAGATTTTATACAGTTCCATAAGGTCACCCCTCAGTCTATTACGTTCCAAGAAATAAAGTCCTAGTCTGCCCAAATTCTGCCTGTAGCTCAGGCTGTCAAGTCCTGAGCCACTCTAAGTAGACAGAACATAGAAAGATAAGGACCTAATGTGAACAATTGGGATTAGTGTCGATGAAAAAAAAGGTCAGAATGATGTGATGGCCACAAAGCATATTTCTGTACTGTACATTTTTATGACATTAAGCTATCTGGTTCCTTTTGGTCTCCCTGATCTCCCTCCCAATCACCCTCAGGGCAAGTGTTACGGTGCTGAGCTAAGTTATTCAAAACAAACCAGAAATCAGATTGCAAGATACCACGATTGTGAGAGTGCAGCGAGAAAAGTGGGACTGAGTCATGCAGTTGAATTGACTACGTGCATTTTGCACGGAGTGGGTTGCTTATTGAACATAATAAGGGCTTCCGTTAAGTCCTTGTGGAATAGAAAAGTCAACAGCATTGCTAACTGTTTTAATTTGGATGAGAATGCAACATTCTGCTTGGACTGAGATATTAGCCTTTTATTATGTATATATTATTTTAACTTGGCCCTTCCTACTTCAGGATTTTTTAAAAAGTTCCTTGGAGAGCGATAGCAATGGAGTCTTTAATCACAACTGCGGTCTGCTTTCTTTATTTTCTTTCTTTATTTTCTCCAGCAACCTCCTGTGAAAACACGCTGCCTCAGTGATCAGAAGCACCCTGTTATGAAAGAAAATCAGCACCTCCCTGTTCCACATGAAGTGGAAGATATTTGATTTAAAAAAAATTAAAAGGTCAGAGAAAACCAGAGAATTGGGAAAATGGTCCCAGACCACAAAACGTGATCTGTTACGTAAAGAACATGTCTGTTGGGAGAAAGCATCTTAATTGTCTGCTGTACAAAAAGGCCTATAATGATAGTAACTCCTTTATCGTGATCAAGTCAGTGAAACTATTTCCGCCTCTGCCTGTAGAATGTTTGTACGTTCTCCCCGTGACCGTGTGGGTTTCCTCTGGGTGCTCCAGTTTCCTCCCGCAGTCCAAAGATGTCCAGGTTGGTCGGATAATTGGTCACTTGGGTATATTTGGGCCATGCAGGCAGGCTCGCTGGGCTGGAAGGTCCTGTTATTGTGCTGTATCTCAAATGAAACAAAATGATCCAGGAGTGCTTTGAGTGAAACGGAAGTTTTTCAGTCTTATCTTCTTTTGAAAAGTGTTGTACGATCTCTAAGTGGTGACTCTTTGATGAACTCTACTGTGCACTGCAGTTCTGCCGGGGTCCCGAATAGAGTTATTTATTTATTGAGATACGGCATGGAATAGGCCCTTTTGGATCGTTGCACAGTGTCGCCCAGCAGTCTCTGATTAAACCTAGCCTAATCACAAGACAATTTACAATGACCAATTAACCTACCAACCAGTATATCTTTGGACTGTGGGAGGAAACCAAAGCGCCCAGAGGAAACCTCTGCAGTCACGCGGAGAATGTGCAAACCCGTTACAGGCAGCAGTGGGAATTGAACCCGGGTCACCTGTACTGTAAAGTGTTGTTCTAACCACCCTTCAATCCAAACTGCCCAGGCAGGCCAAGATGTCTTTGTGAGCTGGACCCACTTGCCCATATTTGGGCCGTATCACTCTGAATCTTTTCTGTCCATCTACTTGTGAAACTGTCTTTTAAACACTTGGCAAAAGATTGTATTGTATATTTGGGTGATCAGACTCCAGGGGCTGTCAAAGGTATTAAATAGTCCCTTAATTTTCCCTAGCAGTTGAACCCCCTGTCATAAGGCGGTGGGTGGGAATGGACCCAAGTGCAAGACACAGACACTGAAGTACTAGGGACAGGACTAGGATACAGGGTGAGGGCAAGGACATGGACACGAAAACCGGGAACCCGGAACAGGACCGGACAAGAGAGCTAGGAGCCCGGGCTTGGACTCCGAGCCAGAGACTGGACAAGGACCCAGTACCTGGGTCTTGCCTCTGGCTCGGACCCCAGAACTAGGCAAGGACGAGGCTTGGCTGGCAGCCAGGACGAGGCTGGAGTCTTCCGGTTTGAGGCTAGAGGCGAGGCTTGGCAGGAGGCAGGCTGGAGTCTTCAAGCTTGAGGCTGGAGGCTAGAGGCGAGGCTTGACAGGAAGCAGGAGGCTGGAGTCTTCAGGCTAGAGGTTAGAGACTTGAGGCGAGGCTTGGCAGGAGGCTAGAGACTTGAGGCGAGGCTTGGTAGGAGGCAGGAGGCTGGAGACTTGAGGCAAGGCTTGGCAGAAGGCAGGGGGCTAGAGGCTCCTCCTGGGCAGGGCGCGGTACTCCTGGGCAGGGCACAGATCACCACCCGACAGAGGCAAGGGACAGGAAGGGACAGAACCAACCGCAAGTAACGGCAAGACAGCCTGGCTTACCCGACGGAGGCAAGGGTTAGGAAGGGACAGAACCAGCCACAGGGTAATGGCAAGACAGCCTGACTTACCCGGCAGAGGAAAGGGACAGGAATGGAGCTAGGTATGGGGTGGCTCCAGGACAAGACTGAAAGCGAGATGAGGCGAGAGTTACCGACAAGACAAGGCAAGGCTTCAGGCGAGGAACAGAAGGCAGAGGAAGGGATACAAGGAGCAAGGACAAGAACAATCCAGTAGCCCCGCCCTGGTATCTGAAGGTATTTATGCAGCCAGCCCCAATGAGCATCAGCTGCCTCAATTAGAGCTCAACGAGAACAGAAACAGGGTAGACAGGAAAACCTGGAGCAAGGGTCGATGGACCAGACCGTGAACCGGAATATGGACTTCACGGACCAGACCATGACACCCCCAGATAAATGGTGTCATGCTAACAAACAATGTTGCCCCACCCATAGTCCATAGGCACTATGGACAATTTCTAAGTGCAATACATGGGCACGTGCAATGTTTGGGTTTAAATGGGGCTTCCTTTGATTTCAGAGCTCTTTGTTTTTAAAATTTCAGCTTTAATTCTTGATGCTATTTTATAACAATGGCACGTGTAATACTTGAATGGGCAGCCACTGTTTCTATTAATTTCAGAGTTGTTTGTTTTCAATTCAGTTGTGACTTTTAATTCATTTGAAGAGAGATAGAAAAAGAGGGAGAGGAAAAAAAAATGGGTTGAGTCTAATCATTTATTCACTCTGGGAATATTCCTGATTTACAGGACCTTCTGGGTTCAGTGATCAATCACACTATCTTTGATTTATATAAAAGAATAACACAGCTAGTCGGGGTACAAACCAAATTTAGAAGAGACTGCTCTAAATCGAGTAGCACTAATGTAGCCAATGTCTCTCTTGTGCTTCCTATTCCCCTCCTCTTTCCCCAACCTTCTCCCTGCCCCCTTCCCACTCTCAATCCAAAACAGAGACTCATATCAAAATCAGGTTTATCATCACTCACATATGTCATGAAATTTGTTTTTTTTTGTGGCAACAGTGCAGTGCAATGCATATTATCACGCAGTACTGTGCAAAAACCTTAGGCACCCTAGCTATATATGTGCCTAAGAATTTTGCACTGTACTGTAATTCTTTATAATTGTTCATCACAATGGTTTGAGCTTTAAGAAATGGAAATCTGGAAATATTTTATTTCCTATTCTGATATAGATTCAGTGAGAGAAACCTTTCGCCAAGAGCATGGCTTTGCAAAATTCACTGCAGATCCCAAAAAGTGATGCCATAAAACATGTTCCAACTGTCCAAAATTGCATTTTTTTCAAGAGCAAGGAAATCTGTAAAGCACTTTATGGTAGCCATTCTTGTCAGTGTAAAGTGGGAGCTGTTACATACTGACTGAACTGGGAGTGGATAATGGCTTAGATTTGCAAGGAGAGGGAAACATGTTCAGGGAATATGTATTAAAACTAGAAACTTACTGAGAGCACCATGTTATAAAACCTGAATTATAAACAGGAACAGACTTTATGGCTCCTCCAGCCTCCCATGGCTGGCCTTCTGTCAGACCTTCTGAATATTTCTCTTCTATATTTATACATTTGCTTTATATTTATAACTTAATGCACTACAAGCCAACCTCAGATAGGCTCCTAAGTGACTGTATTGTATAAAAATGTGTTTTCCATTTCTATTTTGACTCTGTTTCCTTGTCCATTGTCATGGGTTACTTTCCTTTGCCAGGAGTTGTCAGATTGCCAGTGGTTTATTTGGCCCCCTTTCTGCAGATAGTTTCCTCCATCATCCATTTCTGTATAACTTAGAAAGCATGCATTCATCTCTCACAATGATAAGGGCAATGAAATATTTGCAGAGTATCATAGCAACAAGGAAATATAATTCATGACCAATGCAAACATGAAATCCTTTAGATGTTTGAAATCTTAAGTTGGAAGAAAAGGATGGTAATTCTCAGTAGGTCAGGCAGTATCAGTGGAGGTAGACACACACACACACACACACACACACACACACATATATATATATATATATATATATATATATATAAACAAAGAATACTGTGCAAAAGTCGTAGGCACTTATATATAGCTAGGGTGACTAAGACTTCTGCAAATGAAAGAGTCATAAAAGAGAAATGCTACACCAATTGCAGTCAATAGACCACCCTGGAGCCCACATTCATCTCTTGGTGGTTCCCTGCTTTGCTCACAGCACCTCCTTTATCAACTTTATATTAAGTGGGCCCAGTCACAGTCAATAATGGAAATGTAAATTCAGTCTCAGTGATGGTGACCCTGAAACTATCTGATTAATCCAAAACCCACTTGGTTTATTAGCACTTTTCACAGAAGGAAATCTGTCCTTACACTGTTGTCTAAAAGTGGCCCCAGATCCATCCACACTACTGTGCAAAAGTTAGGGACATATATATGGCTAGCTTGCCTAAGACTTTTGCACAGTACTGTGAGAATTTTATGTATTGCACTGTACAGATGCCACAACAAAGACATGACATATGTGAGTGATGATAAACCTGATTCAGATATGGGTCTCTATTATGGACTGAGAGCTGGAAATGGACAGGGGATGGGAAATCATGGTTGGGTAAAGGGGAAGAGATAGTGGAAGGTGCAGGAAGCACCAGAGAGACATTCTGTACTGATGAATAAACCAATTGTTTGGAATCAAATGACCTTGCTTGGTGTCCCAGGGCTAGGTGTGTCTCCACCTATGCCACCCCTACACCTGGCACTCCTTCTCTGCCACCTGTCCCACACCTTCACACCCTCGTCATTCCCAGCATCTTTTGCTCCTGCCAGATTTACAAACTCGCTGTCTGCTCCACATTGTCAGAAAAAAGCATTGTGTAAAAGTCCTAGGCACATATTAGAACACATGGGTCAGTGACCTTAGCGCATAAAATATAGAACAGTACAGGACAGTACAGGCCCTTTGGCCTGCAGTGTTGTGTCAAACTAATTAAACTAGTAATCAAATGCCTAAGTAAATGAAGCCCTTCTGCTTATACAGTGTCCATATTCTTCCCTTCTCTGTACATTCATGTACATGTCTAAGAGCCTCTTAGACGCTGCTATCATATATGACTTCAGCACCATCCTGGGAGTGCCTTTCAAGTACCCATCATTCTCTGTGAAAAAAGTTTATCCCCTTTGAATTCTCCCAAGTCACGAAATGCATGCCATCCTGTATTAGACATTTCAAACCTGGATAAAAGATTCGGCTGGAAGTCCTGTCCATGCCTCCCATGATTTTATAAACACCTGTCAGAGCTCCCCTCAGCCTCTGTCGCTCCAGAGAAAACAACCCATGTTTTCCCAACCAGTCACACTCTTTAATCCAGACAGCATCCGGGTAAATCCCTTCCACACCCTCTTCAAAGTCTCCATATGCTTCCCATCATGGTGTGACCAGAATTAAATACAATTCTCTGGATGCGGCGTAACCAGAGATTTAAAAAGCTGCAACATAATTTTCTGACGCTGTGTTGATGCGACGAAGCTCATGTGTTGTGGAAGTTCCATTTGCCCCCTCATTGAAATGTTCTCAGATCCAATGGACTCACTTCCAAGGACTCTTCATCTCATATTCTCGATATTTATTGTCTATTTATTTATTATTATTACTTATTTATTTTTGTATTTGCACAGTTTGTTGTCTCTGCACTCTGGTTGGACGCCCAAGTAGGGTGGCCTTTCATTGATTCAATTATGTTTGTTGTTTTATAGATTTATTGAGTGTGCCCACGATAAAATGAATCTCACGGTTACATATGATGACACATCAGTACTTTGTTGATAAATTTTCTTTGAACTTTGGATGCTGCCCATTGCCATACTCCAGGCTGCAGAGTAGATACTGAGGGATGCGATGAAACTCGGTTCAGCCAATGCCAAGGCTCAGTGTGGAAGACGAGAGTCTGGGGTCCTTCCGCCACTGGACATGAAGAGGGCTGAGTCTGATGGGGAAAGCCCCTCATACAATGGAAAGCTGTACCACCCGAGGGGGTTGGGCACTATGTAAAAACCAGTAGGTGAGTTAGTCTGAGTCTGAGGCCTCCGGCGGTCGGAGTTGATCATGGACATTGCGTCCTAACTGTCTAGATACCAAGCCTGGGTAGTACAATATGGAGACCAAGCTGTTACCTATGTAGCAAGCTCTTCCTCTCCACGCAGCTGATGAACCAAAAGGTATAGCTTAGTACCAGCGGCATCGCAGAATTTGCCAGTCAGCTTTGAAATCAATATAGGACTGCCTTATGGTCTGCAGCTCCAGATTTTTCCTTCGGGGTTTACTCCCAAAACCTTCCCCATGAGTGGGTATAGCCACAAGGCAGCAGAGATTTGAGATCAGAGTTTTCCTTCTCCTAAATGAGCTGTTAACCACGGCTGACGAGCCCCATCTGCCCAAAGCGACTGGTTTTATGGCAGCAATAATCCGCCTTTGCCCCTTCTCCTGTCAGCAGAAACGGTTCCACCGGGCTTAGTAGCTAAGCCACATGTGAAGTCCAGGAGTTGGACTTGGTTGTCAGAGGCTATTTGAGGAGCCCACCACTGGAAGCATTTAATAGGTAGTGGGAGCTTATCCCCACACCATCTTAAGATGAGTTAACACTACCATATATTGAATCAGCAACACAGTGTACGGACCAAACAACACTAAAGAGTTTTCCACTGTTTTTATAAACTCAAGTGATTCTGCAGATGCTGGAAATTTTAAGCAACACACACAAAATGATGGAGGAAATCAGCAAGTTTGGCAGCATCGATGGAGCAGAATGTTGTTGTTCTTTTTCACGCCCTGTGGCACGTCACACTTTTGCTGTTTCTTTAGCATTTTTGTCTGTTTTTTCACAAGGCTAAGTTGCTGGCTCGATGCTCAACCCACCATGGATGGAAAACATGCTAGCGGCCAGTTGGATTCAAACTCAGGTCCACTTGCCTTGAAGAACTGTGCGGATGCCACTGGCTTGCTAATGAAGAGGAATAAGAAGTCGATATTTGGGTGATGAAGGATCTCGGCCTGAATGATAATTGTTTATTCCACTGCATAGATGCTGCCTGACCTGCTGAGTTCTTCCAACATTTTGTCTGTGTTTCATTTTGATTCGTTTTTTTCCATTATGATTAAAGTATATTCCATTATGTATGTTCTATTATGACTAAAGTTTATTTTTGAAATAAAATGAAAAGCTGGAGATCATCAGTTGATGAAAGGTGCTCTTTGGTCCGCCTGAAATCTGTTGGTCTTCCAGCACAGTAAGATGTCCATAGGGGAATGTTGTTGGCTGGCATAATTCAGATTTGCAGGAGTATGTGCTAAGGCTTGGAGCAGCCAACGTGGAGCATCAGTGCGTGAGACCCACAGTTTTGGGTCCTTCCATTATTGGACATCGAAGGGCTGAGGCCAGCGAGAAAATGCCTCAAACAATGGAAAGGTGTATCACCTCAGGGAGGCACATGAATAGCGATGGCATTATGCCATTCAGGACATAGAACAGTACTGCACAATTCAAGTCTTTCAGCTCATGATGTTGTGCCAACCTTTTAACCTACTCCAAGATGATCCTTTTCTCCCTCATGGCCCTCCATTTCTCCATCATCCAAAGTTCAAAGTAAATTTATTATCGAAGTGCATGCTATGTCACCATATACTACCCTGAGATTCATTTTCTTGTGGGCATGCACAGTAGATACAAAGAAACACAATGGAATCAATGTCAAACCGCACACAACAAGATGGACAAACAACCGAAGAGCAAAATACAACAAACTGTGAAAATATACTTTATACTTTATTGTCGCCAAACAATTGATACTAGAATATACAATCATCATAGTGATATTTGATTCTGTGCTTCCCGCTCCCTGGATTACAAATTGATAGTAAATATTAAAAATTTAACTTATAAATCATAAATAGAAAATAGAAAAATGGAAATTAAAGTATTGTTAAAAAAAACTGAGATGCAGGTCCAGATATTTGGAGGGTGCGGCCCAGATCCGGGTCAGGATCCGTTCAGCAGTCTTATCACAGTTGGAAAGAAGCTGTTTCCAAATCTGGCCATACGAGTCTTCAAGCTCCTGAGCCTTCTCCCGGAAGGAAGAGGGATGAAAAGTGTGTTGGCTGGGTGGGTCGTGTCCTTGATTATCCTGGCGGCACTGCTCCGACAGCGTGCGGTGTAAAGTGAGTCCAAGGATGGAAGATTGGTTTGTGTGATGTGCTGCGCTGTGTTCACAATCTTCTGCAACTTCTTCAGGTCTTGGACAGGACAACTTCCATACCAGGTTGTGATGCACCCTTGAAGAATGCTTTCTATGGTGCATCTATAAAAATTAGTGAGGGTTTTAGGGGACAGGCCAAATTTCTTTAGTTTTCTCAGGAGATAAAGGCGCTGGTGGGCCTTCTTGGCAGAGGACTCTGCTTCATTGGACCAAGTCAGGACATTTGTACAAAATGAAAAGAAAAATAATAAGTAAATAAATAAATAAACAATAAATATCAAGAACATGAAATGAAGAGCCCTTGAAAGTGAGTCCATAGGTTGTGGGAACAGCTCAGTGATGGGGCAAATGAAGTTGAGTGAAGTTATCCCTTCTGATTCAGGACCCTGATTGTTGAGGGGGTGTTCCTGGTGGTGTGGGTCCTGTACCTCCTTTCTGATGGCAGCAGCAAGAAGAAATCAGGACCTGGATGATGGAGGTCCTTAATGATGGATGCTGCTTTCCAGCGACAGTTCTCCTCGTAAATGTGCTCAATGGTGGGAATGGCTTTACCCGTGATGGACTAGGCCTATCCATGGCTTTCTGTAGGATTTTCCATACAAGGGCATTGGTATTTCAATACCCGGCTGTGATGCAACCAGTCAGCATATTCTCCACAGTACATCTATAGAAGTCTGTCAGAGTTTTAGATGACATACTGAATCTTTGCAAACTTCTAAGACAGTAGGGGTATTGTCATGGCACTTACACGCTGGACCCAGGACAGATCCTCTGAAATGAGGACACCAAGGAATTTAAACTTGATGACCCTCTCCATCTCCGATCTGCCGATGAGGACTGGCTCATGGGCCTCTAGTTTCCAACTCCTGAAGTCAATAATTAGCTCCTTGGTCTTGCTGTTATCGAGTGAAAGGTTATTGCTGTGGCATCACTCAGCCAGATTTTCAATCTCCCAAACACGAGGAAATCTGCAGATGCTGGAAATTCAAGCAACACACACAAAATGCTGGGGGATCGCAGCAGGCCAGGCAGCATCTATAGGAAGAAGTACCGTCGACGTTTCAGGCCGAGACCTTTCGTCAGGACTAACTGAAAGAAGGGTCTCGGCCCGAAACGTCGACTGTACTTTTTCCTTTTCAATCTCCCTCCTATATGCTGATCCTTTACCACCTTTGCTTCGTCCAACAACCGTGGTTCTATCATTTAACTTAAATATGGCATTGGAGCTGTGCTTAGCCTCATAGTCATAAGTATAAAGTGAGCAGAGCAGGGGGATAAGCACACATCCCTGTGGTGCACCAGTGCTGATGGCGATTGTGGAGGAGATGTTGTTGCCAATCTGAATGGACTGGGCCACTTTCCACGTTGCTAGCTAAGAGTTTCTTAAATATCCCTAATGGATCTGCTCCTGCGCCACCCCTGACAGTGTATTCCATGCACCTACCACTCCCTGTGTAACAAAACTACCTCTGACTTCCTACCTACAGTTTACTGTCCTCCAATCACCTTAGAAGTATGTCCTTTTGTATTCACCATTTCTGCCCTGGGGAAAAGAGCGCTAGCAGCTTACACTGTCTATGCCTCATTATTGTTTAAGTACACCTCTATCATCCTCCTTTCTTCCATGCTCTCTAATCCAGGTAGCATCCTGGTAAATCTCTTCTGCATCCCTTCTAAACCTCCCACATCCTTCCTATAATGAGGCAACCAGAACTGAACACAATACTCCAAGTGTGGTCCAACCAGAGGTTTATAGAGTTGCAACATTACACGATGGCTCTTAAACTCAATCTTCTGACTAATGAAGGCCAACACACCATGCACCTTCTTAACCACCTTATTAACTTGCACAACAATTTTGAAGGATCTATAGACGTGGACCCCAAGATCGTTTTGTTTCTTCATATTGCTACAAATCCTATCATTAGCCTTGTAAGCTGCCTTCAAGTTTGGCCTTCCAAAGTGTTTCTCTTCACACTTTTCCAGATTGAACTCCATGCACCACTGTTTAGCCCAGCACTGCATCCTATTAATGACCGATTATATCCTACGACGGCTTTGCACGTTATCCAGAATGCCACCAATCTTTATGTCATCTGCAAACTTACTAACCATCCCTTCCACTTCCTCATCTAAGTCATTTATAAAAATCACAAAGAACAAGGGTCCTAGAACAGATCCCCACAGAACAGCATTAGTCACAGGCCTCCAGGGAGAATAAGCTCCATCGACTACCACCCTCTGCCTTCTGTGGGCAAGTCAATTCTGAATCCACACAGCCGGGTTTCTCTGGATTAGATGCCTCCTGACTATCTGAATGAACATACCACGAGGAACCATACCTCTTTCACATCAGATGGTTGAAGTTTGGTATGGACCCCAGATTCCAAGAACTTTCTACAGAGGCATGATTGAGAGCATCCTGACTGGCTGCATCACTGCCTGGTATGGGAACTCTACTTCCCTCAATCACAGGACTCTGCAGAGAGAGGTGTGGACAGCCCAGCACATCTGTAGTTGTGAACCTCCCACTCTTCAGGACATTTACGAAGACAGGTGTGTAAAAAGGGCCCGAAGGATCATAGGAGACCCAGGTCACCCCAATCACAAACTGTTCCAGCTGCTACCATCCAGAAAACGGTACCACAGCATAAAAGCCAGGACCAACAGGCTCCGGGACAGCTTCTTCCACCAGGCCACCAGAATGCTTAATCCATGCTGATGCAACTGTATTTCTGTGGTATATTGACTATCCCGTTGTACATAATATTTATTATAAATGACTATAATTGCACATTGCATATTTAGATGGAGACATAACGTAAGGATTTTTACTCCTCACGTATATGAAGGATGTAAGTAATAAAGTCAATTCAATTCAATTCAACCTTATTAAAATTCATATACATGACATCCACTGCTCTACTTTCATTGATTTGCATTGACGCTTCCTCAAAAAAGTCAATCAGGCTTGTGACACATGACCGACCGTCCCCCCCCCCCCACAAAGTTATGCTGACATCTGCAAACAGTAATCAGCAACACTGATTGTATAGATCAAATAACATTAAAATATAAAGATCTGTGTTCTTCTTCAGTATATGTAGTATATCTATAATTATGAATAAAGTTTTGCTTTAAAATAAAAAAAAGTTTACCCATATGTCAAGTACCTATTCTGTGAACTCTGAGCAAAATATTACTGAAAAGTAATGGTATGTAATTCATGTTGATGTGGGTTTGCTTCAGTACATTGTTATCTCAGAGGTTTCATCAAATAAGAACAAATCTGTAATTCACCATAAGTAGTGAAAATTGCAATGGACAAAGTGATGCTTGATACTGTACAGAAGAAATAGGTACATCGCTGACATTTTCCAAGAATCTTTGTGCTGTACGTTCGAATTCAAAGGAAAAATGTTCCGCATTTCCATTTATCTGTTCTGAGCTGGGATGATTATTGTATCAAACACTACTTTAAAAAGTTATTATTGTTTATTGGTGTATCCAGATATTTCAGTATTAATTCTAAAGTAGCACTATGTTCTTTCTGTCTCACGCTACAAAATCACAAGCCTTGTATTCAGGGAGGGGATTAGCTATCTTATCCTCACTGTCCCTGTTTACTTTGTTGCAAATACACTCAGTGACCTCTTTATTAGGTACATCTGTACACTACTCGTTAATGCAAAAAATGTATTTATTTTATTTATTGAGACACAGTGCAGAATAGGCTCTTCTGGTCCTTTGAGCTGGGCTATCAACCCCTAACGTAATCATGGGACAATTTACAGTGACCAATTAACCTATCAACCGGTAAGTCTTTGTACTGTGGAAGGAAACTGGAACACCCAGAGAAAACCCATGTGCTCATGGGGAGAGCATACAAACACCTTACAGACAGTGGTGGGAATTGAACCTGGTACTGTAAAACGTTGTGCCAGCCACTACATTACTGTGTCTCATCAGCCAATCAGTGTGGCAGCAACTCAATGTGCAAACACAGTCTAGAGGTCCTGTTGTTGTTCAGACCAAAACATCAGAATGGGGAAGAAATGTGATCTAAGTGGCTTTGTACAATGATGGTTGGTGCCAGATGGGGTAGTTTGTGTTTCTCAGAAGCTGCTAATCTCCTGGGATATTAACAGTCTGCAGAGTTTACAGAGAATGGTGTGGAAGACAGAAAAAAGGCATCCAGTGAGTGGCGAGAGTACCTAATAGCGTGAACACTGAGTGTACATCATAGCTCAGTTGAGTTGTATAAAAAGCCTGTGTCTCTAAACTAAACAGGCTTAGCATGTCTGGATACTAATTCTTGTTCTTTCTGAATTTCCTTTTCCAGTAAGCGATGGATTTGTTTACCCTATTAACTTCTTCCTGGTAAAAAAAATCACATTGCTGTGACCTGCCCTAATATGAAAAAAAAATATTTTTATAGACCTTGACAGAGCCATTAATCCTGGAGATGATTAAATTAGTACATTGCTTTCAGATACTTTCTGTGAACCTCTGTTACTAAATACTGCGAGTTAACAGTAATCAGTACCGCAGGCAATTTCTGAGCCTTCTGTGCTGTGAATAAGCTGAGTCTCTGTCCCTGTTATGTCAGTACTGCAATAGTGCTATCAGGTCAAATTAGCGCATAATTCAATTGTCCAGGTTTAAAAGCATCTCAATTGTCAGAGTGGGAAGGTTGGAATATAAGATGCTTCATGTGAACGTCATGGCCTATTGTCAGCTATTTTTTGTGATATCGTGGCATTGGTGATTGTAGAACAAGGTGGAGAAATGGAACTAAAGATTCAGATCAGCCATGGTGTAACTAGTGGAGAAAAGATTAAATGGTGGCAGGTTGGGAGCACATAAGATGTGGTGATATCAACACTATGAACTTAAGAGGTACAGTATCATTATAGGAGAAAGAGAGATAACTAAACTGAGTGGAATCAGTTCAGAACACCATTTGCTTGTGTTTGCATGATTTGTATTTTTTCTCTCTCTGCACACTGCGTGTTGGGCAGTCTTCTCTTTTAATGTTTTTTGGGGGTTTTCTTTGTTTTGTGGCTGCCTGTTAGGAGATGAATCTCAAGATTGTATAATGTAGACATACTTTGATAATAAATGTATTCTGCATTTGAACTTTGAACTTTGAACATGCTTGTTAACTATAGTTCCAAATATCCCAAGAATGGAGTTGCTTTCAGTGTGTAGAATCCCTATTGTATTCAACATCATCAAATCTAAGAGAATATGTGATGCACTGTATTAGCAAACATGGGACTTCAAAGTCATTACAGTGTATAGAGTTTAGTTTTAATTGTCACATGCAGGTCAAAACATACAGTGCATTTTGCATCAACAGTGCGAGGATATGCTGGGGGCAGCCCATAAGTGTCACCATGCTTCCAGTGTCAACATAGTATGCCCTTAACTTATTATCCCTAACCATATGTCCCTGGGATATGGGAGGAACCTGGACCACCCGCAGGAAACCCAAGTGAACACTCTGGATGAGCTTTTGTTTCTATATATTCATTTTTCAGGATCTGACATTACTGACGAGGCCAGTATTCATTTCTCATCTTTATTAAACCTTGAGAGCCTATTGGTGACCTCCCTTCTTGGACCTCCACAGAGATGAAGGTGCTGTTGAAGAGCGAGTTTTAGGAAACAGATCCACTGAAAACATGGGAATAGTGATACAATTCCAAGTCATGATGTTGTGTGACTTGGGGGGGAACCTGGTGGTGAGTCCATATGGTAGCGGGGCCCCAGATTTTTGTGTGTGTTGCAGTGAGTCCGTGTGTTTCTTGTCCTGCTTGACAACAGAGATCATGGGTTAAGGTGATGTTATTGGGCTAGACAAGGTGAGTATTGATGATTACATTTGTTACTTTAATGGCCAGAAGATCCATTTTATTGAACTGGATGGAGACCAAGCCTCCTACTACATTTCAATGGTTTTCCCAAACTATATTATGTTTAAATTTAGAAAAAATCAGAAGTGACATTTTTGATACTTCAGTTAAATTTGAAGAGACTTGAAAACCATTTATTCAACATTTTTATATGACGTAATTTGACCTTTCCGAAACCTTCTTATTAACTTAAAATATATGAATAGAGGAGCGGAGTTGACGACATTACTGAACGTGTTTGATTTAAGATAATGGTCTAGCCTTGTTTTATTCCATTTGCTTTTTTTTGGGGGTTTAGTATTTAGTTTTTTTTGTTTCTTTTTTGGGTTTTCTTGTATTTTTTTCTTTTTGTTTCTTTTTCTCTATGATTAGTTATATCAAGAGTTTGGAAGTCTATTATACTTGTATTATTTGAAATCTTTTTTGTATATGCTTATCAACAATAAGATTATTCCAATCTCTCTGTATCAACATTGTTATTCTGTTTATAATTTTGGAAAATTAATAAAAAGGTTTTTTTAAAAAGTGAGTATTTAATGTAACAGTATTTTAGATGGTACATGCAGCCCCATAATGTTGGAATGAATATATGTTTTGTTGATGTGCTGATAATCAAGAGAAATTGTGACTGCTCCTTTTTGAAGAGGAGCATCTCTAATAGATTTTTTGGTCTTTATTATATAGTTCACGTGGAATTCCTCTGCATAAATTGGTGGCCATAATTATTGCATTATAAATGTGATTATGCTTCCGATATACACTCCCCACTTTATTAGGTACACCTGTACACCTGCTCATTAATGCAAGTATCCAATCAGCCAATCATATGGCAGCAACTCACTACATAAAAGCATGCAGACGTGGCGAGGAGGTTCAGTTATTGTTCAGACCAAACATCAGAATGGGAAAGAAATGTGAAACAAAATAAATTTGTAAAATGATTGCTGGTGCCAGATTGGGTGGTTTGAAGACCTCAGAAACTTCTGATCTGGGCTTTTCACACACAATGATCTCTAGAGTTTACAAAAAATGTTGCAAAACAAACCACAAAAAAATACATCTAGTGAGTGATTCACTGGGCAAAAGCACTTTGTTAATGAGAGAGGTCAGAGGAGAATGGCCAGACTGGTTCAAGCTGTCAGGAAGGTGACAGCAGCTCAAATAACCACACGTTACAACAGTGGTGTGCAGAAGAGCATCTCTGAATGCACAACATGTTGAACCTTGAAGTGGATGAGCCACAGCACAGAGAAGACAATGAATATACACACAGTGGCCATTTTGATAGAAGCATGAGGAAAGTACATAAGTGTGGAATAATCTGTCTGGACACCACACAAGCAAAATATTTGCAGTGTGAATACACGTAGTATATGTGACAATAATAATCCAAACACAGTAATATTTTAAAATCTTCCTCCAATCTAATAACATTTTTCTCCAAAGTGGAGCACTTCAGTTGTTCACTTATAAGGTGCTTTGAAAAAACCTTGAAATTGCTTTATAAAGGCAAGCCTTCCTTCTTTTTAGGGTAGCAGAGTACAGATATGTCTCTACCAAAGGAGGTGTAGGGCACTCCTTCCCTCAGCTGGCCAGCTGGCCACCCTTCGGCAAAGTGTGGCACCTGCTTAGCCCCCCCCCCCACCACACCTGATCAGGGTCACATGAAGCCATCGGACTAAGTGGTGGTCATCTGAGCAGCTTGTGCATATCAGAAATCCTGGTTATGTGACCACTGACACCAAGCAAACAATATCTGAAGAGTATTGATAGTGCCTGGAGTCACCAGTCTTGGAAAGACACTGCCCAGAAGAAGGCAATGGCAAACTACTTCTGTAGAAAAATTTGCCAAGAACAACAATGGTCATGGAAAGACCATTATCGCCCTCTTCATACGACATAGAAACATAGAAACATAGAAAATAGGTGCAGGAGTAGGCCATTCGGCCCTTCGAGCCTGCACCGCCATTTATTATGATCATGGCTGATCATCCAACTCAGAACCCCGCCCCAGCCTTCCCTCCATACCCCCTGACCCCCGTAGCCACAAGGGCCATATCTAACTCCCTCTTAAATATAGCCAATGAACTGGCCTCAACAGTTTCCTGTGGCAGAGAATTCCACAGATTCACCACTCTCTGTGTGAAGAAGTTTTTCCTAATCTCGGTCCTAAAAGGCTTCCCCTCTATCCTCAAACTGTGACCCCTCGTTCTGGACTTCCCCAACATCGGGAACAATCTTCCTGCATCTAGCCTGTCCAATCCCTTTAGGATCTTATACGTTTCAATCAGATCCCCCCTCAATCTTCTAAATTCCAACGAGTACAAGCCCAATTCATCCAGTCTTTCTTCATATGAAAGTCCTGCCATCCCAGGAATCAATCTGGTGAACCTTCTTTGTACTCCCTCTATGGCAAAGATGTCTTTCCTCAGATTAGGGGACCAAAACTGCACACAATACTCCAGGTGTGGTCTCACCAAGGCCTTGTACAACTGCAGTAGTACCTCCCTGCTCCTGTACTCGAATCCTCTCGCTATAAACGCCAGCATACCATTCGCCTTTTTCACCGCCTGCTGTACCTGCATGCCCACTTTCAATGACTGGTGTATAATGACACCCAGGTCTCGTTGCACCTCCCCTTTTCCTAATTGGCCACCATTCAGATAATAATCTGTTTTCCTATTTTTGCCACCAAAGTGGATAACTTCACATTTATCCACATTAAATTGCATCTGCCATGAATTTGCCCACTCACCCAACCTATCCAAGTCACCCTGCATCCTCTTAGCATCCTCCTCACTGCTAACACTGCCACCCAGCTTCGTGTCATCCGCAAACTTGGAGATGCTGCATTTAATTCCCTCATCCAAGTCATTAATATATATTGTAAACAACTGGGGTCCCAGCACTGAGCCTTGCGGTACCCCACTAGTCACCGCCTGCCATTCTGAAAAGGTCCCGTTTATTCCCACTCTTTGCTTCCTGTCTGCTAACCAATTCTCCACCCACACCAATACCTTACCCCCAATACCGTGTGCTTTAAGTTTGCACACTAATCTCCTGTGTGGGACCTTGTCAAAAGCCTTTTGAAAATCCAAATATACCACATCCACTGGTTCTCCCCTATCCACTCTACTAGTTACATCCTCAAAAAATTCTATGAGATTCGTCAGACATGATTTTCCTTTCACAAATCCATGCTGACTTTGTCCGATCATGCTGCATAACAAACGAATGAGTGATCCTGGGCTTAATCAACAATGGCTGGACCACCTGGATGAGAGAGTCCGATGATAAAAGACCTGAAACACCCGATGAGCCCTGGTTATATTACTGATGATGTCTCCTGGTGCACACTAGGATGTATCTCAGCAACATAAATTGGTTGTATGTCCATATAGTGCTGCTAGCTGCAAGAGTGTCTATACGTAAGCTGACTGACCATAGGTGACATAAGAGTGAACGGTGAAATATTTAAGCAGAATCTGAGGGAGATCTTCTTCCCTCAGAGAGCGGTGTGAATGTAGAATGAGCTGCCAGCAGAAGTGGTGGATGCAGGTTCGACTTCAAACATGTCAGAGAAATTTGGATAAGTGCACGAATGTGAGGGTTGAGGGGACCTATAGCCCAGGTGTGGGTCAATGGCACGAGGCAGAACAACAGTTTGGCATGGACTAGATGGGCTGAAGGGCCAGTTTCTGTGCTGTAGGGCTCTATGACTCTAAGATGTGCTCTCTACTCATTGCTATATGAGTAGAGGTCTAGTTTAAATCCATTTGATCCCATTGAGACAGAAAAGTCTGCTTCAGTGTTGTGACAACTTCAAATTCTCATGAAAGGTTTGAGAAAGCATGGCATAAATTACCCAGTTTTAACGTAACTTACATTCCAAATATTGAAGTCTTCTGATTTATTCCTTCTTGTTTGTTTTTTTTTGCCTCTCCGCTCTTCCAAATCCTGAGCAGATGCCCACTTAAATCTCAACCACATAACCCAGTGATCAACAAATTCAGGGACATATTGCTCTGTTTTACTGGCATTATTCTTTCATGCTGATTATAGCTTTTTTCCTTGCATTAACAGTGGAAATCTGATCAAAATTAAGATTCAAGATCTTGACCTTCACCTTGATTATATTTTGTTCTTGCATCAACAATGGAAAACTGCTTTTAAAAGCAATCCATTACTTAATCTTTTACTGTTTTCCTAGATTGTGAGGCCAGATAAGTCACCAAGTAAAACACTGCAGATGATGGAAACAGTTATTGTTGTGAGAGCAATATTTTTCCCTGATAACCACTTCTGATACTTAATCATAGCGCTTGATATCAAAATAGCAATGTTACTAATTTTAGATGATTCTAAAAATGGCACAGAACGCACAATCTTGATGAACAGTCCTGACGAAGGGTCTCGATCCAAATTGCCAAATGTTTATGCTCCTCCATTGATGCTGCCTGACTTGCTGAGTTCCTCCAGCATTTTGTGTGTATTGCACAGTTCTGCTGTTGCAAAACAACAAATTTCACGACATATGTCAGTGATATTTTTTACCTGATGCAGATTCTGAGAACACACTGAGAAATTAATTGTACTTCATAGTCACAGACTAAGTTCTATATAAGTACCTCGATGAATTTAGTCTATCTATCTTCCTTTGTGGGAGAGATAGGTATAGCTCGTGATTATATGGAAGTTTCCAAATATAAAACACGTTAAGAGTGTACTGATCTTCACTTACAAAGGTTCAAGGGTTCATTTATGATCAAAGAATGTATCCATATGTAACTCTGAAATTTGCCTTCTCCAGGTAGCCTCGAAACAAAGAAAGAACGTGAAGGTCATTCATTGAGAAACATGAACCACAAACTTCATCCTCCCCCCACCCTCCTGCACAATAGTCCTACAATAGTCAAAAAAAAATGAGTGGAAAAGCTGAGAGTGGGAAAAAGAATCTAATTTTGCTAAACTACGTAGGCAGCAGGCAGCACACTGAGCAAAGTGTTCAAGAACCGGTTGATCAGAGGTCCTAAGTCCTGCCACATCATGTTGTGGTTAATAATTGGCATGCTAAAAGGAGGAAGATACTCAACACCAATAACAATGATAGCAGGACCCAGCAGCTGAGTATGAATGACAGGGCAAGGATCCCCACCATCCAGCCAGAGTGTCTGGAAGAAAGCTCCAACTCAGCTTCTTCCTGCGTTTGCACCATCACAGAGATCAGTCTCCATGCAATTTGATTCACTTCATGTGATACCAAGAAATAGCTGAGAGCCCTGGACACAGAAAGAGTTATGGAACCAGGAAACATCCCAACTCTACTTAGTACTTAAGAATTGTGCTCCAGAATAAGTTGCACCTCCAGCCAAGCTGAGACATTCATCCAATAATGTGGAAAATTACTCCATTAAAATCCTGAACCAGCATTAATAACTTTACTCACCACAACTCTCAGCCGATTCCACAACCTTCACACTCACTCTCAAGCAATCCAAAACTTATGTTCTCGGTATTCCTTTTTCAATTTGCATAATTTGTCTCCTTTTTTACATTGGTTGTTTGTCAGTCTCTGTTTATCATAAGTTCTGTTGTATTTCTTTATTTTCTTGTAAATGCCTGCAAGAAAAGGAATCTCAATGTAGTATATGGTCGCATGCACTCAGTGGCTACTTTATTATGTACCTCCTGTACCTAATAAAGCGCCACAGGGTGTACGTTTGTGGCCTTCTGCTGCTGTAACCCATCCACTTCAAGGCTCAACATGTTGTGTGTTCAGAGATGCTCTTTTGCACTCCACTGTGGAAACACGTGGTTATCTGAGTTACTGTCAGCTTGAACGGTCTCCTCTGACCTCTCATTAATAACAGATGGGGAAAAGTGAGAGATGGTTTCACAATAAAGAGATCCAGAACAGGCAGAAGACCAGAGCGGGGTGTCTAATAAAGAGATCCAGATCTCATTAATAGGGTGTTTTCACCCACAGAACTGCCACTCAGTTTTTCTTAGTTTCTTGCACCATTTTCTGTAAAATCTAGAGACTGCTGTGCATGAAACCCCCAGGAGATCAACAGTTCCTGAGATACTCAAAGCACCCTGAAAGGAAGTACCGCACGTCGGACTGTGAGCTTCTCATTCTCTATCCGGCTGTCCATTATTTTCGTTTTCTTTTAGAGGGTTGCCATTTCACAGCAGTCGTTGACCACAAACCCCTCGTGCATGCGATGGCCAAAATATCAGACCCTTGGCAGCAATGCCACCTGGCCAACATATCCAAGTTCACAAGTGATATACAACCTATCGAGGGGTAAAATAATGTGGTGGCTGATTGCCTCTCACGGCCAGCCACTCAGGATGGACACATAGGGGGTTGACTATGCCAGCATGGCAGATGACCAAGTAACTGAGCCAGAGGTCTAGGCTTACCAAACAGCAGTCACGGGCCTGCTATTGGCTGACGCTAAGTTCGGAGAAGCTGGGGTTCCTCTCCTGTGCAATGTCTCAACCAGTTGCCCTCTCCCCGTCGTGCCCACAAACTGAAGACGGACTGTTTTCGGCTCCATGCCTGGCCTCTTGCATCCGGGCCAGAAGAGCTCACAGAAACTGATGGCACGAAGATTTTTTTGGCATGGCCTCAGTAAGGACCTGCGTGATTGGACTTCAGCCTGCGTGGAGTGCTAGCAGCAAAAACTAACCATCATGTTCAGGTACCGTTGGCACCTGTTGAGGTCCCTGAGCAATGGTTTGATCATGCCAATGTGGACCTTAATGGTCTTCTTCTCCCCTCCTGTGGTTTCATGCAACCTCTTTGCCGTGATGGGTCTGTACCACTAGGTGGCCAGAGGTCGTCCCTCTAGCATTGACAACGGCTGCAGACGTGGATTGGGTGTTCATCAGCACCTGGGTTGGTAAGTCAGGCATCACATCTCAGTAGGTTTCAATAGGTACATTTAACATCAGAGATTCTTTTTCTTCACAAACATCCAAGAAAACAAAGAAATGCCCCAAAGAATGAATGACAGTTAAACGTTAGAACCCCCAAAGCCCCACCCCCCCAGCTTCCCCTTCCACGCACAAGCAGCAGCAAGACAATGACCACCCTCCCGCAACAGTGCCCTCCACCGAGCACTCAAGTGTGCAGCAAAGCATCAGCAAAAATACAGACTTGCAGTACCCCAAGGACTACTCATTCACCCATTATTCAACATACCACAGGCTCTCTCTCTCCCTAATAAGGGAAAAAGAGGTGTCCCCGTTATACAGCGAGAGGGGGGACATAACAAACAGCTCACTGATTTATGACGTTAAAAGTCTGTTGTTAAAAGACAGTTAAAGTCCAATAGTTTTAGTTGGAGGGTCACATGCCCAAACATAGCCATTTCCACAGTGTAGGATTTTATATACCAGCTACTCTATATATCTCATTCATATTATTGGAGGTATGATTGCAAACATATAAGACAAAAGCCTGCCACTTATAAGCTTCCTACATGCAAAGATGTCCATGAAATTAACAGCTTTTGGTCTTTCTGAATTCTGAGTGTTTGGAGATTGTTAAGAAATAATAGCGGACGAAAAAGGCAAATTGAGATTGGGGAATAGATGATGAGCCAATCAACTCAAATCAAGTCTATTCAAGTTTATTTTTATATGCACAAATACAATGAGGTGCAGGTACTGTACAATGAAAACCCTGCATCGTAAGCATGTGTTTACATCCCATTATTCAAAACGGAACTACCAATGAATGAAAGTTTACATTATGAAGCCATAGCAATAAATACTCACTGGAGTTTAGAAGAATGAGGGGGCAGGAGATCTCATTGAAGCCTCTCAGGTAGTGAAAGACCCAGATAGAGTGAACGTGGAGAAGATGTTTCCTAAGTGGAGGAGTCTAGGACCAAAAGGCACATCCTCAGAATAGAACGATGTTCCTTCAGAACAGAGACAAAGAGGAACTTCTTTAGCCAAAGGGTGGTGAATCTGTGGAACTCATTGCTGTAGAGGCCATGTCATTGGGTATATTTATAGCAGAGGTTGATAGGTTCTTGATAGGTAAGGGTGTCAAGGGTTACGGGAAGGTTCAGAGTAACAATTAATCAGTCATGATGGAATGGTGCAGCAGAATTCAATGGGCCAAATGGCTTAATATTCCTCCTACGTCTTATGGTCTTATGACCATGCTGTATTCCTCATTGCTGTGTGTGAATTGCATTGTGAAAAATATTGCTTGGATCTTTTATAAACAGATTATAATTTAGTGAAGTGTGTGGTCGTCATTATTAGTATTCCACTAGCCAATATTTATTCATATTCTGAGCTTTATCTGACACAGTGAGTTCATGTATATAAATATCTAGGAATTCGAAGGTATACACACGTGAAAGAGATTCAATTTCTAGTTTATTTGTTTTAACGATACTGGACCTGTCAAGTAGTAACTGAAGGATCAGATTTATTATTACTGACATATGACATGAAATATATTGTTTTGTGGCAGCAGTACAGTGCAAAGGCATGAAAATCTATAAATTGCAAGAATAATTTTCCTGTGCAAATAGAAAGAAGGTGAGGTGGGGTTCACAATTTCATCGATTGTTCAGAACTCTGACAGTCAAGGGCTAGAGGCTATTTCTGAATCATAACTTACATTTTGAAGGGAATGGGGCGGGGGTGCAGATCTTTATCTTTTTCCCAGAAATATTTGTTTATGTCTTTAACTTGTTTGGAATGTTGGAAATTCCATCAATTCCATCACTATTTAGGTTGAGAAGATAGCCAGAACAGCTTTAGACACCATTATCATCATCATCATCATTATGTGTCATGTCATATGTCGTGGGCAATTATGGTCTTATTCATGACCATGATGGTTCTTGACAAAACAATCACTGCGTTTAAATTGCACACGTCATCTAACAAATGGAATGTCGATACCATTCACAAAACCAGTATTTATTGTCTCTTTTCAAAGAGAAGATAACTAGACTGGGTAAGAATAGCAGGTTTTTTCCCTTTGAATGAAAGTAAAGAATTTTGTGGGTCATTGATGCTGTTATCAGATTTTAATTTAACTTCTTGTATTTGAGACCCGGCTGGTAGCGTAGTGGCATCAGCGTCAGACTTCGAGACAAAAGGTCCCACGCTCGAATCCAGCCAGCTGGCTCCCCAGCACGCTTTCCATCCATGCTGGGTTACAAGCTGGTGATCTCTTTGGAAATTCACCCAGCAGAAGGCAATGGCAAACTACTGCTGTAACTTGCCTCGTATGCGAATCCCCACTACGTCAGAGAGGCGTGGAGGGAAATCGTCTGCTAACTGGAGAAACTCTGGATGTGACGTACCTTTCTTGTCCTTGTATTTAAATTCACCAGCTGCCTCTGAATCATGAGGTTTAGAACGTTAGTCCTGTAATTTCACAATGGTGTTATCAAAGCCTGACAAGTATTCACACTTAGTGGCCACTTGATTAGGTACATCCGTACACCTGCTCATTAACGCAAGTATCTAATCAGCCAATCATGTGGCATCAACTCAATCCATATGAGCATGCAGACCTGGTCAAGAGGTTCAGTTATTGTTCAGAACAAACATCAGAATGATGAAGAAAGATAATCTAAGTGACTTTGACCATGAAATGATTGTTGGTGCCAGATGGGGTGGTTTGAGTATCTCAAAAACTGCTGAACTCCTGGGACTTCCATGCACAGCAATCCCTAATGTTTACAGAGAAAGGTGTGAAAAACTTTTTTAAAAAGTCTCATGGAAACAAGTATACTAGAAATTATACAGTACATTATAGCTAGGTTGCCTGAGACTTTTGCACAGTTCTGTATTGTCAATGTGGAGCGGGGAGCAAGTTCAAAGTTCAAATTAAATTTACTATCAGAGTACGTACATGTCACCCAATGCAACCATGATATACTTTTTCCTGCAGGAATACTTGGCAAATCTATAGAACAGTAACTGTTAAGCAGAATCAATGAGCAACAAATGGTGTAAATGCAAATATAAATAACAATAAATAATGAGTATGAAATAACAGGATAAGAATACTTAAAGTGAGACCATCAGTTGTGGGAACACCAGAAATGGAATGAGTGTAGTTATCCCCTTTTGTTCAAGAGCCTGCTGGTTGAGGGATAGTAACCGTTCTTGAACATGGCAGTGCAGGTCCTGAGGCACCTGTAACTTCTACGTGATGGCAGCAATGAGAAAAGAGCATGGCCTGGGTGGTGAGGATCTTTGATGATGGATGCTTCTTTTCTATGGCAATGTTTCATGTAGATGCTCTTAATGTTTGGGAGGGCTTTACCTGTGACATGCAGGGCTGAATCCACTAGAATGATTTTCCACTCAAGGGAATTGATGCTCCCATACCAGGCTGTAATGCAGCCTGTCAGCACACTTTCCACCACGTATCTATAGAAGTTTGCCAAGGTTTGTAAATCTGGTGGGAACAAAGGATGTCAGGAATAATGAGGGTGGAGTGCTGTGGGAAATGTGTGGGACAGGTGGCGGAGAAGGAGTGTCGGGGGAGATAAAGCCTCCTGCAGCACAACTAAGATGCTCAAAAATCCTCCAAAGAGCTTTGGCATCCGGTAAACCCCATCCCCGACACATTGCCAGCTGTCCGCGTCAGGGATTATAAATGTTTCCAAACTTCCCTGACATTTGGAAGTATCTATAGGCTATTAAATGTACAGTACTCTGCAAAGGTCTGAGGCACATACATTATATATAGCTAGATTGCCTAAGACTTTCGCACATTACTGTATTTCTCACAGTGGAGTGGAGAGTTTGTAAATCTGGTGGGAGTAAAGCATATAGGAAATCGCGAGGTGGAGTGACACTGGAGGATTGGCAGAGAAGGAGTGCCGGGGCAGACGGTGGCACAGGTGCACACACCAATCCCTAAGGCACAGGACAAGTTAATTTGATCCAAGCAATTGGTTAATTGATCATTACAGGATGTCTCTCTGGTGCTTCCTGCTCCCTCTTCTCTCCCTTCCCCTTTTCCCAACCATGATTCCCCTCTCCCTTCCCCTTTTCCCAACCATGATCTCCTCTCCCTGCCCCCTTCCCACTCTCAGTCCACAATAGAGACCCATATCAGAATCAGGTTTATCATCTCTCACATATGTCAAGAATTTTGTTTTTTTTGTGAGGCAGCAGTACGGTGCAATGCAGAAAATTACTACAATATTGTGCAAATGTCTTATGCACTCTAGCGACATGTGCCTAAGACTTTTGCACAGGACTGTATTTCCATTGCCTGCATCCAAAGCACGTATCAAAAGATCACTATTAACCCATAATGTTGGATAAACAGCTATATTTAATAAGTACATGGTCACTATAGTGGAGGGCTGAAGGTGGTCTGCTTTGAGTTTGGCAGTGTCCACCAATATTGTGTCATAGGTCTTGGCCAATATTGTAAGCTTTACAGGAATAAGACTATAAGACCATAAGATATAGGTGCAGAATTAGGCTATTTGGCTCATAGAGTCTGCTCCACATTTCATCATGGCCGATGTATTTCCTTTTCAGTCCCAGTCTCCTACCTTCTCCCCGTAACCCTTCATACTCTGACTAATCAAGAGCCTATCAACCTCTGTCTTAAATATACCCAATGACTTGCATCTTGGAGAACTTGCCGCAGTTCTTCTGCAGATGTTGGCTTCTGTCTCTCCAGGTAAGCCCTGACAACCTCAATGATGTTGAGCTCCTGGCTCTGTGGACGCCATAGCATCTCAAACCATATAAAAAATCTAGGGTGCCTCAGACTTTTGAACAGTATGGTATTTTGACAATAAATTTACTTTGAACTTTGAAGTGGAAAATATTTTAAGCCTTCAAGAAGAGATCAGGATCAGGTCCTCAGCTACCATGCAGTGAAATGTGTGAGTATTTCTTTGTTTCACACTCCCTCTCCCTCCAGGGTTTGGTGACAGCAGCAGCTGGAAAATGAGCTAGTATCCTCACCCATACAGACTGCCACATGCTTTCTGACTGATAAAACTCCATTCTAAAGTTAGGGATAAATATCTGGCCAAATCAGATATTCCAGAGATGGAATGTTAAACATGTTATGCCTGCTGGGTGGCTGGTGCTTGATAAGCTGAACATCAGAACTCTAAAGAAGGTAATTTGTCCAAATGAGACAGAATGCTCTGCAAAGTTAAAAAAAATTCTGCCCAAAGTAATCAGTTTTTAATATTTGAGCAATTAATCATCTCTTTCCTTTATTAACCTTGTTCCAGTTACTCTTTATCTTCTATCTTTAAGTATTCTTTCCCTTTCCATCAATACTAGATGGAATGCCAATTAATATCAGTTTTATATTAATACCACAGAACACATTGGATTTAGGATCTGTTGAACCTGGTGATTTTACCCCATTACTTAAAGGATGTTGAGGCTTTGGAGAGGGTGCAGAAGAGATTCACCAGGATGCTGCCTGGTTTAGAGGGCATGGGCTATCATGAGAGGCTGGATAATCTTTGATTGTTTTCTCTAGAGTGCTGGATGCTGAGGGGAGATCTGATAGAGGTTTATAAGATTATGAGAGGCATGGATAGAGTACACAGGGAGTATGTGTTTCCCAGGGTTGAAATGTCTAATACTAGAAGGCATGCATTGAAGGTGAGAGGGGGTAGTTTCAAAGGGGATGTGAGGGATAATTTTTTTCACACATGGAGTGGCAGATGCCTGGGATACTCTGCCTGGTATATGTGGAAGAGGCAAATACATTAGAAGCTTTTAGGAGATGTTTAGATAGGCACATGGATGTGAGGAAGATGGAGCGATATGGACATTGTGCAGGTAGGAGGGAATACTGTTAGGTGCTTTTGATTTGCTTTTTAGCTGGTACAGCACAACATTGTGGGCCGAAGGGCTTGTTCCTGTACTGTACTGTAATATGTTCTAAAGTTTCTTCAGAAGTCAAGAATGAGGCATTAAACCTGTTGATTACCACCCTTTATTAAGTGTTAAAAGAACAAATAATAAGTGAAGAAAAAAATGAAAAGAACAACGGAGCTATGATCGCACTACGAGAACTAGATTGGTACAGTACATTTCAGAGAGAAGAAATAACTTCATACCTACACTGGCACGGTCACTGTCCTACTGTGTTTTCATATGCCCTGCTGCTACCAAGAAAAGTTCCTCTTGCCAAGGGTTACTTTGTCACTTTATCATTTCCTGTCAGTCACGTTATGTTCGGATAATCCAGCACTTTATGTCCATAGACTCAGTCCATGTTGAAAGCTAATCTTATATATATGGGTGTGTGTGTGTGTGTGTGTGTGTGTAGAGCACAGTAGTGTTTATGGTTTTTCAGGATGGTTCAAGGACCTGATGACAGAGGGGAAGAAGCTATTGCTGAACCTCGAGCTGTAAGTTTTCAGGCTAATGTCCCTCCTGCCTGAAGGCGGCATCGAGAAGAAGGCACAGCTCGGATATTAGGGAACACCAATAATGGATGCCAACTTTCTGAGACATCATCTTTTGTAGATGTCTTTGATGGAAGTGGGGAGGAAACCAATATACAAGAACTCCATCTCTAACTGCAATTCACCAATACTTCCATAGTTAAGCTGCTTGCTCACGGTCACACTTTCTGAGAGAATGGCATCAAATATCATCACTCCAGCTCAAAGTCAGAGACTACGGGAAGGAAAGGAAGTAATTAAAACAAAAAGAAATTCACACAGAGGGTAGTTGATGTCTGGAATTCATCGCTGTAGGAGATGGTGGAATCAGACGCATTCACTCTATTTCCACCCGCACTTTTGTAGCCAAGGCATAGAAGATTACAGCAAATGGGATTAGTATAGTTTGGAAAAAAATTAATCGAGTTTGGCGTGGATGTGGTGGATCAAGGCCCATTTCTGTACTGTCTCTCTGACCATGACTAATAAGGAACCCTGCATAATGAAAATATGATTAATTTAAAATAAAATGTTACCCACTGTAATGTTGACATTATTAATCAGCCATGATCTTAATTAATGACAGAGTTAGCTCAAAGTGCTGGATGACCTGTTTTGTATGCAAAAATATGCAATGATACAGAGTAATTTGAGCAATTTAATTACAAGGAATGATTGGATAAGCTGAGTTTGTGTTTTCTGGAGTGAAAGGACACTGAGAGGTGACCTGATAGAGCTACATAAAGTTATAAGAGGCAGAAACAGGGTAAGTAAGCAGAACACAAGGAAATCTGCAGATGCTGGAATTTCAACCAACACACATAAAAGTTGCTGGTGAATGCAGCAGGCCAGGCAGCATCTCTAGGAAGAGGTACAGTCGATGTTTCGGGCCGAGACCCTTTGTCAGGGTTAACTGAAAGGAAAGCTAATAAGAGATTTGAAAGTGGGAGGGGGAGGGGGAGATCCGAAATGATAGGAGAAGACAGGAGGGGGAGGGATGGAGTCAAGAGCTGGACAGTTGATTGGCAAAAAGGATATGAGAGGATCATGGGACAGGAGACCGAGGGAGAAAGAAAAGGGGGAGGCGGGGGAACCCAAAGGATGGGCAAGGGGTATAGTGAGAGGGACAGAAGGAGAAAAAGGAGAGAGAGAAAAACAATGTGTGTATATAAATAAATAAATAACAGATGGGGTACAAGGGGGAGGTAGAACATTAGCGGAAGTTAGAGAAGTCAATGTTCATGCCATCAGGTTGGAGGCTACCCAGACAGAATATAAGGTGTTGTTCCTCCAATCTGAGTGTGGCTTCATCTTTCCAGTAGAGGAGGCCGTGGATAGATGTGTCAGAATGGGAATGGGACGAGGAATTAAAATGTGTGGCCACTGGGAGATCCTGCCTTCTCTAGCGGACAGAGCATAGGTGTTCAGTGAAACGATCTCCCAGTCTGCGTCGGGTCTCGCCAATATATAGAAGGCCGCATCGGGAGCACCGGACGCAGTATTTCACCCCAGCTGACTCACAGGTAAAGTCTCTTACTAGCTCTTCTTTCAGTTAGTCCTGACGAAGGGTCTCGGCCCGAAACGTTGACTGTACCTCTTCCTAGAGATGCTGCCTGGTCTGCTGCGTTCACCAGCAACTTTTATGTGTGTAAGTAGGCAGAATCTTGTTCCCATGGTGGTGATATCAGAAGCAAGAGGGCACAGATTTAAAGTGGGATGAAAGAGTTTCAAAAGAAATTTAAAGAGAAAGTTTATTTTATACAGAGAGTGTTTGACTTCTGGAGTTCATCTCTGGAGGAGGTGGAGGAAAGAGACACATTAACTCTGTTTTGACTGCCAAGGCATTGAAGGATGTGTCTCTAAGGTGGACAGATGGGACTATTATAGCTGGACAAGAATGTGGTGGGCCAGGATGCCCATTTCCATACTCTAAAATCTCCGGCTCTATGACTAAATAATAATCCAGTATTAATACAAATACTGGGGAACATTTACACAGAGGAATGTGTTTTCGGAAATATATCTGCTCCTAGAAGTATTTTGTTCTAGTTACTGTAGTATCGAAAAAAGATATTCCAACAATTCAGACGAGGCTCTAAGCTGCAATTTAATCTTGGTGTTTTTTATTGTTCAGTTTATCATATCCAGGTACAACTTACTTACTGTGTTCCAAGTCACAGCAGCCAAGACCAGTGTGGCGCAGCCGGCCGGGACTACCTACAATCTGTAGATGAGAGCAACAGTTTAGAGGTCTCTGAAGCTATTCCCTCTTTCCTGTTGAATCTATCTAAAGTATTCCCCTGGAGTTTCTGTTCATTTGGGCTGTTCTGCTTCATTATAGGTTGCTTCATTGTAGGAAGGATATGGAAGCTTTAGGCAGGATACAGAAGAGACTTACCAGGATGCTGCCTGGACTGAGAGCATGTCTTATGGGGATAGATTGCGTGAGCCGGGACTGTTCTGTTTGGAGAGAAGAAAGATGAGAGGTGATTTGATAGAGGTGTATAAGATGATAAGAGGATTAGATTGAATAACTAGCCAGAGAATTGTTTTCAGGGCTGAAATGGCTAATACGAGGGGGCGTAACTTTAA